>NC_059477.1:35408834-35717501 GCF_018139145.2 Gymnogyps californianus
GTTGTTCATTAACTTGTTAGACAAATGCACAATTCTTAGGCCACTTACCATAACTTTTAAATATTAATGCATATTTAAAATTTTTGCACCCAGTTTAATGTTACATTTTGTAAACATGATGTGTCGTACATCTGGAAAATAAAGTTCTAACTAGAGCAAATTGCATTTTATTTTAGTTCATTACCTACTTGTATAGCTTTCCTTTCAAATGAAAATTTCTTCACCTAAAAGGGGACAGAGCCTTCTCCACAGTTGATCTTTTATAGTCTGTAAACCATCCTGCACGCAATAATTTCAGCTGCTGCTTCTCAGAAGGGAAATACAGATTTTGTTCAGTAAAGTGCAATAAATATCGCAGGTTTGTCTTCCGGATATTTCCATTACACAAGAGAAAAGCTCATTTAACCTATGAGCAGAGGTTACTGGAAAACCTGGGGAAATGAAATCCTTGCGAGGTCATCTCTAAAAAATTACAGTGCATTGTTGATTTAGCAATGTGAGAGACTTGCACGGGGTTCTTTGGCGGGAGGAGGAGAGTTGCTTTTTTTAGCTCAACGGCATTTCTAGGAAATCCATATTCTGTTCTTGTTTTGTGGTAAGGCTTTATGTTTCTGCATATTGTAAGTTGACAAACTCAAGTGCTTTCAGATATCATCTATGTACTGAATCACTCTCATTTTAAGAGGTCTGGGAGAGCTAAGGGAGATAATTTTTTTCTCATCCTGAACCAGGGCGAAAAGTTTTTAAAACACAAAAAAAAAGTTGCAAAATAGGCAAGTGTTTCTTTTCAATATTTTGTAAATGTTTTATTTGACTTCACTTTATTTTTAGAAATATATTAATCACCAAATTCAATTATGAGAGGATACTAATTGTGATTTTTTTCATAAAATTGTTTAAATAAACTATTCCAACCATTTCAAAGGTTTTTCCTCATATTTCATGAGCAAGGCAACACACTGAAAAGAAACCTTTCGTATTTTGACAAATCAGTATTTTCCAATGACAAAGTCTTGTTACAAATATTTTCTCTGATTTTCAATAGCACCAAATGCCATAGATTTTAATGGGAAATTCAGACAGTTAAAAGCAGGTCAAATTAGGTTATCAGCTGTTCAGTTATGTTCCCGGAATGGCTTTGCCACTTAAGAAAAAAGATGGCTTCAATCGCCATGCAAAACTGTCCAAGTTTTACGGTATTCTCTCCTGCGGCCTTGGCCGTATCACCTAACATAAAACTATGCTCTGGCAGAAAAGGCAAAACAGCCACGGACTCCATTGGAACACCAGGCAGACATAAGGGTAACCAGCAGTCTAGTTGTGCCTTCACGTCTGCAGTGGGGATTGTCAAAAACAGATCAATGTGTTTCCCATAGAGCAAGCAAGACAGTCACCTCAAAACGATGTTATAGTACAAAGTAGCTGAATTAGCAGTTTGGCATCCTTGGAAGCCCACATCCTTGGTGGGATTTTAAAAAGCACAACAGCACTGTAAACGTATCCCACTGATTTTCAGTAGAGTGTAAATCACATCTATGATTTTTGAAACTCCACACAAATAATTGTTTCGACAGCAGTCTCTCTGCACTATGAAAAAGCCAATTTAAAAAACCATAATCTTAGGGTTAATGCATCCCTGTAAACTAGAATTGTAGAATTTCACACTTGTTAGCAATAAACATTTACACCAACTTACTCTCCCAGAATTTCATCCTCTTCATTTCCTTTTTATTTAAAATGACAGCAGAAGAAATCTAAAAATATGGTAGAAATAAATTGTCTGATCTACGCCTTTTATCTTTTTAAGGAAGAAAATAAATGTTAATACAAAGCAGATGAAAAGGAATGAAGATGCCATGAAGACAGCTCAGTGACAGAGACCTGAGCACACCCTCACACATCGGTAGCACCAAAGCACATAAGGGACTGTACTTATGCCAATAAACGCTGCTACAAATCTTGATCACCAACACAACAAACTGCAAGAATGACCCTTTGGGATCGCCTTTGACATAGTGTTTCATTACCTTTCAAGCCTGATTGCCAGATCCAGAGGGAACATTGCACGGCCCCAGCAGACACCTAGAGGGGAGTAAAACTTCAGGTTTGTTTTCACATTTTTCAGAGAATTGTTTTAAGCTACTCAGTAAGGAGGCCGAACTGAAAATGGCATGAGGAAACAAGGGGCTGCCTGCGCCACGGCTTTATGCTAGGCAGTGAAATAACTTCTGTCATTTCAGGGTCTGTGATGCTGCCTGTCCTGTCTCTCTTGGACGAAAACGGGGGATGATCCAGGAACTTTCACATCCATTTGGGGCACGGACACCCACTCTCCCTTAGCTTGTTCAACCAGGAAGAAAGGTTGGGGGCTAACTGCACAGCTGAGCCCCATTTTACAAACAGACAAGTTCTCTGGATCAAAGCTGCGCAGTGTCACGTGGTGATCACTAAGGCCTGGGGATTTTGAAGGCAAAACTGTTTGCAAAATTAAAATAAATGTCTCAGTCCTATCACAGTGTCTAAAGAACTAGAGAAAGACAGTACTGGCCCATTTAAGCAATAGTTATCTGCACTTCCATTCTCCAAAGCCTCTCCCCAGTAGAATGTCTTTCATCTCCTCCTGTTTCTGAGATTACTATATGCTGACAGGAGTGTTTTGGAGTGATCTTAAAGTGCTTTTAAAGGATAACATGTGGAAATAAATAATTCAAATTTTTCTTGAGTGTTTCTTTAGTGTCTCAGCTTACATATAGAGAGTGCTTTTATGGAGTGCTCACCTGTACAATGGGTTGTGCTCTCTGCTAAGTATGTTGCCAGAATGACTTTTGAATGCTCTTCTTCTAACACAAAGATAGTAGGCTTTTATATCCCTAGTCTGGTCACATTCCTGCTAGACAAGGAATCTATGTTCGAAGTACTGGACACGATTACTGGCACAATTTTTAGCAAAACCACACATGCTTTATGATTTAACATGTAATATTATTTGAGCTTTTAATAAACTGTGCAAAAACAGGAATAGTATGAATATGGGAATAAAAAACTTTGGAGAATTTTTGAAACAGTCAGGCACGATGTAATAATACCAAAACAGAGGGTAACAGAATAAACATTAAGGACCTGAAATTACAGCTGCAAACATATCCCATAGCAGCAACAGGTAATGCCAACAAAGTGTGTTAGTCTATCTGATGAAAATTATTTATAAAAGAATTACATATGATATGATATTGAGTGAATACGATATTTTCTGATTCTCCCTCCTTACTAACACATGATCCACATCAAAAGAAATACACATTTTCTGCTGCCAATTTTTCTTTTAAAATACTCATTTTTTAACACTTGCACGTACACTCAGGATCATGCGCTAAGAGAAAGCCACAGTTAGCACATTCTGTGATGTTTTTCTGACATCTTCTGTAAAAAATACTCGTGACTAAAGATTTCAGTAGCTACTGATATGGTTTATAATCCCTTAAAGTTTCACAGGATAGCAGTCTTAAAAAAAGTGTTTAAACCTCTCCTTCTTTCTCCCTCTCTTTTTCTTTATAGCACAGTCTAGGAACCCAGCCCTTAGGAGAGAAGTCTGGCTGGTGGCATCAAAGTTAAAGCTTTCATGGTGCATTAACATGTCTTGGAGGGCATAGATTACTGTACAACTGAGATAAAATTAAAACATCTTGGTCCAGGGTTGTTCAACAGTTTCATTTTAGATGACATAAAGTACAGATACTATTTTTATCTCTTGGTTAACAGCCTGCTCTGGTACACTCCTTTGCCTCTGTTTTTCACCACACACATCCACTCCTACCCAACGCAACAGGAGTGGACAGACATTGGATGGGTGAAGCATGTGGGCTAACGCAGACCAAAATTTCAGTTGACTGATGTGAGGTCAGAGGGGCAGGGACATGGGGGTCTCTCTGCATCGCTGTTGGCGCAGACCAAACCGAGCATTTACACTCCCAAGAACCTCTGTGCTGCAGCCTGACCTAACTTACCAGACATAACACAAAAGTAATTAAACACATTTCAAAGCCTGCTATCTACAGGAGATGGGACTGGGTGATCCTCCAAGCACAACATTTATGACGCTACATAAGGAAAAAATCAAAATAATGTGAATGTTTGGTTTTGAAAAGGTGAAGACAGATAAAATAATGAAGATTGCAGAAAAATTGAGTAGTTATACTCATCCCTTCTCAGACTATAAAAATAGTTGCCACAGATCAGAGAGGCAGCAGATCAGCCTCCCAGCACCACTAGTGCCGACCTGTCCCAGCAAGGAACAGAAATGGCTGTATGGAAAAGGCCTTGTAACACAGGGAGACTGGCCAACCTGCTGGGGAAACCTGACATCTTTCCTCAAAAGGTTTCAGGTGACTTTAGTTGACTATGCTGAGGTTATCTTCTCCTCTGCCTTGTAAGCAGCAGTTGTTTATAAAAGGCATCTTCTCTTTTTCAGTGCAGCACTGCTCTTGTCAACCCAAGACACGTTCCTCCTATTCAGCCTTCCTACATTTCACTGATATATGTAGCAAGTGCAACCTGGTGATAAGATTAGTAGTTAGAGTCTATTAAAGTTTTCTTGAAAATCAACCTTTAACCGAGCTAATGAACTTCCAGTTCCATGTAGATTTACAATTTACATATTCAAAAATCCTATTTGACTATATGTTAGAGCATAGAGATTTATATTTCCTTTCTCAGCAGATTCTGACATAATATCAGAGCAAAGTAAAAGATTAAAAATAGAAAACTATGTTGTACCGTATTGTTCCTCCATTGCAGAATGAAAGCAAGGAAAATGTCAATTTCTGCAGAAAAACTTGTTACATATTTGCAAATGGTAAGGTAACTTGCACTTTTTGCTTTCACCAGAAGCAGCTGAAAACAGTAGCTAACTTATAGGCAGGAATGATTTATAATATGTTGTAGTGCCAGACTGTCAGCTGACCATTGTAGAAATACCTTATCTACACCTGAGGTTTGGCACCTCTTCTCCCACTTCAGCTCTCCTCAAAAGGCTCACAGACCACATTTTTCATGCTCTCCTGCTTTTTCTGCTGTTGCTGCTGACAAGAACAAAAAGATGCAGTGCCAGCCAGTTTTGTTAGGTTCTAGTTTCAGAAAATGTTGTACTAATTCCTCCATGGTACTGACATATAAATGCAGAGAGTAAAAATCTTGTATATTGATAATCCTGGTTAGTTATCATGAAACAGTAGTCTCTGGTGATACACAATCATTAAAGGATTCCCTGTATGTGTTATGTGTCTGTATAACTTGTCTTTGGGCTTCAACTTTGGCTACTCTAGGAGCACGCAGAAGGTAAGAAAATGGCTTAACTGGAACAAACTGAGAGCCCAAAGAGACAGACCAGTCTGAGGAGCAACATGGGGCTCAGCAGGGACGTAGCCCTGCTGCCCACACCACAGGGAAGGGTCCTCATGTCATGAAGGACACCCAGCATGGCGCATCATTCACAAAATAGGGTTTCAGCCCCTGCAAAATGAAGTTGTAGGTGTTTCCTCTTCAAAACTCATTTGCTGAGAAAAAGCGCTGGTCTGGCTGGTTCTCAAGTCTCTGGGTGGCAACTGAATGCTACTTCCCACAATCTCTAAAGGGATGGCAAAAGTTCAAGGAAAACCCTTTTTTCCTAATATACTTCATTAGCTAGCTGCAGGTAGTCCCTCACTCCATGCATAATTTTGATTTCTCACTCTTCTCAAGTACCTTAGGAAGCCCAGATTTCCCTCCTGAAGCAAGACTCTCAAAGGAAAGCAGTGAAAATACTCTTAGTAATTTATACATCCATTTCTTGACATTTTTCAGCAAGCCCATCCATCACTGTTTCTCCATTTTGCCTGGCAGGTGCAATAGGGGTGCAGAGTACATCATTGTGGACCACAGCAAAGTAAAGAATACCTGGGTACCTGTAATTGTGCTGTTCTAAAATTACTTTCATGCTATGATATGTTCTTTGCATTTCAAAGCAAAGCATCCATATTTTAAGTAAAATTAAGTACATGCTTCTAAGGGTTGCACCAAGGGCATTTCTTTAAGCAATTTACAGACAGTTGCAGCTTTGACTCCAGATAAGCACTTTTTTTCTTTCTTGAAATGCTTAACTAAGAGGATGAGTTATACTAGTCACTTAACTCAGTGCTGTTCTTCATCTGGCTCCTGCTTTTGTGTTAGATCAATACTGAATCCCGCAAGACAAAAGGAAGATAATCAGATTGTTATTTTGTATTAGTTGGCCTACATGATAATGCCATTGAACTGCATTTAGGAAAATCTTTTTGCTTATATGCATTACGACTCTGCACATAAATTAGTACCGTCTCCCTTGCCAGACAGCTCCCTATAAACATCAACAAAGCTATGTTTCAAGGACACATTTTTCTTTAAAACTTTACCCTGTAGTAACAACTACTAGAACCTTGACAATAGTTAAACTACTTCTATACTTAGATGATGTCTCTTTTCTTGCAAACGCCTCTCTCTGAGTTTATACATAGGACATCCCTGGAGTAAACCTGGTGCTTAAACATATGTCTGTAGGATCATTTTATATGCTTCAGGGTTTCATGGTTGGCCTCCAGCTGATGCCCCAGAAGGACATGGGTCTCCTGTAGGAACCGTGTCATACGTGCCAACCAAAGGGCTATGTCAGAAACCCAAGGCTATCCTGAATGACACTAATACCCATGTCTAGGCAGCTCAATCCTACACCTCTTGTCTTTGATGGCAAGTTCTTCAGGAACAGGGATCATCTCTTTCTATTTTCATGTGCAATGCCTGTTACTGTGAAGTTCTACATCTAACTTGAATGGCATGTACCTGTGTTGCTACAATAAGGCATACTAACCAATGAGTCCTATTTAAATTAGACAGCTGTCAATATAATGCTGTTATATTACATATGTATTTATATATAATAAACATCAGTACTGCTTAAACCCATCTGAGTCAAGAGACAGCCAGGCTCAGTGAAGGCTTTGAACTGGAGGAGACAGCAGAGGAGAAAAAGTAGCGTATGTAGCTCAGTAGTATTTTTGGCCTCACCATCGATCCAGTTATAATCTTCATAAATCACTTTCCTCTCCATATGTATATTTTCTTTGCCATTTTTTTCTGTTTAGCATGAAGATACAGACTGTCTATTTTGGAGGGCCCTTGTGGACAGAAGCAATTATTGACTTGGGGTAAAAAATAACAGTAACCTGAAAAAGCTTTCCCTTCTGACATGAAATAATGAGTAGGAGGAAACTCCTCCAAACCCTCAAATTTTCATGTGGTTTCCCAGAAAGTCATAAACTGTCTTGGTCAAAACCAGACCCAAACTCACTGACAGTTGGCAACTTCTAGAAAGTTCACAGTGAACTAAATTTCAGACTCCAGTATGAAAACCTGTTTTAAAAAAAGCTCGAATAAGAATCCACAGAGCCTTAAGTTCATTTTGTATCAGACTGAATTAAAGTATATCAGTAGTTAAAGACATGAAAGTTCTAATCACTAATGATAGCCTTCCACAGAGCGGCGTGGGGGTGGCAATGGTGCAAGCCACCTCTCTTCTCCACGAGCAGATCAGCCTGGGACAAAAAAATGCAGTTTGGTGACCTGGATGCTAATTCCACCACAAATTCCTCGTGGAAAGCTAATGCATTATTTGCATATATTCAAATGCTGAAGGGATTTGTGTGCCCGTGGTTTCTATCTGCCTCCGGCTCAGCCTGTCTATGCTACTCATGCATAAGCAGATATTCCAGAGCACAGTTTTGCAGTATCTGTTGAAGCTGTAAATGCGGGCACCTTTCTAATTAATAGCTTATTAAAGATTATGCATATGTCACTATTAATCAGCTTAAGAAATGTGCCTTCAATTTTGCCTCCCTGGACAGCTAGTCACTAGTAACACAGGACTGCCCAAAAATATGTCCATTACAGTCATAGCTGTATTAGCTGCTTCTATACAAATCCTATTGCTGTTGAAAATTTTTGCTACTTCTGATGGAATATTTCAACCATCTGCATTTCACTGCATATACTGATACAGTGCTAGGCAGCGTAGGGGGTTCCTCCTTTTCCAAAACTAACTTATATAAGTTATATATAACTTACTTAACTAACTTATAACTTCCACCGTAGGAGAAGATCAGGTTTGAGACCATCTAAGGAATCTGAAGGTGCACAAGTCCGTGGGACCTGATAAGATGCATCCGTGTGTCCTCAGGGAACTGGAGGATGAAGCAGCTAAGCCACTATCCATCATATTTGAGAAGTTGTGGCAGCCCAGGGAAGTTCCCACTGACTGGAAAACGGGAAACATAACCCCCATTTTTAAAAAGGGGAAAAAAGGAAGACCCGGGCAACTACAGGCCAGTCAGTCTCACCTCTGTGCCCAGCAAGATCATGGAGCAGATCCTCCTGGAAACTGTGCTAAGGCACATGGAAAATAAGGAGGTGATTAGTGACAGCCAACATGGCTTCACTAAGGGCAAATCGTGCCTGACAAATTTGGTGACCTTCTACGATGGGGTTACAGCCTTAGTGGATAAGGGAAGAGCGACAGACATCATCTGCCTGGACTTGTGCAAAGCATTTGACACTGTCCTGCATGACATCCTTGTCTCTAAATTGCAGAGACATGGATTTGGCGGATGGACCACTCGGTGGATAAGGAATTGGCTGGATGGTCGCAGCTCAAAGAGTTGCAGTCAATGGCTCAATGTCCGAGTGGAGACCAGTGAAGAGTGGCGTTCCTCACGGGTCGGTATTGGGACCGATGCTGTTTGGTCGGTTGGTGACATGGACAGTGGGATTGAGTGCCCCCTCAGCAAGTTTGCTGACGACACCAAGCTGTGTGGTGCAGTTGACATGCTGGAGGGAAGGGATGCCATCCAGAGGGACCTTGACAGGCTTGAGAGGTGGGCCTGTGCAAACCTCATGAAGTTCAACAAGGCCAAGTGCAAGGTCCTGCCCATGGGTTGGGGCAATCCCAAGCACAAAGACAGGCTGGGCAGAGAAAGGATTGAGACTTGGGGATGTCTGACAAGAAGCTCAACATGACCTGGCAATGTGCACTTGCAGCCCAGAAAGCCAACCGTATCCTGGGCTGCATCAAAGGAAGCATGACCAGCAGGTTGAGGGAGGTGATTCTCCCCCTCTACTCCGCTCTCATGAGACCCCACCTGGAGTACTGTGTTCAGCTCTGGGGTCCCCAACATAAGAAGGACATGGACCTGTTGGAGCGAGTCCAGAGGAGGGCCACGAAGATGATCAGAGGGCTGGAGCCCCTCTCCTATGAAGACAGGCTGAGAGACTAGGGGTTGTTCAGCCTGGAGAAGAGAAGGCTCCGGTGAGACCTTATCACAGCCTTCCAGAACTTAAAGGGGGCCCACAAGAAAGCCGGAGAGGGACTTTTTACAAGGGCATGTAGTGACAGGACAAGGGGTAATGGCTTTAAACTGAAAGAGCGTAGATTTAGATGAGATGTAAGGAAGAAGTTCTTCACTGTGCCCAGAAAGGTTGTGGCTACCCCCTCCCTGGAAGTGTTCAAGGCCAGGTTGGATGGGGCTTTGAGCAACCTGGTCTAGTGGAAGGTGTCCCTGCCCATGGCAGGGGGGATGGAACTAGATGATCTTTAAGGTCGCTTCCAACCCAAACCATTCTATGATTCCATGATTATATGAATTTTCTTATCACAGAAGAGTAAACTCCAGATCAATGCACAGGTGCTCATTTTTTCAATTTTTCTTAAACTTCATATACTTATCAAATTAACTAATCAATTTACTGTACACCAAGAATTAGACCAAGGCTCTTCAACTGACACCCAACAGACAGAGACAACACGTGGCTGCACAGGGTTGCAGCGTGATGTGGTGGGTTGGCTGAAATTGATACAGCTGGAGCACCAGCAACTGCTCCTGTCATAAACCTACTTGGGCTATCTTGAGTAGCCAGCTGAAGGAAAAAAATTAGACCAAATTCATCCAATACTGATGTTAGTTCCTCATTGGAAGCTGGAAATTACGTCATTTTTAGAAGAGACATTCTAAGTGGTTTTTCTAGCTTTTTATCTTTTAAGTCTCCAGTTTCTGAGAAAACTCACAGCAGAAGTCTCATAGCAATTTCTACTGTATGAACTCTTGAGCTGAAGGAGGAGTTTTCATTTCTGAAGATTTTTTATTTAGAAACAACAAAAAGGCAAAACAGCAAGCCACAGCTCTACGCCAGCTTTGATATGACCTCTGTTTTTCAAGCTAATTTAGTATTCTGTAAGACTATGTCTAGAATTTGCATTGCAGAAAATTTAAATAACCCGAAACATCAAGGAAACATCTTCTGTGTCTCAAAGAAACATCTGATGTAGAAACTTTATTTTGCTTATGAACTGGCAAAGCTAATTAAAGGATTTAGGATGTTATAGTGACAGATTTGGATGCTAACACATATCTAAGAAACAGTCTGGCTTCAAAGTACAACACAGAAGCTTCTATTTATAAATATTTAACTGAAGTATTAATACAAAAATGAGAAAATCTCCTTCATTTTATTCCCTAAGGAATTTCTTTGGAACAAAACTACTCATGGAAACTAGCAACTTCTTAATTCTCACAGATATGGGGGGATTTAATATAAATACCTGTTTTAGAAAGGCTTCCAGCAAATTTCCAGTTTAGCAACACGTGACATTTGAGTCCAGTGTTTTCTTCCCAGAGCTTGTGGCTACACCTTCAGCTCTGACCCATCACTATCCCAGACTTCCAGGCGGCCTTTTCCAGCTGTGTAAGAAATGTCCCCGGGGGCCAGGAGTCCATGGGGAGGGTCCAGCTTTATCGCTCCCTGCCCACACAAACACTGCTTTTAGCATTGCATTTTTAGCTGCAGGTGTAAATGCCCTTTCCAACTCTCTCAAAAGACTTATCTCGGGTCCCTTCCAGCCCTAGGAGATCTCCAGAGGAGACCTCAGCCAGAGGACAGGTAAATCTCATCAGCTGCTCTTTAAGGGGCTGAAGGTCTTGATCGCTCATCGGAATTACCCCTTCTCCTTAGACACCTCACTAGCTGCCTGTCCCTCTGGCTGACAGACCTGGTTACCCCACCAGTACACATCTATAGAAGCAAGACCTTCTGTCTTCCCCTGCCTGTGCTGGTCCTCCGTTTTCATAGTCACACTTAATTATAGCAAAAGTGCCTGATCTTCTTTTAACCAACAAAATCTTCATCAAAATGACTTTGCAGTATTGTATGTCTGTTAGGTCACTAATTACTAAAACGTTATTGGATCGGAAACCTAAAGTGAATCTCACAGTAATTAAATAAAATTTAGAAGCTGGCATTAAAATTGACATAATCATTGGCAGGCTACTGGTCTTAACTGTCCAAGAGCCACCTACTCAAATGGGATTAAGGAGGAGAAGATCAGTGGGAGTTGCCTACCATCATACTACGTCATAAAGTCACCCATTATTTTGTGTGAATTTAATGTGCTTCAACATTCAAAAAGTCTTTCTGACATAGTGGCGAGACCATCTAAGCTTGCTCTCAGTGTAGTCATTAACAGTGCAATCACATGTTTTCAAAAACAGTTTTGAAATCAAGTAACAAAGGGTACAAACCCACGGTCAGATGTGATCCCATTCCAGCAGCTGACAGAGTCACCACACATCGGCTGAGCCGGCATAACCTTCTGTGTGTTCCTACCCAGCCCTGATTAACTGGGTTCACCAGAGCACAAAAAAGTCACCGTGCAGCACGTTCCCCTTCCCAGCATGGCTCCGCGAGGCTGCTGTGCAGCAAAAAGGCAATGCAGAGCAGCTGCAGTGCAGCCCTGCTATTGAAACCTGAGAAAAATCCAGACATGCTGTTGCAGATGGAGTGACACGCTTCACTTGTAAGAGAGAAGTAGCAATATATTTATTGATATAAAACAGTGATTTAACAAAATTTGATAATAAATGCGACAGTGGTTTAACAAGATTCGATGGCAAGGTACGCTTGATTATTTACTGCATAGAGGACATGGTCAGACAAAACTGTCAGGGAGACCCTCCTGTTGAGTCGTGAGGTTCAGAAAGGATCCCCTTGCGTTCTAAACTCCTCAGAGGGGAGCGTAGGTGCGGCTGGATCCAGACTTAGTCTCAGACTTGGTCAACGGTTTATGTCTAAAGGATTATATGTGCACAATCAATCCTTTATATCACTTAGTTAGGATTTCAAAGTTTAGCATGCTATTAATCACTTACCAAGAATCTGTTGCGGCAAGGACTCTCTCAGCCTCGAGAAGTAACCTTGAGACGCGTCCCTACTCAAGGGGAGATCCTGGCGTGCAGCCCACTGCCGTGCAGGGGAGCTCAATGGGCCCTGGGCTGTCCACTATTTATGGAGTAAGATAATTGACATATATTTACATATTGACTACAGATGTTAGTTTCTTCCAAATTTGGCTTGAGTTGGACATTGACCAGCACCGTGGTTAGGTGGGCGCATTGTTCAAATTAGCCCTTGGCTATTGTGTTGTTATCCATCTCCTCCAAATCCACTTTGAGTCGGATGTAGCCATCACAACCAGACGTATCCATTACGACCGCAAAGGTCAGGTTGGCGGGCAGGGGCGGGGAGCACACCGCCACACATACTTGAATTTCCCTTTAAAACATAAACTTCTTCTGAGCATATGCGTAACAAAACTGTTATTACTCTGGTTATTAGTAGTTATTTATCAATTACACTCAGCATCTGCAGCAGATTTCAACAATTACTCCAGTTTTACTATTTGATTCCATCCACATTTCATCAGCATGCTACTACGGCATGCATTATACATGCTGTATATTCCTCCAGCATGTTCGATATTCTACAGAGAAATGATGTATCCAATAAGCCCTAGAGTCAGCCTCAAGAAAGTTGTACTATCAAGTTGCCTAATAAGATCATTTGATACATGTTGATTACACTCAACACCACCAGCTTTCATTTGATCAGGCAACTTGGATCCTATCTTGCCTTCAGGGAAAGAAGGGCAAAATCTTTGTAAGGCGCCACTAAATATAAAGCTACATTATTAAGAAACATAACTCAAACTTCTTCAGCAGAGACAGAGTCAGACAGATTTTCCAGCTCTGTGGCATTTCTCACTGAAAGACAAGCAAATCAATCAAATGTGGTTGGACAGGGAAGATTTTCATTAGATGTTTTGCTTATTTTGTGAATCCCTACTCTGTTCTTCACACAGCAATGAAAATCATAACTACATACTTCATTACTTTGGCAATGCAAAGATAATTAAAAATTATTCATACCAGTATTCCTTATTTACAGAATATATTTCCTCCAAATTTTAGATCACTCTATCTCTTTAGGAAAGGTGAATACAAATAATATAAATCCTGGCTGAAAGACAAAAAAACAAACAGTACTTTGAACACAGAACTGCCACAGTAATTATTTTTTCTCGTCTTCAAGAAAACTAGGCATAAATGCTAAACATTATTCAATGGGATATTGCTTTTTAAAAACGCAAGCCATAAAAAGTATCTAGGGAAATAAAGTGAAACAATCTGGATTGCCAAAACCATTATTGAAGACGACCAAAAATAATTTAAAATGGGAAATTAGAAGGAAGCTGTAATTTGAAAGTGGAACGTTTATAAGCAATTCTCAACACAGTAGTAAATGAAAAGTATGTGATCCCAAAGGGCATTTGTCCCAGCTTCTCCCACGCACAAATACTGCACTTCCATCGCTGCCCCAGCAGAGCTCTCTGCTCTTGCTAAGGAACGCAAATAGGAGGAAACCAGGCCAGGAGCGACTCTTCCCTCGTGGGTGCTGTGCCACTGGCAAACGGACGTATCTGGTGATATTGTGGGAAACAGCAACAGGGAGAAATACATTAGCAGCATTATTCTACACCTTGTCTGAGAGCCTAAGGCTGACGTATAGCTCATAGGATACCTGAAAATTTGGCAGCAAATATTAAATTCTAGATGAAGCTTTAGAGGCCATTCAAGTTCAGACTTTGGAGGTTTTTTTATATACTTTGCCCACCAATGGTCCTTCCATGTTCAGGTATGATTTATCTTAGAGGCGGTTGCCTTACTTCAATAATGTAATTGTATTTTAATATGAGAATTCAGAACTCACCTATCCAGTGACTCTGCCCTCTTAAAAATCAATGGGACTTTTGCCACTTTGTCTTAAAAAGGAACAAGACCGGGGTTTCAGAGACTGATCATATAAAAATGTGCAACGCTCCTTCTCTGGGTTACATTGTTCAGGCAACTTTTACTGTGAGCAAAGAGACTATAAGTCAAATATATACAGTGTAAGAGGACAAAGTCATTATTTATTGGGTAATACACACAACAGATAACTAGGATGAATGAGCAATTATGCTAAGGATTAAAACGCTCTCCACCCAGATGAGACACCTGATGAGTCTCTGCTGACCAGGGAGTTGTCATTTGGTGGAAAGGATGGGTCAAAATGGGGTGCTCCTTCATTTTGCTGAGTTTCCATCTTCTGATTCTCTTTTTATTTAAGGTTTTTACAAACTGTTATGTCAGTACTTTTCCTCTTGAATATTGTTGTATTTCAGCTGGGTATTGAAAAGAGAGAGCAATCCTCAAGGTCTCGTCATCTTTAACACTAATTCCTCAACAGCCTTGCGCAAGACATTTAAGTTTCCTTTGCCTCAATGCCCATTGTAAAAGGGAATTAATAGTGCTTAATTGTTCATCATGTTGGCATGTGGCAAGAATTTGACCATTTCTTCATGTGTTTTTTGAAAATGTAAATTGTCACCTACAGAAAATTTTACATGTCACAGACCTGACTCAGGAAAACACATGCAAGAAATCCTCTGAAAAGAACTTCTGATTATATAATGATTGTGGGATAAGGTCTGTTATTAAAAAGATAAAACCAGGCTATTATCTAGCTTTTGTAGCCATCAATGTTCTCCATAAATCATAATGGATAAATTAGTTACATAAAATAATACTGAATTTAGAAGAGTTATCAGTGTAATTTTAGCATTACTTCTTACTATCTTCATTTTCTTAGAAACTTTTTATCATCTTTTTTTAAGCACCATTTTGAGAAAACACTGAGAATCAGAAATCTAATATTTTCAAGCAAGCCCCCTGTTACTGAAAACCGTTACAGTATTTTATCTCTTTTCCTCCCCTTTTGTTCTGAAAGCTTCCTCAGCTCAGCTCATTACCACTACCTTTTGATCCACATGAGTTCTCCACTGGAAGTAGGATGAAAAATACAATAAAAAGAGAAAAAGTTAGCACAAAGTAAGGTACGATCCCACAAGACACAAATTCTTCCATCTATTCCGGGCTGCCTCTCGTTAGCTGGGAGGATATATTATTGACAACTCTGCTGCCATTGCTAGTACTTTTAATTTTCACCTTTTTCATAGAATCATAGAATAGTTTGGGTTGGAAGGGACCTTTAAAGGTCATCTAGTCCAGCCCCCCTGCAATGAGCAGGGACACCTTCCACTAGACCAGGTTGCTCAAAGCCCCATCCAACCTGGCCTTGAACACTTCCAGGGATGGGGCATCCACAACCTCTCTGGGCAACCTCTGCCAGTGCCTCACCACCCTCATTGTAAAAAATTTCTTCCTTATATCTAGTCTGAATTTACGCTCTTTTAGTTTAAAACCATCACCCCTTGTCCTATCACAACAGGCCCTACTAAAAAGTCTGTCCCCATCTTTCTTATAAGCCTCCTTTAAGTATTGAAAAGCTGCAATAAGGTCTCCCCGGAGCCTTCTCTTCTCCAGGCTGAACAACCCCAACTCTCTCAGCCTGCCCTCATGGGACAGGTACTTCAGCCCTCTGATCATTTTTATGGCCCTCCTCTGGACTCGCTCCAACACATCCATGTCTTTCCTGTACTGAGGACTCCAGAGCTGGACGCAGTACTCCAGGTGTACTCTGTGAAGTAAGACTATCTTACAACACAGCTCTACCTTAGCTACATCTTGAAAACTCCCAGCTGTCTCTGCTGCTGATGGCATTTAGCCACTGGTTGGCAGAGAAGAACTTTGATGCTTCCACAAATACCTTTGGCATAAAACCATATATTTGACATCTTCAGCCTTAGGGGCAGAGGGTGATCAGCTCCAGCCTGGATATTTTCTTGGAAACTAAAACTATCAAAGAAAATGATAAAGAAAAAAAAAAAAAAAGCCATTTGCGTGGTATACAGTGAATTGATACTCTGCAGGACTGGGCTCACTAATAAAACAAATATCTAGGGACTCTGATTTCTCACTCCATTATGCATTAGATTGCTTATAATTGATTAATGATGTATACAGTCTCAACATTTTACTTTTAATGAATATTTTCATATTACAATGCCCAGAAATATTTCCATTACAAGTCTTTAATGGCAGAAATAGATTGTATACATCTTATATCGACTGTCATCTGCTATGCATACTCTGTGTCAGAGGGAATAGTCATTACTGTTCAAGAACACCAACTTTATGAGACAGATAGCCAAAAGAACCTACGTATTACATCGAAAAATTGCCATCCAGCCTTTTCCCTTTATATATTCACAATTTGCATTTATCTTTTTACTCTTCCAATATGCAACTTCTCTGAGATATTTCCTCTAAGACGTTTTATTGTTTGTTTACAGTAATTTAGCTACTTTATCAACCACTTAGATGATATATTTACTCAGCTACTTCATCTGGAACATGTTTCCTTTTATGTCTATTAATCTACATTGCATTTTCTACAGCAGAATTGTAGCTATTCAATAATTTAAACTTTGACATTATGAGACTTTGTCAAACATTCATAGTACTATTCTGGAGAACTCTTACAGTACCACTTACTACTCTATATATTCTATACCCGTAGGTATTCAACATTTTAATTTAAAAAGTTAAAATATAAATGCTAATTGTGTAAGTGATCATACAGGTCATCATTAGAAGCAGTTATTAAATAGAAGCCAAAATTTGTGCTAAACTGTAATGTTAGTAATTTCATTCCTTTGCTAGAAATCATTAAAGACTGATCTCTGAGGTTTCAAATACGTACTGTCTGCTTTTTCCACAGTAACAACATAGAAGAAATACTGGAAAATAATGAGCACATTGCATTGCTCTCCAAAAAATAATTGAGCTGAGCAAGAAGGTAGCTTGAGAATTGTTAGTGTTTTTAAAAATACTGTACCATAAAAAATAAAATTCTGTCCAAAAACCACTGTATCAGTTGCAGGCACTTTTCCAAAATCTTGCAATGCATTTTTTCTGCAGTGTGTGCAGCATTCATCAAATGAGAGTATATAGTACTTTTTTGATTACAGTTTAAAAAATGAAACATAAAAATCTTGAGTCTCAAATGTTTTTTTCATTCAAACTCGTTCTTTTTTATTTCCATGGCATGTAACCCGTGCCAGCTTTATTTTGTAGGACTTTGTACATAGAGTACTCAGAGGGTGACACATGCAGAAAAAAGCATGTTTATAAATCTTTCTCAACCTGAGAAACATGTTTTTGAAAATCCTGCAATGATTTTTTTCTTTATCAGAATTTGATGCTAAATGATTTAGATCTAGAGCTATAAAAATATGTTTCAGGAGGAAAGGGGACAGATTGGTTGAAATTTGAAAGCTTTTTCAACTATTCCATGTAAAAATGCAAATATGCTCTATAAAAGATGTTTTAATTACAGAAATCTTCTTAGGTATGGTGACCCAAATTCTCTATTGGCCCAGCTCTCTTGCGGCATCAGTAAAGTTACTTCAGCAAGCAATTTTATGCATAACACTCATTCTGAACACTGCCTGAGACTATAAATCCATTTATTTTGTGCAGCTCCAATCCAGTACAAAAATTACAGAGCTGCACTAGGAACACAAGGCCAGGTAGAGAACAAGTCTCTCACTTCCAAAGCTATCACATAAAATAGAGAAGGGCTCCCATGTTATCTCTTATGACCTGACATGGTTCCCCACCACCTGACTTGCGCAAGCTGGCAGTGCTCAGCTGAATCCTTGACTCAGACCACTGCAACTGCCGCCCTACCTGGGGCTTCAGCTGCTGCTTTGGATACACAAACAGCTTGATTCAGTGTGTCTGAAGCTCAATCCAAATTTAACTTGTCTGTCTCGGGATTGCTACAGTGACCCTACAGAATTTCAAGCCAATATGTACAACAAGAAACAACTGAAAAATCCAAAATTCTTACAGAAAGGAGAAGAAAAAAAAAGCTGTTTAGTTATAATTCATGAAATACATATCTTTCACAGCATAACCACCAAGTCAATGACTTGGTATTTAAGTACTAGATGTTGAAAACCACAGCTGCCCACCAGTAACCAAGGGGCCTAAATTCAATGGCTATCTAAAATTCTTTTTCTTCATTCCTTAAGAGTCCTCAAATCTGAACAGTGCTTAGTGTCATAATTCTGATGATGCTGGTAAGGTTATTTGAAACTATAAAATATTGCCAAAGATATGATAAAAATATCTTAAAATGGCATCAGCTGCTTGATGGGTTTCTCCAGTAAAAAGTGACCTCGCTTGGGATGCAACTAGTGTCGCCAGAGGCTTCTAAATCACTGAGGGGAAAGAAGCATCCAGAGAGTTTGCGACATGTTTAGAAAGGAGCAAATACTATAAAAATAGAAAAACACCAATATTTCCTTAATTATTTTATGGATTTGTTTTTGCTGAGCTTTTGTTTGCCCTCTGCAAATAATTGCATAATCAAGTTTCAGAGACATTAGTGTTCCCAGAAAACACATTACAGCTGTTGAATTATAAACTGAGATTTTTTCAAACTCGAGACTAAATCTGTACAAAAAATATGTACTCGTGGACGTAAATTGAGATTTTACTGAAGGCAACTGTGGAGAATTCACAGCTCAAAAATTATGACAGGGAAAGAGAGTCATGGGTAGCATATATTTGGTCTTTAAACAGACAAATCCTTGGTTGTATTGACTTCCAGAAGTCAGATACTATTGTGTGAAAAATTAGTTGAAAATATTTCTTGTATGAGCACAGTCCTATCACCTCAGGGTTGAAAGCAAAAATCAAACCAAGTCTAACAGGTGCACATACAAGCAAGGTATGTATGATGTGCCATCAACAGACATGCCTCCTGAGATCACCAGAGTAGCTCTGAGGGATTCACTTTTCTTCCTCTTCTTGTTATTCAGTCTTTTCCTGCCACTTGTCATCCTTTCTCTTTTTCCTCCCTTTCCCCCAAAAAATACTGCTGCCCCAGGCTTGGCTTGAACAGAGCAGAGCAACACAGGGACTAAGTCAGAGTCGATTCCCTCCAGTCTGTCCAGCGGCTGGCATAACCTCATTTTATGCCATGGTCATTCACTTGCTCATGACTCTCCCATGCAAACCACCTACAAATACTCGCACACAGAAGGAAACACAAAGCCACAAACCCCTTGCACTATAGCACAAAGGAAAAGAAAGCGAGAGGCCTCAGCTCCCCTCGCTGCAGTGCTAAGGTTACTCTGACCTTCGGGCGAGCTGGGTCAGTGTGGTAAGTCAGCAGAAAGTTTCCTCCCACCTCCAAAAGAGAAACAGTTAACCGAAAGAGTTTGCCTTAATTCCATGGAAAAGCTCAACATAAATAAACCGGTGCAGGATCTCTCCCTGGATGAGCACTGTTACCGCCAGAGGTAACTGAGCTTGTGCGCCTACCTCAAACTCCAATTTTCCAGTTTTTAGCTCCAGCCATTAGACATCGTGTCCTGTACAAAAAAAGATCAACTAAGTAATTATTGATATGTGTATCAATTACAGCAAGAAAACCTTTAGTCAATCATTCCAACACTGCTAAGATGCTTTTATGGGTTTGGATTAGCAGGAGTGAGGGGGGAAAGGATCCTGACAAGCAGCAGAAAATAATACGTCCCACAAGGGGCCAACGGAGAAGCACAGCAATTTCCTTCCAACCTCACGGAGGAGCAAGGTTAGGACAGAGATTGAATAAACAGACTATTGTGCTGCTTAGCGCGACACACACCGGATTTACTTGTACAGGTAAAATGTGAGTGATGGGAAAGCTCAAAAGCTTTGGGGGGTTGATTCCTCCCGTTCAGTAGCTGCGATGGTAACCTCAGAACATGTTCAAATTTATTTATATTGACAAAGGGCAAAAAAGTTAAAGAGAAAAATAAAAAGTCTCATCCCTTCCCTAGATTTATCCAAAAAGCTAAAGTAAGCCCAAAGTCTTCCCTGCTGTTCAGTGGGACCTGCCTCGGCTCAGGTTTTAGGATGCCAGGTTGTGTCTGCTCATAAACAGCCCGCAGTGTTGAATGCGGAGGGAACCGCGTGTGCCAATGCGCCTGCGGTGCACGCAGAGACAGGGACACGGCAAAGCCAGACCCACCGCAGCCGGAAAGCGATGCCAGCAACCACCCGAGCCCGAGGAGGCAGCGGGGCTGGGCGAGGGGATGGATGGGCCATCGAGGAGGGGGCGCCGGGTCTCGTGCCTGCTCCCTAGCCAGTAAGAAGAAATAAAGGAAAACAGAGGGAGGTTTTGGCTCTCAGTTATCACACACAAGGCATTATAAAAGCTATTTTTTAACATGATGCTCATGTCTGCAGGTCATCTCTGCAGCAAATATGAAGAGAAATGTTTGTGGCATTAATCCCGCGCTGGCAGACTGATGCAGCTTTCAAGCTGAGTAAGTGTTTAATGCTCTAAAGGGAAGGGAAAAAAAGATTTCTTTTAGATAAATTGCTTAATTGGGAAGTCAGGAATTCTCATGCCTAAGCAATCGATTTTACAAAAGAAAAAAAGTTTATTTCAAAATGTAAACCTGCTATTCATCTATAATATCCAGCGAAAACTAAGCCAAGGGATAGACACTCACCTTTACATTGCTGAAACCACAACTTTGAAAACATAAATAAGGCTAAAAAAACAATATTATTTAAATAAAGTTTCTTCATGCTTTGACCGTTGTACTGAAGAGTAAACACACAGCCAGACGCACCAAGTTGCCAGATCACTGACTGATCATTTCCCCAACGGCTGGGGACGAGGAAATGGGGTCCCTGGAGGGGCACTCAGCCCTCACCACGGACATCTAACAGTTTTGGAGATCAGCTTCCCTTAAGCTTAATGGACTTTGGTGTATTGAATCGCATGGCGCTGGAGATCTCAGAGCAAAGCTCCAGTACCTTCCCCTGCCCGGGAAATTCCCCCACCTTACGCAGGAGCATGAATGGAGCGTTTACTGCCACCAGTGCGACCGCCGGGCACAGCTGTCTGCCCCCGCATTCTCCTTCCCCCAAGAAAAACCTTCAGCAGGTCTCAGTTTCGTCAGCAAAGAAAATGTTTGCATCTCACTTATCCACAGGGTGAGAAAACTCTCTACCTACCGCACCTACAGATGAAAACGAGGGCTCTCTGATGAACAACCGCAGGACATATTGCCAGCCAGGGACCTCCCCTCGGGCAGAGCACAATTAGCGCAAAGGAGAATTAGGATCACTGAAGGGGTCAGACACGGCACTTACCCAGGTGCCAAACAAGATTACCACCTTAAAGAACAGGCCCGCCTTTGAAGTCAAAGTTCATCTTTTTAATGATACAAACTTTAAAGCAAATTTGATATTAAGTGCTAGCATGTCGTAACTTTCTCAAGCTATAGGAAAATAAAACAACCTAAGTGTCGTCCTTTAATATAATAGCATCAATTTTTCCATGCTTAGCAACCCGCTAAGCACCTCTGATGTTCGCTACTGTAAATCACAGGAGCTTGCACACTTTTGTTACACAAATAGCTTTAATTTTGATTTCTCCATAATTGTGTTAACATAAAAATTCTTAGAAATCTGTGAGCAGAAATGTCACTGGATTACCATACCTGACATCTCTTACTTACAAAGGTAGCTCAGGTTTTACAAGGAATAATAGGCGGCTTATTATTATTGGAATATTAATTTTTATAAGCTACATCAATTAAAACATTACAGAATAAGTTTAAAACAACTTATAATTTTGAAAATACTAAGAATTTAACACCTACGTACTGTCATTGCCTCTCACAGTGCTAAACTACTATTGCACAGGTACCTAAATTTGGACAAAGATTACCAAAATATTATCTTTGTATATCTTCCAAAAACTACTTCCAAAAGATACTTCCAAAAGTATCTTCCAAAACTTTTAAAAAGGGAAAAAATTGCATAATTATTGTCATAACTTTTCCAACAAACTCACGGTTTTGGCTTTTTTTTGTTACTCTTTCTATGTTACTACACAAATCAAAGGACCTAATTGTAACTAACTCTGTGTTTATATTTTTCTAGGTTTCTTCCCCCTGTTGCCTAACTCTTCCAAATATATATGCATATATTTGGAAAAGTAAATAAAGCTAGGTGTAGAAAGCCTATTTAATGTGGGCAAACGATTGTTTTTTTCCCCAGCATGAAGTTTGTGGACGCTGGGCTACCTTGCTTCTAGGGGGCCATGCTGAGATAACATTGCAAACCCCACCTCTGACACTTCTCAGTAAAAGTACGTTATCTTTGTCTCTTGTTTTCTCTTTAAGGCTGTGACTTTCTGTAACAATTTTAGTGTGACTGGCCAGATCTAGCAACATAATCTAATCTAACAACCAATATCCCTAGTAACGTCTTTTTAGCTGAAGCTAAAATACAATACTCCATCCTAATCTTTCTTGACTTGCCAGCTGCCTTTTAACAGTCAGTCACACTCTGAGATCCCGTCTTCCTGTGACTCCTGTGTCTCTGCCTTCTCCTGCCAAGCTGCTGTCACCACCTCGAGGTGTCCTTCAGATATCATCTCTGTTTCCTTCTCAACTTTCTGTAAAACTTCCACAGGGCTCACCCTCCACATCGTTTTCCCTCGGTAAGGTCACACACAAACTCAAACTGAACAGCCATCTCTGTGTAGTGGAGTCACAAACCAGTTCAGTTCCATCTCTCTCTTTCCAAACTAAAATTTCAGATTATTTTTCTGATATATCCTCAGGGAAAAGGTCAGCAGCTCAAGACCAGTGTCATTAACACTAAGCTTTAAACATCCTTGGACCCTATCCTGCTTCCCTTGAGGCCTCTGGATGGCACCAGCATCCTCCCTCTTTCTGGCACTCCTGATGTGGGGATGAGACCCATTAGATGCTCACAGCACCGGCCCACCATTCAGCTTGTTAGCTGGTGCTCCCTTTGCCGTCAACACTGAGAAATTAGCATTTTAAACCACAATTCGCTCAAACTATTTTACTGGTTAAATTTAATATGAAATAAATCACACCCTCATCTGCAGCAGTTGCATTAACTTCACAGCTCAGGACTGTGGAGACTCTCTAATTAAGCTGATGACTCTGATTCTAGGTGTTGCCTTCCCTTAGGTACCTTGGGTTGGTGTATATTGCTGTGAATCACTCTTAACTCCATTCACAGTGTAAGGAATCTGCATGTCTAATTCTCTTTCTTTGAAACAAAAAGCCCCTGAGGCATTCTGCCACTATCAGGTCCCTCATTTTTAGGAATCATAGAGGTTAATTTGTAGGTGCCTAAGATGATTCTTTGCTTCTGGCACATACTGCCAGTAACATTGGGTGTTGTCAACACGTGAGACGTCAAAGTCACTGATCCAAAAAACTGTCAAATGATTAACACAGCACAATCACTAACCTGGATGTTGCATAATTTAACATTTATAATTCAATTTGAGGACCTCAGATAAAAATCTTTAAACATGAAAGGTCCTAAATAAATTCCAAAACAATGTTCAGCTGGTAGACAGCATGCAAGTCTTACCACACTAAGTTTACAAATGAAAATAAGCACAAAATTACCTTTACACATGTTTAGTAAAACACTTCTGGATTAAAGAATGAGAAAGATTAAATTCCTCATGATGTGGTATCCTTTCAGGAAAGCGTTATCTAACACTCACAGACCCATATCTTAAGTGGCTTCAAAGAGAATCAAACTTAATGCCATATTTCTTAAAGTAATGATTTGTGGTAGGAAAATTTTTATATGATAGGAAAGTACTAACCTATTATTAAATATAATTTATCATAATGTTCATGCATATTTGTGTATATTAGTTTTAAAGTGACTGCCTTCTAAATTCCTAGCGTTATCATTAAATTGAAAGCCATAAGTTGTATATGTATTACAATACACTGGGGTGTGTGGCCATATATATAAAATCTATACCACAGAATCAGTATATATACTGAAACATATAGAAGTATCCAACATTTACACTTTTTGTTAATTGCTTGTAAGTTCCATGAAAAGAACAGGGAATTAAGAATGGAAAGTTTTGAAAGCACATTAACAATTTGTGTAGGCAAGGAAGAGCCAACAAACGTAACCCACCAGCAAGTTCACAGCAGGCAATGGAACTGCGTTCCCCTGAGAAGAACGACCCCGATCGCTTCCATCTCTGCTGAGGAGTGCTGGGCAATCGCTGCTGGCATACGCTGTGCCCGAGCGTCAGACCTATGCTGACACTGTGCCGCTCCTTACAGCATGAACTTGGGATTTGATAGCATCTCTTTCCCTTTCTCTTTTCTTTTTTTTCAGTAGTACTGTGGGGTTTTTTTTACTAGTACTGGTTTTGTTCCAATTGGTACCAACTGAAAGTCACCTAAATAAAACTAATCTTGATGTTACCTTTGACATAGAGCAAATTGTTTCTTCATAGACTGGAAGAGGAAAATACAAGTATTTCAAATGTTTTTCTCCTCATTCCTGCAGCTTTTTATTTGTAACCATGCATCGTCTTACAATGAAGGAAGGGTTGTTTTTAAAAGGAAAAGGCACTGGTTATTCTCTGGTAGTACAGATGTTGGCAAGGAGACAGAAACAATACAGAAAGGTAATATGTGGAAATGGGAAGATTTACAGGTTGTGACTAGTTCTTCAAATTTCCGTCTAGAGAACTCCAGCTTGTTCTCCCCACACATACCTATGTGTCATCAGGGCTGTATTTTTGGTCTGCAAAATACTAATAAATCACACCAGCAACTCCACTCAACTCAAATGTGATCAAAACCAGTTTGCCAGAATGGAAGAAAAGCAACTGCAGATGATGAGGATGCAAAAGAGCCCAAAATGCTTTCAGGGAACAAGACTCAAGGCATTTCTATCATGCTCCAAGCCAGTCTCTTTGATTAGTGCTATAATCACTTTTGGTGTCTCCTAATGAGTCACTACGCGCCTTCAGACAGAGCCTCAAGAACAGGATAAACACAAGGGCATTGTACATCTGCTCAGCATTTACAAAAATAGAAATATTTACTTTGTTATATATGTGCATTTTGAGATGGTCACGTCCAGAGGCATGACAGCGACCTGCCTTCCCCATCGCCAGCCTGTCTCCAGCCTCTGCTGCCACCTCCGCACTGCGCTTCCCCAGAGCTGTGGTTCCTCACGTGGCAATATAAATGTGTTTCCACATGGCACAGCAGTGCTCTCATCATCTAATGCCTTAAACAAAATACCATGCAAACCTAGTAGTTTCAAATGTATCGCTTTTTCTTGGGTATTTTGCATTATTATGTTGCCATAGACTGCCTTCCTAACAGTGACACAGCCCTGTATTACTTGTGCCCTTTGTTACGAATTATCCTGGATAATTCATAACTGAACACTCACTGAGATTATCTGTCAGTGACTTGCTTTTGATGTAACGGATTTCAGAAATGCTGTTCTCATTTTAAGGGATTTATTTCCTAAACAGCTGCTAGATTTGAATGATTCCCATACCTGCACAAAGGCTGTTTTGTGCACATCCTGTGGGCATTTAAAGATCTAACTACCTGAAGTTTCAACCTGAAAAGTATTACCAAGCAGCCTTTATGAACAGGAACAGCTACATATTAGTATCTCTCTCTCTCTTCAAGAGGAGGTACATGTATAGCAGTTTGCAGGAGCAGGCAGATATTTCCTGCTAAGGTGCAGGTTTGGTGTAAAAATCTTAGTTACTGTAAACACACACATAAGTCCACAGGGAACACAACAAACCCCCTTTAAGTATCTGCTCCTCAACCTAATTGTAAATAAGGAAACTATTAGTAAACCACTATTCATCAATTAGTGAGTGTTAAAACACTACTACAATAAACCTGAAATGTAGAAATTCCTGATACTGTCCCTGGATACTGATGAAACTTGCTGCAGAATTTTTGCTGAGGACATATCTGCACTTGCCTTTTATAGTTTACAATCTAAAAGCTAATGAATAAATAAAAGTGAAAGGAAGGCAGGGAAGAAGGAAGAGTAGAGTAAAAGGTTATAACATACATATTATATTACACAGTAATTACGTGCTTCTGAAATGCCAATTACTAACTCCTTCCATGATCCAGCTCACAGTCAGATCAATATTAGGTTGATAACAGCAGAGAGTCACAATCTAGTAGAGAATGTTTTATTATTAAAGAATGTAGAAAGCCACAGAAATATTAGCTTAATTCCTCTTTTTTTTTTTTTTTTTTTTAGTGCAAATTGTAGTCCCGACTGTGTTAAGAACAAGACATAAGTATTTCTGTTCCATGGTCCCCATAATTTCAGTAGAAATGTTTGGTTTGAAAGAATTTATAATGGCAAACCCTAGCCAGCCAAGATAGTAATTCTTTTCTATTTCTGGGTTCTGTTTTTTTTTTCTTTTTTTCCTCCAAACAAGGCAAACAATGTTTTAATAGACTTTTTCTCTGTCGGGGGGGGGGGGGGGGTTTAAAAAAAAAATCATTTGGCCATCAGTGCAACATGAAGGTGCACAACAACAGAGTGATTCCCCTGGAAGAGCTAATTTACTTGCCATGTTGACAACATGAGCCAAGAGTGTGAAGAATAAAACCAGGTTCATTGCCCTGGGGGCGCTCCTGAAGTCGAGACTGTAATGATACAGAAATAAGGCAGGTATTTAGCATTCCCAGCTAGACCCTAAAAGTTTTTGTTAAAGATCTCAGAGTGAAAGATCATTATTCACAGTAGAGTCAGCAAGGTGCTAAGATTTGCAATCATTTCAGAAAAGCTGTAAAAATGCTTAGAGGTAAAAGAAGGCTTTATTAGGAGATTTTGCATTTTGTCCAAGAGGTTTGGTATCTTTGGGCTTTTTTTCTTGCTTTATATTAGATTTCCTCTGTCAACTTGTTTCTCCGTCACCAAAACTACTTTGGATGCAGTACACTCAGCTCGCTCTCAGTGGTCATCAGTACGCTCAGCTCTCAGTGCTCACGGATGCAAAAAGTTGCACCCTTCCCTCAACAAAGAAGGATGTGAGAAAGGGACGGGATGTCCCCACGTCCGGACACCAGCCCTCCTGCAGTTCCAGGGTGATTCAGAGCAGGAACTGTCACGGATAAAGTTTGCACGATTCAATTTACTGGACAAGTGGATCATTCTACTTTCTGTTACGTGGATTCAAAAGTTTATGCTGCGTTACAGAGCAGTGAGTAGCTGATCCAAAAAACTTTGAGAAGTAACATTACATTGATTGTAACATACAGGAGCTGAGATGTCATGGGTTTGTGTGTTGGAGAGAAACATAAAGTATAACAAAAAGAGAAAAAAGAAGGGTTTTTATAGATCTCATTCCAGCAGGTGTGAAGTTTTCCTGTAACCTTTTTTCTTGGATCTTCGTAATTGCTGGAACTAACACTGTTTCTTGGCAAGTTATCATTAATATGCAATTTATATTTGTCTGCTCACTAACAACATATTTTCAAAGTAATTTTCAATACAAGGTCCTCATTACCATAGGGCAGTTACTCCTCGCCTATGGTCATAAATACTTTCTCATGGAGTATCCATTTGCCTAGCATGGAAGCACTTGAAACTATTTATAAAGCACATTTTACACCTGACACATTGAATTAAGAGCAGAAAAATGAGACAGTTTTCTAATGGCATCAGTATTACTGTGTTGGTTGTAAAATGGACTCGTGTCTAGAAGGCTCTGATTCATGTTCTCTCTTTTTGAAGACTATTGACTCATCTGGGTCTTTTTTTTTTTTAATGGCATATTGATATTGGTTGTTGTTGTTTTGGCTTAGAAGTCCAGTCAAATGAATTTAATAAATGTTGCTGTCAGTGAAAAATTAGCATTGGCTGTCCCAAATGTAAGAGGGGAATATTTCCCAGAGAAAGTACCACACTGCTCTCTGTTCTCTGGTACTTTCAGAGATAGACCTAGAGAGGATGAAATGGTTTTAAGCAATTTCATATGATATATGCTGGCTCTTTGAAGTGGGCCAGGGCAATTGTAATTCATCATTTCCCATGACCTTGCCCATTTGAGCATGAACTAAACGGCCATTTATGGTGTGATGGATACAGTTACAGGTTACACAACCAGTCATTAGAGCCACAGGTCAATCCCCACCTTGTCCCCAAGGCTACAGACATTCTGCATTACTGATTATACACTGCGAAGTGTAATGCAGCCTACATAAAAACAATAGTGCTAACAGAAGATTTATACCTTTAATCCCCTCCTGCCTCAGCTCTAAGTCATGACTTTTATTCCCAGCACTAACTGGATAAAGCCCAACTGACAATCTCCTAACACGATGTGCAGTTCGGCTGCTCCTTCCGAGAAGACAAACAAACCCCAAACCCTCCAACTTTGCCTGCGCACGGAGCAAAGCCCCAGCAGCTTAGCTCGCCCTGCACGAACCTGCACGCAGCCTCACACTGGGCGATCCTGAGTCACCGACAACAAAGCACTGAAGTGAACTTTTCAGGCTTTCACATCATTTTATGAAACAAAATAGCTCGTGTAAAATTTCTTGGTGTTGTTTTTTCAGAACTAAGAATCAATAATCAAATACTGTCACTGATTGCCTTGTTATTTTATTTTGGGAAAAAAACCCCACTTATTTCTGCAGAGATACTTCCTAGTGAATACAAATCTGTTTAGGGATTTCATTTTATCACTGTAGAGAGCAGTAACTCGGCTGGAAAGTAGTTTTCAATCAATGCAAAGGTAGGATCGTGTCAGAGGCTGGGGAAGAAGGCAGTCAAGGAGAGCACCCACTACTCCCCTGGGGTCTTCCCTCACCATCATCCTCCCTGCCCAGCCACAGCACCCGGACACCTCTCTCACACGTGAGGACAACAAAACCAGCAAACACACAGCCTCCTATCTTCCCGGATTGTTCCGACCGGGCAACGGCAAAACCATGACTAACAAGTCCATTTTACACTGTCTTCTTCAACCGCAGCCTTTAACCATACCGTTACCACAGAGCAACGATGAGGGAGGCAACAACGGCTCCGTGGCCAGTAGCCACCTCTTCCAGGGCAAACTTTGGGCAGAGACCCGCGAAGGGATGGATCTGGAGGCGGCGCAGCCGCCGGCAGCGGAGCCCCGCTCCCGCAGAAGCGC
Source organism: Gymnogyps californianus (assembly GCF_018139145.2). NCBI lineage: Eukaryota > Metazoa > Chordata > Aves > Accipitriformes > Cathartidae > Gymnogyps > Gymnogyps californianus. Next base: position 35,438,247 of record NC_059477.1, read on the forward strand.
TCCACGGGAGACGCGCAGCGCACGCTGAAACCGGCGGGCAAAGTTGCCACCAACGCGCCCCGCGCCCCCCGCCCTCCTCGGCGTTTCGCCCTAACCCTGAGCCAACTTTCCCCCTGCCCGGCACGGTTCCTCCCCGCTACGCCGACAGGTAAGAGGGAGCAGAGGCGGCAGCTCCGCGCTCCCCCGCCGACGGGCCGGGTGAGCCCCGCTGCCGCCCGCCCCGCCCGAGCCCGGCGGTGCCCGGGCGCCGGCCCTACCTTGACGGTCCGGGAGGACTGGCACTGGACGTGGTGGGACACCGTCGCCGTCTGGTTCATGTTGTTGCCGCCGCCGCCGCGGCGCGCACCGGCTCCGGCGGCGCGGCGGGCTGCGGGCTGCGGCGCCGGGCGGGCACGGGGCGCCCGCGGCTCCCGGCGCCTCCGAGCGGCCGGGGGCGGGGGGGGGGGGGGGGCGCTCCGGCTGCGGCTCCGGCTGCGGCGGCTCCGCACCCCTGGGCGCCGCGACAGCTCCGCCCGGCGGGGGCCGCCCGCCCGCTCCGCCCCGCCCGGCACCGCCCCGCGCCGCCCGCCGGGACCGGGGCTGAGCCGGGGCCGGGGCTGGGGCTGAGCCGGGGCCGGGGCTGGGGCTGAGCCGGGACAGGGGCTGCGCCGGGACCGGGGCTGAGCCGGGGCCGGGGCTGGGGCTGAGCCGGGACAGGGGCTGCGCCGGGACCGGGGCTGAGCCGGGACCGGGTCGCGCCCAGCCGATGCGCGCCGCCCTCGCCCCCGGGGCCGGGCAGCAGAGGCTGAGTGAGATCAGCCTCCCTCTGTGAAAGCCGGACCCCGCGGTGCTCTTTCAGCTGAAATTAATGAGATTGCAACAGAAAGTTTATGCTGGCTGCTTTTTCCTTCTTGTTCCCCGGCATTTTTTGCCTTTCTCCTTTCCCCATCCCCTTCTACCGCCTCTTCCTTCGGTTCTAAAACGACTCCAGCCCACTGTGGTGTCGGGGTACAGGCGTTATTATGGAACACAGGTACGAGGCACAAGCATCAGCCTCACACCCGCTGCCGGCACACACGGGATTTCTGAAATCTCTGGGCTTTATTAAGTCCTGCAACAGCTCCACGCTTCCCTATAGATCAGAAATGCAGCTCTGATTAGACTTTTACGCAAATAACTTTTTGTGGGTTTGTTTGTGGTACAGTCTAAAAAACTATCCCCTCCAGACTCACGAGCAGGACTTGCCAGAAACATATGGAATGCTCTTTCCATGAGCCCAAAGCTGGTATTAAAGCCAGAGGATTTGGGGATGGAAGCTGGTAAGCTCTGTGAGCAGATTGTGACACCTCAGGCTGATAATGAGCAAGCAATATTTTGTATATGCATAATATTCTAAAATGATCTTTTACTTTAGAGAAACCTCCGAGTAAAACAAGACATAGTGTGCCACACACCAAGGCGTTCCTGGGGCGTTTTTGAGGGGTGCGTGAAACTGCAGCCCAGGCAGCTGAAGTCGGTTCAGGAGGAAGCACAGAAGAAAAAGGACAGACTAGAGCCAGAAGCCATGGCACGAATCTCCCAAAGAAACTGGCTGATGTAGAGTCTCTCACTGCGTGAGACTCCAGCTTTAGGGATCTCTGAAGCATCTGTTCTTTCAAGAGGGAGGCTGTTGAGTACTATTTGATACTGTATCAAAAGCTACACTCCCAGCGTGGGAAGCTATTGCTCAAAAATAAAATGGCTTTTAAAAATTCAGGCCCTAGGTTGAGCTGATTCTCTGGTTCTGCCTCTTGGTTTTCCTCCCTACCTCACTTTTTTTTTTTTAAGTAATTTGAAGAAACTATACAAAGCATGTGTCCAAAAAGTAGGGATGCAAGAAAAGAGAAGTTTTGCTAAAGACTTCAAGCTGTGCTTAGAGCAGCATGAAGAAACGCTGGGCAGGCACTCATCTCCTCCAAGCACCTGCCCAGAGGCGCCTGCATTCAGGCCTGGAGGTGCGAGTCGAAGGTCCGTCTCACTCTGCAAGGGAGGGACAGGCAAAGGGAGAAGGCTGAGAGCTTGCTCACAGCTCAACACGTACGCCAGGAGGACTACTGGGACCTTGAGCTGTGCTTGTAAATCTCATCATGACTTCAGATGTCTGCCTGAGCTCTTTTAAGTGGGGTTCATTTTCAGAAGATTCGAATTTCCTGGAAGGAAATCTGCTTTAAATCATCTCAAATCCGATACCTCCAAAGTCAAAATTCATTTTGCACATCTTAACTCAGACTCAAAGGCAGGTACTGCTGCAAATGGATGGCAAAAGAGATTGAGCTGGTGAGGAAAAGACTGATCTTCTGCTCAGTCTGCAGAAAGCTGCCGAGGAAGTCCTGTATGGGAACGGGCCCTGGTTACAAACATCCCCTACAGAGAGGGGAGAGCAGTCAGACAGCGTTTACTCCAGTGATACCTAGAAAAATGTCATTTCTGATGGAAGCCAAATGCGGAGTAAAGGCACAGCAGGAGGGTCACTCCCGGCCCAGACACAGTCACCTCCAGGCACCACAAGTGCAGCATCCGGGCTGGCCTCTAGCCTGCAGGACTTGCTCGCATTAGCCTCCTTCACCTTATCGGATTTATTGGATTTTGAGCAATAAAAAACACATTTAGCAAGCATATCAGGGGCTCAGCAGTGCTCTTTCACCTCCCTCCCTCATATGCAGGCAGGAGTGAAACTTAATGGATACAGATGGGAAAAAAACTCACAGAAAAATGAGACTTATGATTCGACTTGAAGGCTCTTTGTTTGGTATTGAGGAGGGGGGAACAAGTAAACTGCTGTTTGGGAAAAGGGCTAACAGTCTAACTTTCACCATACTCTGCCTTGTGCCTAGATGTTTGTTCTGAAAAGAAAATGATGGCTTTGAGTTACTGGCACCAGGAGCTCAAGCAAGCAGAGGCAACCTGGAGGATTCAAAGACATTCTTCGCCTTCATCTTGAAATATATTTGTGTTTAACAATCTCAGATGGGAACTACTTGAAGCCAAAAGAATGAACTCACGATATTTTTAGTTGGACTAAGTGTGGATTTTTATAAGCTCCTATGAGAACTTTGCGTGAAGTTTTTGTGCTTGATTTTATGCTTCACAGTGGCTGACCTACCATGCAAGTCCCAAAACCAGCTTTAAGCTAACACAGAAATCTCTTCCTTATAATAACAAAGAAAAAACAGCTTGGGTAAAAAAGCCTCCACAGACAGAGATAAGATCAATAATTTGCTGGCGTTGTTTTTAAATGAACTTCTACAAACTTTAATATATCTATTCTTAGAAAGTATAAATTTTGCTGATTAACATCCCGGTCTCACAAGGTGGAACCTAATTAGAGTATGAACCTAACAAGGGTGATCAGGAGTTGTAATGACTCTGTAAGTGCATCGTTTGTCATTACAAAATATCTCAGAAACAAGTTAGATCGATAGAGTGGGATTCCACAACATGCCGACTGAAATCCTCCAGAGCACCACTCTGCCACTTACTGCTCCGGTAATGTCATTCACTGCCATCCCTCCGGTTCCTCGATGCAGCCGTTAATCCTTCGTAGTGTGTAATCTTCTTTGGGAACTGGCTGCTTAGCAAAATGCAGTTCACCCTGGATGTTGGTTGCTAATGCGAGTATCCATGTTAGCCCTGCAAGGAGGTTTTCAAAAATTTCAGTGCCTTTAGGGTGCAATTAAATAACTGAGTGATTACGAAAATATGCTGGAGAATATTAAAGCTGTGAGCAGATGCCTCTGTTACATACTGCAATAGAGCAGGTGGTACCTGCTGGTGTCGGAGCAGCCCTCAGCGCACTGAACAAACCTCCTTCCTGAAATATTTAAAATGAGTAAGAAATCAACATGATCAGCCAGGAAAATTGATTAAACTGTCCAGAAAGTTTAAGTGAAAAGAAAATCCCTGTTTCTGATAGAAAACCCTGCCTGGCCCACTGTCCAAACACAGCGAGTGGCCGTGGGCAGCTGGTTCTGCTGCTGGAGGCAGCATTTCCCAAAGGTGTCTGATCACTATTCAAGTCCTGCGGTAACCTGCTGTTAGTAACTCCCGATATAGTTCCGCGGCCACACATTTTCCTGCCTCTTGCTTGCTCGCTTGCTTGCTTTCTAAGCCTTACGTTCTTTAAAAAAATCCCCACAACTCACAACCTTTTCTTCATTTTTTAAGTCACGTTTCATGAATTACATTGTATAATCACCATTCTGAGAAATAAAAAATTAAAGTTTATATTGGTAATTATATATACTTCATGACAACACATTTTTCTATAGCTGTTTGCTTTCTTTTATGCAAGTACGTAAAATTTACTCTTACTGCTGTTCCACATACGCAGGGCCTAATTCTGTGCTCACATACATTGGCAGCTATTGACATGAGTGAACTGTCAATTTTTAATTCACACCGGTTCATAATCAGATTACAGACTTCTCTGTTTATGGATGAAGAAGTTTTAATACTGCAAGGAATGCTGACTTGGGATCGCTGCTAGGCTGCTGGCTTCCTCAGAATTATTAACCACAAGGAGCCGCGCTGTGTGTCGATGCTGGGCTTCTGTGAAACAAAGACAGGGCATAGCCTCCCTCCAGTCAACTGTGCAAAAATCCTCTATTTCTTTCCTCTTACCCCGCACAGCTGTCAATGGAAAGGTCAGCAGCTATCATACGGTGCTGGTCATGGCCAGTGTCCTGGTTTCGGCTGGGATAGAGTTAATTTTCTTCCTAGTAGCTGGTACAGTGCTGTGTTTTGGATTTAGTAGGAAAATAATGTTGATAACACACTGATGGTTTTAGTTGTTGCTAAGTAGTGTTTATACTAAGTCAAGGATTTTTCAGCTTCTCATGCCCAGCCAGTAAGAAGGCTGGAGGGGCACAAGAAGCTGGGAGGGGACACAGCCAGGACAGCTGACCCAAATGGGCCAAAGGGATATTCCATACCATATGACATCATGCCCAGTATATAAACTGGGGGGAGCTGGCCGGGAGGGGCGGATTGCTGCTCGGGAACTAACTGGGCGTTGGTTGGCGAGTGGTGAGCAATTGCATTGTGCATCACTTGGTTTGTATATTCTAATTCTTTTAGTATTATTATTGTCATATTATGATGATGATGATGATGATGATCATTATCGTTATTTTTCCTTCCTTTCTGTCCTATTAAACTGTCTTTATCTCAACCCACGAGGGTTTTTTTTGATTCTCTCCCCCATCCCACTGGGTGGGGGGAGTGAGCGAGCAGCTGCGTGGTGTTTAGTTGTTGGCTGGGGTTAAACCACAACAGCCAGCAAGTTCACACGCAGCTCAAGGTACCCCAGGAAAAGCTGTTCTGGAGGATGGCACTGAGGCCATATGCATACATGGGTGTGCATACGTGCATCACCCCACGTCCCCTGCAGCTGGCAGTCTGGCTGCAGCTGATGGAGGGAATGTGAAGGAGAATTCCCTCAAGTAAAGTGTAAGTTCAGACAGACTCAATAAATCAGCGGGATGCCAGGCTTCAGTCTGGCTGCAGTGCCAGGAACTGCTGCTGCTCTGTTAACCCGCAATGTCAATGTTTGGTTACTGGAATGAGGGATTCCTCAGAATGGACAGTTCTCCCATTGGGAAAGCGCTGCGTTATCCCTGCAAGGTGTTGTCTTACTCACTGTACATATTTCCACTCCTTTTACCATCCCAAAATTCCCTCACAGCTTACTGTCTTCAGGTTTTGAGGGGTGTTTTCTAAACAGCCCAGCGTGGTTCAATAATTGATATTTTGAGCAAAACCAAGGAGAATTCACACCATTGCTCAAAGACATGCTCAAAACTTATAACAGCCAGTCCAATATATGGAACCAATGAAGAAACAAATATAGATCTTCCTCATTTGTACAAGCCAATATCCACAGAAGTATATGGGTACATTTGTTATGATTACTTTCTGTTCTTATTCACTACATTTATTTTAATAGAAAATGTTTAGACGAAATATTTGTACTTCTTTTTAGAAACAAAAGGTGTACTAAAATACTCTGGTATGTGCACAATGATTCCTTCAATTAATTTTCTGTAAAAGTGAAGGTGAATAGTATTAAATTACAGCCAGAAGATGAAAAAAATCCTCCCTGTTACAATAATAATGAATTATTCTGACTAGATTTTGCCTGCAAACATGGGATGTCATGAAAATAGGATCTGTAATGTCTACATATCACTGACTCAGTACAGGGAGTATGTTGTGAGAAGCGATGGAAATGAAAAACAGCCTGCATACAACTGCCTTGTTACCAGGGAAGAGAAGCAAGTGGGTTTTGAGATAGAAAACTGTAAGCAGAGGCAAGAGAAAACGGTTTGTGCCTGAATGAACTGAACGTGTCGCCTGCAAAAACCTGCACAGACAGTAGGTGACTTTATGAGTGGTACTTCGCAGTGCACCTCTTAGCAGGTCTCTCCGGGCTGCTGAATGAATTCTGATGAATCACAAGCAGTGGCAGAAGCAAAGAGTATCTTTAGGATCCCTTCAGTCTGTTTTGTGTATGCCTGTTGCCAGACTTGAACGGGGAATGAGAAAAGAGCAAGTATTTACATTGTGGTCGTTCCTTAAACACCAGAGACCAAAGTTATACTCTGCTTAGTGTGAATGTACCAGTCACATATAGCATTTACAAACGAGCCAGAAAATGCACAAAAATTTAGGAAATAATAGAAAAAAAATAATTGACAGATACACATACTTTGCATGAGGAACTTCAGGAAAGAAGAACAAATCCTTTTTCTTTGATCTCACATGAATTCCATAGTAGACCCCAGGAGCACTATGCTCCATCTTACTGCATTCATTTAGCCTTCTATCTGTAGGAGCTATTGGATTATAAAAAGAAGAAGGCAAACCTGACTGATTTGAGAAGTAGATTTAATTTCATGCATAACTATTACTCACACTGCTAACAGGATTCAATACTTCTACCATGCGAGAGCTACAGGATGAGTAATATTTTTGCACATGTGAAGACTTACAGGAACACAGCTAACCATCTCCCTACGTATGAGCGTAGCCATGTTCCCAGTCTCATTGCACAGCACTCAGGAACTGTCACAAAATAATGGAGACATGCCAAAAGTAGTGTGAAGTGTCTTTCTGTACAAGTTTATGCTTCTTTAAGCCTTAAAATCTTGCTTGCCATGGAAAACACTGAATCCCGTGCAGAAGACTTATTCTGCAAGAACATCACAGCCCTGATCCTCCAGGGACATTTTTGCTCGCTGAAGATAGGCCTGAGCATTGTATTTCTGGGTTGAGACCATATCCAAAATCCACAGTCCAGAGGGGCTTTACTGAAGGTTCGAGATTAGGACACAAGCTTGAATGAAATCTCAAGCAAGACTGAGGGTACTTTGTCTAAGCAGGATCCTCTCCTTTATTTTCAGTATATATAACAAGCCACTTAGAAGCAACCTCCCTTTTTAAAGACCAGACCCCAGCTAGTAGCTAAACTTCTGAAACATTATAAGAATTCCCACACTGAGAGTCAGTCCAGCTTTCCAAGTATTTATGTACCTAATAGGTAGCCCTGCAAACTTGTCCAGGCTTTGCCAAGCTTACTATGACAGAACTTGATCTGATCAAATTCGTTGTCCCCTCAACATGAAGAAGTTACCCCGCGATTCCTTCTGCATCTGGGATATCTGCACTAGATACCACATGCAAGCAAAACTCAGTCTGAGCCATCGTGTTGGGCTGAGAAATTTTACCCTAAGCTGCCTGTATGTAGAGGTAGCATCCTGAAATCAGCAGGAATAAAAAAAAAGGAAAGTTCACATATTTAAAGGGTTTGAAGTTTTAATTAATAGTTTGTAGCTATGGAGACTGAAGTGGGGGAGTAGGGTTTTTTATGTTAGATCTCAGAGGCTGCAGGAAAGAAAGATGTTTTCCAGATTAAACAAAACAGAAAAGTTCAATGACAACAGCAAAAAAAGAAAAAGCAAATTGGCTACTGTAGACTCTTTTCCTTCATCTATCTGGGTTAGCACAAACCTAAGCAAAATTTTAGAGGCATGCTATTACCTGTGGGCATAAGAAAAAAAACTTTAGAATAATACTGAGACCATAATTATTCCCAACATTATGCTTCAATGTTATTGAATAACAGACCAAAACTCTCCCTTCCTTCACTCAGTGTAAATCTAATAGCACGTAACATGATGGGGTTTTTACAGATGAAAGATAATTTACAATCAAGTGCGTACTTTTCCTAAAACATTGCAGAGCAGTTTGCTCAAGGAGCAACAAGGAGCAGTTGCCATCAGAAATGAAGAGATGCTTTTTCTACCACTCAAGTCAACCCAAAGTCTCTTTTCCCTACAAGACATGTATTCCTGTCTCCTCACTTCAAAAATGTTTTTACAAGACTCCCAGGATGCTGAAGAAGGCTCTAACTCATTGCCACATGTATAAAATAGCAGATAAGTAATTAATCTTCTGATTTATTCTCTCCTCACAGTATTAATTTATTGGTCGGGCATAGTTTGTATACATGTTTCTTTGTCATGGCAAAAGCCATCATTTTAATTAAACAGGATGAAGATGGGATAGCAAACAAACCTGTTCGAAGCACTGCAGCTCAGATTTCCAAGGTGGCTGTTACGAGGACATTGCTTTGTCTCCCCACCTCTGGGGCAAGAGAGAGCAACCTGAGAATAGCAGCAGCCTCATGCAAGCTGCTAGCAGTTGTTTTGGCAGTGTTGATATCTGAGAGTGAACCTACCTGGTAGACTAAGGATTCTGCACAATCTCTAATTGTTGCTTCAGTAAATGAAAATGCAAGATGGAACAAGGACAGCGCTGGTGGGGAAAAAGCTTAAACAACTACTTTAAAGAAGGTGGGAGAAGACAGATGACAGGAATTTGAAGGAAGAGCTTGGCCAAAGCACCAGTAATGAAAAAGGCAATAAACCTCACATTTTAGATATAGTTCCTACCATAGGGCTATGAAGATGATGGTGGGGTTGCAGTCCAGGACCAGACTTGGCCATGCTATGCCCTTGACTGCTATTGCTTACAGCCATAAATGCTGCTGTTGTTTAGCATGTTGCTGGAAGACAGTCCTCTTCTTCCATGTGCAACATTTCTCAGTCTCTTCAGATTTGTGATGCCTTTTCAGTAAGAAAACATCCGAAATCCCCCTTATCTCTCTTTTTCTTTTCAATCATCACAAGTGTGTCAGTCACAAGCCCACGCTACTCGGCCACCATGATCGCTGCTGCGATTCAGCTGACAAGCTGTGAAAGTTTTGGCTGCCCAAAATCATCGTGAACATTTTTACTTCCTTTTGTTAGAATTATGAGATGTTTGCATCTCATTGTCGTGTACCAATGTACCTTCACACATATACATCAGTGAGTTTTAGTGACATCAAGTATCGCATCCAACTAGTTAGGAAATACTACCTTGTTAATGAGACGCAACGTTACTGCCAGCTGCTCATTCCAATATCACTTAAACATGCATAGAAATCATTTCCTTATACTTTAGCATCCTTTTTATATTCTGGTTATAAAAAAGTAGAACAGTACATGGGGAAAAACAGTGTGGATCATCCACCGCTGTACTTTGCAATGAACCAAGGACTGTTTCAATGGAAATTACATTCAATGTCGCAATGCATAAACTAACCAAGGAAGAAGATATGAGATTAGAATGGTTTCTTCTTTCTGTTGGGCTGTGAGCCTTTTAGTAAATCCCAGAGAGCTGTTGAAGACCTGTGGGACTCACAGTGTTGGGAGGAATTTGTCAAGAACAACTGAGTCTCATGTGCAGTTACATATTCTCCTGCAATTGTGAAATCTTCTAATAACTAAATCCAGAAATTGTATTATCCTGCTCTCAGCTTAGGTAAAATACTACAATTTATGCTTATTGGGATGCTGAAGGCCTCACATACAGGCTTCACTGACAGCTACAGTACTTGTAGGCAAGCGCTGTTCCTTACATTTGCTGATAACTTCTGAGACAAATGTAACATAGCCATCCTGCACACACAATAAAAGGACACTAGCTCCAAACATATAATCCAGCCATTATTTTGATTGCAGTATATTTTCCAAATCATTTTGAAAATATGTTTTTATTAAAGTGCATGATTTGTCAAAAGCGATTCCAGCAGGTGTAAGAAAAAGAGCAGAGAAATTGGAGCTTGCTTAACCAAGTTTATAAACCTGCTGTTTCAGTCTCAAAGATGAATTACACTGCAGGAGCACGTTCACTAAATGTTCATGCTCTCCTTCTTGCCCTCCTACTTACATTCAAAGAGTAGAATAGAAAAACATAAATCAAAGTCTCAGAACATATTTCTTCTGCAATTCCAAAGCTGCCATATCTCTTCACTAGAATCATAACCCCCCGCAATACAAATAAAAAGCATGGTCCAGCAATCACCACTTCAAAATAATTACGGGCAACATAGTAATTTACACTTATCTAAAGCCTTTCACCCCAAGGATCCCAAAGCAATTTATACACAATATAGATGTGGCTGATATGAAAACAATAATGCCAGGAGCTACTTGGGAATTGAGGGATTCTCTAAACCAGGCAGATCTTTGCAGTCCACAACTTTACATATGCCTGTTATCCTGCTAGGAGTTTGAACCAAACCTATTACAACTTTCTGTCCCAAATTTAGGAATAGTCTAGGCATTGACAGGCATGTTCTGAACGTTTCTTTAATTTCAGTCGATGATTTTGGGAAATTAAGAAAGGAAAGGACTTGATACAACACTGCCCATCAGACATATCCAGCTTCAGGAGGTGCTCGTCTGAAGCACTACCAGGATTAACACATCCTTCTGGAGAGAAAAAAGGTCTCAATTTCTATGCTTACTTCTCTTTTCATTTATCACATTTATTTCTGATCCATCCAGGCTCTGGGTAAATACTGGCCTACAGGCAGAGACTTGTTTCTTCTGTGCTAGCTCTGAAATATCATCATTTACCTACCAGCTGCTCAGCAAATTAAAGCAGACAGTCTATGGGTGCTTGCTGGAGTCCCAACACTGTCAATAGCACCAGGCCATGGCGGTACAAATTGGTCTTTAAACATAGCTGTGAAATAGCTGCTGGTTCCCTAATCCTCCAACCACAGCCCTGGAGCGCTGGGTGAAAGGAAGCTTGGGGAACTGAATGGATATGTATTTCTAAAAATTAACTGGTAATCCATTTACATTTTCAAGGCAATTTTCACATGGAAAAGGGCTACTGGCTCTTTCTATATTATAAAACACGGATTTTGTATTGGCTTTCCTCATTCTTCGAAGTGCGGACACACAAACTTTGAAAGCATTAGCTGTTCACTTTGTAGGATCCCCAAAAGGCAAATTTGGGGAAAACAAAATCTCTTTTCCAATGTGAGTTACAGACGCCAGCAACAGCAAAGCTCCCTGGTAGTCTTCAGATCCAAAGAGATCACTGCAAACCCAGCATTTTAAGGGACAGCTATATATTATTACCACATTTTAAAATTGGCAAGAATCAAAACACCTTAATGCCACAGGACACTTCGGTCTCAAGGGTAGGAAACTTACTCTTTTCGCTTGCTCAGCCCTCTGTAACATATTTCTCGACCAAAACATGTACATAGGCCTTTCAGGGAAAGACAGGATTTTTAATGGATTGAATGATAACAGCACATACAACAGGACTGCAGCATCTGATCTGCATGGCTAATGCCTCTGCAGTCAGTCTGATCAGTGAAAAGGATTGGCCTCACTACTTGTCATCAGGAGTGTTACTGGCTTAGGAAGGAGGAAAAGCTAACTGTGTTTGGGGGGGGGGGGGTGTTTGTTTTGTTTTGTTTTGTTTGTTTTTTAATAAAATAACATCAGGGGGAAATCTTACCATTTTTGCTACCCGCATGGCACCACATTTCTGTTTCAATCCTGGGTGGCAGCTGCAGCATCTCTCAGCAGGGAGACGGGAGTTTGCTATGAAAGTACAGAGAGAGCAGTGATTGGGTGGGAATTATTTTGCTCTTCCTCATGATCCCCGGGCTGACAGCTGATCCACTAACGACACTCGAGACAAGTGAATTATTCAAGCAGTTTTCATAATGGGATGCTGGAGATGGTTGATTGCATTGCCTCACACTGGATTTCTTTTCCTTATTATGTTTTTAGGGGGCAAAGAGGTAACAAAAAGAGCATCTTTCTTTAATTAGAGAGTCCTTAGAAATTGCAAAGATTCAGTGTTGTCTGTTAAGAGACAGATGCCAAAGAAAAATGGTGAATAAATAACAGACCTCATAATGAGATGGGTTTGGGCTAAATTCTGAAACTAAATATATGGGTTTATTTATTTTTCAATCTTCATACTGCTTCAATTTGTGGTTAACATCTTCAAGAGGTGAAAAACAATTTCATTTAGTAGAAAAGCTGCCCAAAGAAGCTGTGCCAATTTATACCACCTGGGAATCTCACCCTGTGCTAATCTGTTTCATTCATCCCCATTTCTTGACATATAACTGCCAAGGGACGAGCCTGAATCTGGAAATGTATTACCCAAGTGTCACCGGTAACACTGTCTCTTTCTCTCCCATTCTCTCCAGAGCATCTAAGCCAAAACAGACTTCAAAACTGGATTTGTGAAAGCGAGTGGAGGCAAGGGCAAAAAAAAATTGGACTGAAGGAGTAAGATCCTGTAGTAAATTCTGGATAAAACAGGCTCTGTCGTTGCCTTTACTGCAGACAGGAGTTAATTCCATAGTTCAGTTTTATCTTCTGTGTTCATATATTTATGAAAATTATTTATAACATGGAGCTTGTAACTGCAAGAGAGTGTATTAGATGACCCTAGTGGTCCCACAAATCTTCATCTGTGGTTTCACTGCTCTCGTGGAGTGCAGCCATTGTGAGAAGTTAGTCTGGAAATAGCAAGGATTTTGATTATCAGCACAATAGGTCTTGCACTGACTTTGGAGTTCAATAAAGAATCATTGCAGAGACCTGATAACAGGGAGTACATATTTGCTGCTTCCTATGTTTCTCATCACAACACACTGGACTGGAAAGATATTCTGGGGTATTCAATCCAGTCCCTTGCTATTGCAGGTGACCAAATAATAAAATCCATTTTATAAACTGATGGATTTCTTTGTTCTGTCATAAGACATTTCATGTCCTGTAGTTTTATTTCTAGTTACAGAAACTTTCAGTCAGTGCCAGGCATACTCTTGATAGAAGCGTCTTTTGCAGTCTCGGGATATTAAAGCATTAGGAAGGAAGGAAGGAGAAAAGAGAGAGGCCCAAAGACGATCCTTAAGCTCAGACACAAGTTTACTCTATTAGGTTGCCTTAAGAGAAAAGGTTGTTTAAAAGGAGCTGAATTCTTCAAAGTTCAGAAGCACCTTTTTCTCCTTGCCCCATTTCAGAACAGCAAATGCAAGTTCTCACCTCAGCTAAACAGGGGAAAAAAATTAATCCTTCATATACATCTAACACAGATCTGAGCCTTTCCCATACTGATATAATCGCAGTCTGCTTTGCCTCAGTGGCTGTGTGCGTTTACTGCCCGACGCTGGGTGGTGCCTGGGGTTTGCAAACTCACCTGGCAAAACACATCTGTGCACCACGGCGTGCCGTGCTCAGGCCGGGAGGTTGTGCATGTTCTCCTGTGCGCTGGGATCTTTGAGAGACAGAGTTTGTGTGCTTCCTATGCTGAATCATAGCAGCCCATGAAATACATGGAGCTCCATGGCTCTGGGAAAGAGCAAACATCTCAGCATCAAAAGATACCCAATGACACGCAATTAATAAAGAATTAGGACTTAGGAATATACTTATTTACAGTGTACATGGCTGTGTGGAAAACAGGCCTTCTCAAACAAAATTCAAGTTGTCTTACCATTAAAGTACAAACTTGGCTGTAAAAGTAATTGCGCTGATGGAATAAAATTCCGTATCTCATTTGATTTGCTTCCAGAAGATGCTCTAACTGAAAAGAGCACTATGCCACCACACAACAAAGTTCATGCTAAATGGATTAAAATTATAGAACTGATAGATCTTAAAGCATAAATTTAAATGTAAGTGTCTGTCTTAGTTCAGTGCTGCTGTACGTTGCATTTAGAAGCAGATATAAATGATCCTTAATAAAATTCATAGTAACATTAAAAACGAGTGAGGTAGTCAATAATATTGGGAACTGCTGGATTATGTAAATCAATCGGCAGAGTAACATAGGTTTTAAAACTGCAAAATGTCAAGTATTAAAGTTTCTTAAAAGGTGGGAAATAGAATAGCTGGACAAGCTGGCAATGAAAGGGACTTGTCATAGAAAATCCCCAATGAAACACGACATCCACAACTGAGAAGGTGCGAGAGACAGGGCAGACCAAATATTTGGCTGCATATGAGAAGCAGAACCCAAAATGCCCAAGAGGGATTTTCTTCACATTGTTTAAAGGAGCTGTTGAAAATCCTGGAGAAGGGGAGGGGAAGAGGAGGAGGCTGAAGGCAGAACAGGGCAGGACAGGACACACGAGTTGTGTGATGGACACGGATATATTATCAGCATTGAATAACTCAGAGCTCACCTAGTATCACATAGGTTTATAATCAGGAGGTAACTGTGAGAGGTTTCATTCCCATCACGGCTACTGTTGGAAAGAGACTTCTTCACCTCTAGCCTGTAAGAATGCTAATGCCTTACAGCTTCTGCACTACTTGGTAGATAGCTTGCTAGTTTATTGTAAAGCACATCCCTAAAGTAATACTCTTTCATTTCCTGTTAACTTTGTATCCAGCTTTACACAATTAATTAGGGAAGTGTTCAAAGACCTAGATTTTTAAACCACTTAATTAATAAGGAATGAATGTTTAATGGCTATTCCTCTCAGACTGTTTAATTTAATGAGAGAATTTGCAAGAAAAAGAAGCAAGAAAGATCGATCTAGTGTATAACACATTGCAACAGAAAACAGAAATGTCTGAGATGAACATATGTATCTGTTTACTGTTCAACTGTATAAAAGCATCCCTATCAGAGCTCAGGGTGTTGCACATTTTTGGTAATGGTGACACAAGTCATTAGTTCCAAGGAACTTCCCTGCCCAGTCAAACAAACTGGTACTTCCATCACACCCCAGGATGTCACTGTTTCCATCCCACCTCCTAAAAACAAAATCCAGAAACACAAGAATAGAGGAGCCTCATCATTTGCCCCAGATCCAAGAAAAGGCTGAAAAAGAGAGCAATGACCTCCTGAGGTCCTGGACGCCCTCCTGAGCGCAGGTGCCAGTGAGTGGCATTTAGCTCAGCATCACGCTGGGCCAGGAGGCTGAAGGCACCCATCATGGTATCACAGGATGAAGAAGACCCTATTCAGAAGGAGACAGGACACATGTGGCACCATAATGTCCCTGACTAGAAAAAATAGTGAGTCCTCATCCTAACACCCAGCTGAGCAATGTGATTTCATGCAGGACACACTTATTTGAACTAAAGCTTTCCATTACAGGAAAAAAATCATGCAGCAGCAGCCTATCAGTTTTATTTTGTAAAAGAGAGCCGTCACATTGACATCTCTCTCAAAGCAAAATTTCTTTTTATGTCAGTGGAAGGTCTGAATGCCAAATGATGGGAACATGCCCTTCTAAGTTACTGAAACATTTTCAGTTGTTTCATTCCCTGAGGTATCTGCCACAAACAAGAAGAGCCAAGACTGTAGACAGGATAACTTAGTAAAGAGCACTGAAATACTTCTCATAATATGAGTAAGACCTAAGAAAATATCAGAGCTGCTGTTACACTAAGCTTTGTAAAGACCATAAAAGAAACTGCCCCTCTACTGAGACATTTCAAATCTAAGCTCTGCTTTTAAAACAAAATTACTTTGGTACATACAAAACATCAGGCTTTGGGTTGGGGAGAGAAGTTGATTTGTTGTTTTATTTTAAGAACTTGGAATTGGGCAAGATCTAAGTATAAGCATTCAAAAAACCATTAAATTTGAAAAAAGGCTTTGTTCATCAGTACTGGCAAGACTGATTTATATTAAGATTAAATGAGACTCCAATGTATATAACATTTCAAAATAAATACTAGCATGTAGCATTGCTATGATTTTGCCAGCCATCTGAATGATTCATCCCCATATGATGGTTTAGCCACCTATCTGTTTTTGCCAAGGCATTTGGAATATAGGCTTGCTGATACAAAGCATAACACTTTTTTCCTCAGCTATTGCTAATAAAGCCTACCATTGTAATTCAAATCAATCCAGTAAGTCTAATTGAATAAGGAACTGGATCGCCACAGAACTGGGCCTCTCTTCCGCGGTTCATATAGAAAAGGTATTTACAGTGAATGTCGCTATTCCGCATTAGGAATTGCTTTTTTAAAAAACCAAGAGATAACGTTTGGTCAAAAAGAAGAGGAGAGGGGGAAATAATAGGGAAAGTTTTTTGGCTTTCAGAGGGCAAATCTGAACACAAAGCCCAAGAAACTCTAAAGAGTAAGGAATAATTACCATATTGACCAAAAAGCAGTGAGACTGGCTGGATAAGTGAGCAGACTGGAGTAAACAACAAAATGTTTCCTCAGCAAATCCCTGAGCCCACCCCAATAAATTTTAGTCTGGCCAGCAGCAGCCTCTCTGCCAAAAAGGCAGGATGCCTCTGCATTTTCTGTTCCAGCTAGGACAGGATTTAACCCTAAACATGTTTTAAAAAAATCATTTGAACTCTAAAATTTATGTAATCATTTATGACTAATTCCTTATTATAACAGAAGTTATAGTATATGCAATTATCTCTTTAGTTTGGGTTTTAAATTAATATGAGTCATTCCTCTTCCATTTAAAACCTCATTTTTCCACATGTATAACACTTCCACCCAGCTTTGGAAGAGAAATATCAAAGGGGCTAATTCCCCCCTGTTTTAATTTAACTGAAGAAAATAGAGTTACATAAAGGACAGATTTGAATCATTACAGTGTGTCTGAGCTGTCACAAGGAAGACAGAAAGCAATGGCAAATCTATGGGTGCATAAAAAATTCAGTGTCTTTTACTGGGTTTTAATAAGGCATTTTTGTTTTAACTGAGGGGAGGGTAGGGAAAGAGGAAAGTATTTCTGCAACACCATACTAAACATGCCATGGAACAAGACTTGTCCTCTTCTCTGACCCCTATGATGCTGCTGAAATTGCTCACAAAATGAAGCATAATTGATGTGATTGTCAAATCCCCTTTCTCCAAGCACCATAATAACTTCCTGCACCTAAATACCATGGGACTTTTGCCAGAAGAGAAGCAAGCTCTCACCTCCCTCCAAGAAGCGGCAACTTTCTTGGCACCACCATTCTGTTTCAACAAAATTATCTAATCTATATGCTAAATTATTCCCACATTTAGAGCTGCACCACTGCTGTGCTGTCACTCTGGCGCTGTCCCACCAGCACGGCTGGTTTTTGCTTTGGGACGTTTTGCAAGGCACCGCACAGGGATGCAAGGCCTGGCATGTTCGAAGCTTGATCGCACCTTCTGGGCTTGACCCACCGGGGGCGTTTTGCACCGTCCCTTTACTGTGTGGTTTACAACCTCAGGAGGCTGCTGCTCTGGCTGCAGAGAGAGCACTGTGACAGGCTCCCATCAGCTGCCCATGTCTCTAATGCTCTTCTAACCTGCAACACAGATATACACCTTGGAACACGGATCAATTAATTTTTCAAATATTTTAATTGATCCTTGCCTGTGGACATCTTGTGCCTATGGACATCTTTATGATTGTAAGACTGATTTCTCTTTTTCCGAAGTCCAGGCCTGTCTGACCATACAGAAGATGCCAATACTTAGCAAGCAGTTGCCTTAAAGATGCCTTATTAGCCCTGATTTTGACTGGCAAATGATATAGGCAGGTAAATAAATAAAGTTTGTTGTGATGAACCTGAGAAAAACAACTCTCTCCTATTTATGTCCACTTTACTTATGTATTTTACCAAATTCACTACATGTTCTAGACCAGCTTCCATAGTATGAATTCCCCTGAATAATAAGAAATTTACAATTCCTCCTTTCTATATTTCTGTTCCCATTTTAGACAAGCATAAAGATTTATAGTAAGAATATGTGCATGCATAAGTATCAAATCTTGTTTCTTAGTTTTAACTTTAAAATTCACTTCCCAGACAAAATTTGAATGCTCTTAAAATGAGCCAGGAAAATTATCAAAAAGTGAATTATGAAAAAATATTTGAGAGTGTTTGAGAAATTTGAGAGCAGGGTTTTGCTGTATTGGTTCGGCTCCATCTTTCCATGGGAATGATCTGAATGCATGAAGAAGACTATTAAAATGCATCCCTCCTTTGTATGAAAAATAGAAATTCTCTGACAAATTACTTGAAGTGGAATGTATTCAATTCCATCCCAAGAGATAACATTTTGTTTTGAGAGAAGCCAGATGCATAAATGCTTGTGAGCTCTATGCACACAAGTACTTAAAACTGTGTATAGTGTAGAATTTAGAAGGCACCTCCCTAAAAAAGGCATTGCTGGAAGATGACAATTTAGCAAAAAGAGCCCTGGCCCCTTTCTGGTCCAAAAAGCAAGGGAACCCCTAGCAAACCCCTGTCGCAGGAAGGCAGTCAGTTTTGGGGGAATCCAGGAAGGCAGCCTGGCAGCCGGCCAGAGGCCAGCATGGAGGCAGGCAGTTGCTGACAAGAGCAGCAGCAGCCACTGAATTCAAGCCTGTGCTAAAATAACAGGAGGTAGTAACAGACAGTTCTAAACTGGTGGTGCTGCTGTTCCAAAAGGAAGCATTTCTAAATAAAAATATTCCAGGTTTTGGATTAAAAGTTTTCATTTTCAATGTTTTATATTTCAATTCTAGATTTAAAACAAAACAAAACAAAACAAAACAAAAAACCACCTTGGTTTTGGCAGAAAGCAGACACTTTCACAAAAGAAAAAAGTTTCATTTAATTAGCAAGCTGACTTCCCAGTAAAAGACAATTCTGACAGAAAAAGTTGACCCACCCCACCCTGCTTCATGCATAATGAAAATGGATTTTAAAAATCCTACAATACCTACAGGGTGAAGCAAATTTCCCTTTGCCCCATGCACAGCACATTCAGTTTGGTACCTGGGATGTGAGCACCTGCTCTCTAGAAACTCCACCGGGTTTGGGCCATGCGATGTACAACACTGCTGTTACATTTGAAAACACAATGATCAGATGAGCACATTGAATGAATGACACTAACACATTATAAAGATGACAGAAGGAAAAATTACAGGAGAAGTAAACATCTACGAATGCTATATTTAGATCTGGCCATGATTTGGAGTAGCTCAGCACACCTTTTCTGTGCAATTATTTCTGTCAGCATTCTTAAAATATTACTGCTAACCCATAAGAAATATTCCTCATTAATTTTGACAGGTACATATATTTGAATCTTACCCAGAGATGAGCTATCATTGACTGATGTGTTAAACTTTTCCATGCCAATGTTAATTTGTTTCAGTGGGGGAAGTAAGCTCTCCGCATGCCTTAAATCTCACTGTAACTCAAAAGACTTCGTATTGTCAAAGGTTTCATTCCTAAGAAACATTCACAAATTTAATGTCTAAAAATGTAGCTAAGTAATCTGTGATTGACATTTACACACACACAATCATATGTGATATATTAACTCAGTGTTTATGGCTCTGCATGCAATTAACAGCACTGCAATTAAGTTCTGGCGTAATACTACATTTCAAAAGGCCAACAAAAGGATATAAAATGAGCCAGCGGAAACAAGTCCTTTATCATTGCATTTTCCCTTAGGTGGCTGCATCCTTAAAGAAAGACTCACAAACACTGGGACTGAGCTGAGCCTGTGAAATGTTCAGAAATGAGGTACTTCATCACAGTCCTGCTGGGGACGTTCTGACTCAAACTTCAGTACCTGTTCTGAAAGCAAAAAGTAAGGCATGAGTCACTTACCCCGTTATCAAATAACATACCCAAACTAGATGACAAAAAGATGGTGATCTGCAAAGTGATCAGCTGCTTAATACTGCCGTTTTATTTCTGGTGAAGAATCCAGCTACGAGCACTGTTGTTGTCAGAAACATCTGTAATTAGAAGGATTTCCAAACATCTCAGCAGCGTGGATTACCTCCTCTTAGATAGATGCTGTCAGATCCATCTGTATGATACTTACACCCCACTTACAGGGACGGCATGTGCTTTTGATGATGTATTTCCCTCTGAGTGCCATACGGGATTAGTGCCCTTGCACCTCATTCAAACAGGCTAAAGGATTGCTGTTGCAGCTGGTCATAAAGTTTCCAACAAAACAGCTACCCATAAAAAAATGCCAGTCTGTAGAAATTAATTCTTGCCTTGCAACATGTCAGTTTTGATTTACCAGAGGCAATTTTTTGCTTTCCAGTGGGATTTCTGGTGAAAAGTGCGCGGCATGTTTTACTCCAGAGCCCCCATGGGTGAGTGTGCTCATACAGCACCCTCCCCCCGGCCCATTTCAGACCCCAGGTCTTCTCACATCTCTGGGTAGCTTTTAAAGCACCTCCCGGATTACCTTGGGAAATGAACACAGACTTTATGGGGTCATTTATCTTTAATGCACTTTCTAAATATTTAAATATGGTATATTGTTTATGACATTTCCTGATGAATTCAGTGTAGCTAACCAGGGGAAAGGCTGCATGCAGTTTAGATGTCACCACTGCAAGGCAACAGTTGAGCAAGGATTTTCATGAACATGGTTCTGGACTTAGGACCATGCACAGCACACTTTGACTGATAGATTTGTTATTACTTTGGAGCTGATCCTAGAAATAGTCCTGATCCTTTACTCACTCACCTAGTATAAACTGTAAAGGGCATGAACCACATATCAGGCTAAATAATGCTAGCTGGGTTTTTTTAATCTTAATTGTATGACATCTTTTCTCAAAATTACTTAATAGATGTAATGCACATAACATAAATATAGAAAAGGCCCCATATTATTAGCAATCAATCACACTAATCTGCTGCGTAGAACTATTAGAAATAAAACTAAATGTGACTAGTACACATTTCACGAAGTGAAGTACAAAATGCTCTTCACTTTGGAGACACAAAACAGATGGAAGCTAATTTGTTTCTCTACTATCACTACTTCTCAAGTTGGCAAGTCTCCTAAATTGAGTCCTATTTTATTCACAAACATTATACAGCACTTTCACTAAAGCAGTTGGTAACTACAGTCATTCTGCTTTTTACAGCCGAGTAAGCAAACCATTCTGTTTTATTAACTAGTACAGGTTTTGTTAGTATCGTCTGTAATACAAGTGATTCAATTCATTGCTTACCAGGATGGCACATGTTGATTAGCTAAATTACACTTCAGAAAAATATCACTCTGAATTCTCAAAGTTTTATGAGAGGTAGATTATCTGGTTTATCAAACAAATCATTCCAGAACAGTGCATATCTGTTGTATTTTATCCTTGCGTAATAATCAGAAATCTGTTTCTGAAAAACTTCTAAGGAGCCAGGAGTGATTCACAGTTAAAAGGCCAGGGCGTGTTTTCTGCTTGTGGCAATTTAGTACAGATACTTTTAAATGTGTTTGCTATCCAATTAGTGCTTGTTTCTGTCCTTTGGTACTGCATTAAATCAGGTTAATGAATGAAAATTGCTGATGGTTTAATATCAGTTTGACTATTTTGACGCTAAGCAGATTTAGCATTGATTTCTAGCATAAGTTAGTTTATTCAAACACAGTTTGTGTTTATACATACTTATATATACACACATATCTACACAGATAAGACATAATGATCTGTGAAGTGAGGGTGGAATAAGGCTATCTATCTCCTGCATTATAATTCTACAGTCTCAAAAAATCAATTTGAAATTGCATGCCTGCGTCTATGCAGCACGCCCTTCACAAAATTGTATCCAAAGGTTGCATCTTACCATGTGGTAAGCCTGTGCAAATGGCAGGCGACAGTCTAGTTCAAAAGCCAGTTCCCTTCTCCTTCTCTGTCTCCACGGTAAAATGGTGACAAGTCTCCCTGTTGATCTTAAAAAAGCAGAAAGTAGTTACATATCAAAGAATTAAAAATTAATAAAAAATTAAAACAATGTCCTTTTAAACAAAATAGAGCCTGCAGCATCGTTGTGGCGCATGAATTGTGCCGCGCACAGGTATGCTGTTCTGCAGGCACTTTCCCCAGCGCTAGTCCTGGCGTGGGAGAGGCACCACCGCAGCGCAGCTTAACCCCTGCCTGCATGAAGCTGTGTGCAGCAAGGATTTGCCCAGTTTGCTCGGTACAAACTCAGCAAGCCTTGGAGCTTGTGCTCTGGCTAATGAATTATTTAGCATTCAGGTAGCCCTAGACCAGGACCCCGGACCCTCGGCTGCCACTCTGACTCGGTGCTTCTGCAGGGCAGGAGCTCACATAGCATGTCCACGTCCTGGTTTCTTTTCACATGCTCAGACAAGGCAACCAAAGGCACTTTTTTGAGTTCAATAGCATGCTCAAGCTGCCCAGCAGCTTTGCCGGTGTTGTGCGATGCCTCTGCTCCCCTAATACAGCAATACTGCTCTTCCAGCTACACTCATAAACTCTCTCAGGACACAGAGGTAATTTATATTATCTCCAGTTGCACTTGAGACTATTTCCAGACTGTATTTGTGGCTGTAGCATTATTGCCCTACTCTGCACTGTATTCTAAGGCTTCTTTAATAGTATTCTAAATATCTTTGAAATAAATATTACAGTGTTGGGCAGGAAGGCAAATCAGAGGTTCTGGGCAGAGCCTTTCTCATTTTACCCCTTATCAGACAATGACGCTAGCCTTGCTGGCCATAAATTTGGCCAAAAAGAAAAAGGCCTTCTAAATATTTTTGACAATACTTGTTAAAAATACCACATTAACTGATCCAGTCACATGTCTCAGTCACCCAGAGGGTATAAACACTCTAAAAGAGCCATAAAATAGGCTAGCCCATAGCCAATGTAAAACCAAAATCTATTTTGGAGGCAATAGTTCTAAGTTTAAGAAAAATGCTCTGTCTTTTGCTATTTCAGTATTTTAGCTTTAAAAACCAAGACTAAGTGAATGCAACTTAGAAAGTCCTGTTGGAGATTAGCATTTGAGAAAGTTTTAGGAGCTGTAGGGATTTTTAAAAACCTAAGCAATCCCCATACTGCACTTCTACATGCTTTTGAGCTTGAAGTTCCAGCAGTGGTGAACTTATTGTGCAGATTATGATCAGAAAAGACTGGTTTGCATGGGCTAAAAATATAAACTCAGAAGTGAAATCCTCCTTTTTCCCATTTTGTTTGATCCAATCAATATGCATAGTGTTTGAACTCTTCCACAAAGCATAACTGAGCTTAACTTGAACAGAACTTTTGTTGTTGAAAAGTTGACATTGACTGTCATTACTGTTCCTACTGATCTAGATAGTTTCTGATCACATTTTTGTGCAATATCTTT
The DNA here is from genome assembly GCF_018139145.2 of Gymnogyps californianus. Classification (NCBI taxonomy): domain Eukaryota; kingdom Metazoa; phylum Chordata; class Aves; order Accipitriformes; family Cathartidae; genus Gymnogyps; species Gymnogyps californianus. The sequence goes on from NC_059477.1 coordinate 35,461,732, forward strand.
GTAGAGTCGTCGGATTTACTGCATTTAGACATGGTGCATAACGTACCGCTCAGATAGTTATCTGAATTCTTCCTGTGTCCATTAAACTCCTAAAACCAAACGAAGCTGTGTTACTTTCTGTGGGTTATAATGATGAAAAAATATGTTTTGAACAGCAGCTATCAACCTATCATAAACTTCAAAGACATAGAGAGTTTTAAAAAAGTATTTCACTATCTCCAGTTTCCGCAATATCTGACTAGGACTAAAATATTAAACTGTGAGAAGATCAATTATTGAACCACATTCTTTATTCACTGACACTTTTTGTCAATTAAGCCAAGCTTCAGTTTCTCAGGCTTCCTACAGTGTATTTTATTATGGTAATTCTTCTTTTTGCATTTTTCCTTCAAGTTCGTCTGTTTTTTTAAAACTCCTAGATCACAGAGGTAGACTGCTTCATAAGGCTCTGTAATGTAATAACACCGTTTCATAAAAACTCTGCAAGAAGGAGTTTTCTCCATGATCTTCTGCTTCAGGGATGTATGGGATTTTCCTCAGACAGACCTTTTTCCCTTTCCCCTCCCAAAACAAGTCCATTCATGCTTTTTCTCACAGCTAGCCAAGAAAACAGTATTAACTCCGTACTCTCATTGCAGGAGTCCCTAACTGCTGGTCAGTGCTATTTAGTGCCACGTCCCTCCGCATCAGTAACACAGTCTCAGCAGTCTTCAGGTCACTCCTCAGCATCTGCTGGAGGTGAGCAAGGGCATTATAGCTGTATTATTAATTCTATATTATTATCCGTGAGGCGTATGGCAGAACTGGAGTTTCTCTGGCTCCTCTGTGGTGGGTAGCAGTGGTGGGGCAGCCTGAGTGGCTGCAAGGACAAGGACACATGATCCTCCCAAACTAGGACCAGGGTGGAGCAATTTCCCCTTCAGCCACATGTAACAGATCTGGGGCTGATGGGTGATGAGGGGGTTTATTTTATTAATTTCTCCATGCCACCTCCTGACTCAGACACTAGCTAGTGCCTGGGAGCAGTACCAGTGACAAAGGAAAACGGATGGATATTCTCAGGGTACCAGGTCCTTACATCGTTCTCCTCTCCAACCAGCCAGAAACTCTTCTTCTTCTTCAGAACTTCTTTCAGGGTTATTTTTTAAACTGCAGTGTTGGCATGATCTCCTTGTTAAACACTCTTTTCAATACTGACCCAGCATTGCCAGTTCCCTCAGGTGTGCCACAACTCTTGATTTGAAGATGTTTTGCCTATTTTGGGATGGAATGCTATTGTCTCAAAGCCACTACCTTGTTTCATGTAGCCACTAACATTTCATGTGCCTACCACACAGCTACGGCATAAATGAAAGATATCCAAGCTAAGGTTAAAATCAGCTGCCCTGCCAGAGAGGGGGTTAAATTAGCTCTGAATTTTATAGCCATGCTCCAGTATCCAGCCTAGCCCTTCTGAAGCTACCTCAGATGCCTTCATGGGATAGTCCTGACTGCACTTGCCTCTAAAGAGTTGGCTACACCACTTGCCTCTGTTTTCAGTGAAACTAAATTCAAACCATCCTGCAAAATGCCACTGACTCAGCATCGTGTTGGTGCTAGGTAAACTATGGTGGGTGCTAGCTACCAACTCACTATTTTGGAGGAAAAAGAGAGCAACAAAAGAAGAGGATTAACCTCAAGCTGCTGGGCAAGACATTTTTTGTGGGCATGTTTGAGACTGTATTTATTAATGATGCTGCTCAGGGGAAGGATAACTTTCCCCGTCACATGCAAAATATAAGAAAAAAAGAAAAACATTTATACATTTATTATTCCAGAGCACCTTTTGATTTCCCTGGTACATTCCTCCCTTACAGACATTCATTGGGGCTGCTGAGATTTTCAGTAGAGGCAGTTGCTGCCAAAGGACCCAGAATCACAAGTATTGAGGAAGCCACACAGGGAGCACAGCACAGCCCCTCTCCAAAAGCAAGTCGCCAGAGGGATGTTGCAGCTCCACTCGGGCAAGCTGCCACGTCCCATTTTTCACTTGTAGCAAGGCAAAGACCATTCCAGGATAGTGTGGCTGTCTCCTTCCTGGGCCATTAGTACCACAGTTAGCCTCCCAGAGCACTCTGCTAGGAAGCACAAATTGAAGCCATGGGCAAGCACAAGGCTCTGGGGAATGGGACTGCCCTCTCCCTTTGGGCTGTATGTCAGAAATTACTCCCCTAAGATAACATAAGGTTTTGAGCACACTCAAAAATAAGTCAACTGTTAACTCAGAGAGAATTATTGGGATCCTCTTACTATTGTCTATAATTCATTTATAGCACTTGAAATGCCAAAGAGAGGCACTTCAGTGTATGATGAAATTGAAGCAGATGCAGCTCTTGATTGTGCAACTGCTTATCCAGCAAATGCAAAGCAAGAAGTTCAGCAGCCAATTGCCAGCAGCTTGGCTTGTCTGTCTGTATAGCTACTGGTAGCTTCTCAGCTCTGTCCCTCGTTCACACATAGGAAAATGAAACAGAAAATACATTACGCTATTTACCCAGAGATCAGGATCATACCCCTGCTACTGGCCCATGCACCTGGAATCCATGTGAACGGAAATTTATAGAACTTTAAGATGTTTGTTGTTTCCTAAACCCAGAAGAGTTTTAAATTCAAATTTGCCAGAGTTCACTGATGCACAAGGCATTTGGAATAACTCAAGACATATGAATCTACTCATGAAAAATGATTAATGAGTTAACAATAATGAAGATGAAGTACTGCACTGGTATAGAATTATTCCCTTTATACACATGTAGCATTTTCATGAAAAACCAAAAGGCGTAAGGACACATCCATTTTGAAGTTCCTCGGAGGACTCAGGAAGCTCAGCCTCTGGATAACAGCACTTATCTTTGCAACATTTACCATTTGCACAGTTCAGCCTTCCATCTTCTCCCCTGATCCTATCTAAATCCAAGCAGTAATCCAAAAAAACCTACTTGACTTATATCCTTGATTTGTTCTACCAATGGCCTTTAAAGCCTGCGAAACACTCCTGCCTGTGTTGCGCTGTGATTCTGAGGTGCTACAAAACATTATGGGGAAGGCAGGTAGGTAACAGCCTTGTGGACGGAGGTAGAGGAGCCAAGGTGAGAGGAGCAGAGGCAGTGGATGGATGTGTATACACACGTATGTACATGTACATACTCTGAACTATCACTGAACACTGCTTTCCTAAGATGTGGGTGAGACCAGTGAGACCAGTGAGACCAGTGACCACCAGTGACCAGTGACCACGCCATCTGACGAATGCTGGCAGCAAGTGATCAGGGCATACATAGACTATTTCTCCATTTTACAGCCTTAGGATAAAACCTTCCTGAGTCTGTGTCTGCATAAAGAGCACTGTGTTTAACAGCCACAGTGGACCTATACTCCTTAAATATATTTAATAAAATGTTGGCATCCTGCACCATCCTGAGACAGTAAGTTCCACGAAGTGACTATGTGCTATCTGAAAAGCAACATTTTCTTCTTGATTAAAATAAGCTATTTGTCAGCACTATGTAGAGAGGAAGGTGACTCTGGCCTTGACAAGAAGCTGCGGTCGCCAGTTCTAGCATGCAAGAGAGCAGTCACCGGTGGAAATCGGGAGAGCAGACACTGCTGAGAGGAGATAATAAAGGGAATCAGCTTCTTCCTCTATACATGAGGGTAAAGGGGCAGCAGGTGCAGGCAAACACTGAGAAAAATAATTAACAAATGGAAACTTTCTCACAATAGTTAGCACAGATTCTGTCACTTCTCCAGCAACATCCACATAACGAAAATGGCATTTGCCTTTCTGTGTAGGGAATCTGCAGAAGAAATGTTTATTTTGGTAAGTATAAACCCAGATGTCCTGGTATCAGCTGGGATGGATAGAGTTAATTTTCTTCCTAGTAGCTGGTACAGTGCAGTGTTTTGGATTTAGTATGAGAATAATGTTGGTAACACACTGATGGTTTTAGTTGTTGCTAAGTAGTGTTTATACTAAGTCAAGGATTTTTCAGCTTCTCATGCCCAGCCAGCAAGAAAGCTGGAGGGGCACAAGAAGCTGGCAGGGGACACAGCCAGGACAGCTGACCCAAACTGGCTATAGGGATATTCCATACCATATGACATCATGCCCAGTATATAAACTGGGGGGAGTTGGCCGGGGGGACAGATTGCTGCTCGGGAACTAACTGGGCGTTGGTTGGCAAGTGGTGAGCAATTGCATTGTGCATCGCTTGGTTTGTATATTCTAATTCTTTTAGTATTATTATTGTCATATTATGATGATGATGATGATCATTATCATTATTTTTCCTTCCTTTCTGTCCTATTAAACTGTCTTTATCTCAGCCCATGAGGGGTTTTTTTTGGATTCTCTCCCCCATCCCACTGGGTGGGGGGAGTGAGCGAGCAGCTGTGTGGTGCTTAGCTGCCAGCTGGGGTTAAACCGCGACACCAGATCACCAAGCTGGAGAGCACACAGACAAAGCCCACAAAGGCTCATATCATCTAGGTTAGCTGAACGCATGGGCTTGGCTGAAAGGCTGAAGTGCCAAAGCTATTTAAACATCTAACTCCCACCCAAATCACAATTTCTTGCCTGGGCTTAAATCATTGTTAAACCCTTGATAGATCATACGAACAGGTTATCTCTTTGCAGAAACCATTGCAACAATTTCACCTGTTAGAAGTTACAATCTATAGGCTATTCATAATTCCCTGAATACGTTGTTTGTAAGCTGTTCACTGTGATCTTAGAGAGAAACTACTTCAGGAAATTATTTTTCTACCTTTTTTTAATTTTTTTTTAAGTTGCTTACCAACATATAATTCAACAAGGAACTGCAAGCTACTAGCCAGGTAATTCAATAAATAAGAGCCAGGTAGCTGCCACACAGTCTCTGTCTTCCAGGCTGAGTGATCACCCAATACTGCAACACATTTCAGGGGCATATTCATTTACTCTCCTGTACAGGTCCTTTTATCTGTCTTTTCACTGCAATGTCTGAACACTTTCCTGTAACGCATTAAGCAATATGAATATTATACATCACGTCTATGGTTCTCTTTCTCATGTTCATGTAGGCGATGAGAGAAATATATAAATGTTAATGATCACTTTATACTTCCTTAATACTTATCCTGCTTCCAGCTTTTCAGAGCAGGGACTCTTTCTTACTGGTTAGACTGTTTGGGCTTAAAGCTCATTCTGGTTTTAAAATGTATTACAGTGACAGTCCTTGTATTTTAAGGGAGCAGTAGTCATGGATTTAGTAACCTCTCTAAAACAACATAAATTTGGGGTTCCCAGGGTCTGTGAGGCACTCACGGACTTTTCAAGCTGGTGGGCACCCAAAGGACCCTGCAGGGTGGGGTGGCACAGCATGACTGCCTCTCTGCCCCTAGCACCATGCCAGGGATGCTCTCCAGAGCCTGGCTGTGCCCGTCGGGGCCGTAGCACCACTGTCCCATCCTGTGGTACTCACCGTGTGAGGCTGCAAGTACCACCAGCGGCCCTCCCTGATAATTTATTACTGATGCTAACAGTGCCAACAGCAGCATGGGAGATTTGGGACCGTGGGTCTCACCAAGGTTTCATTGTGTTGTATCCTGGCTGTTCCCCTCTAGCCACTTTCCAGTGCTTGAGAGCAACCAGTTTCTTCTCATCTGATTTCTGAAAGTTATCTCTGATTCCTCCAGTCAGTGCACTGATATTTCATCATTCATTGCGGTTTACATTCAGTGTTACCATGTATGAAACAGCCCAGTAACATTGTCATACGAAAGGTGTTACGGACAGACGGTTCAGGCAATTACGGTACATTCCTGTATGACTTGCTCCAAAAGAAAAAGCCTTAAGGCAACTTTTCCAACCTAGTGCCTTAGAAGACATCCCTCTCTCTCTCTTGGTGCAAGAGGCAGCCCGAGTGCCTGCAGCCACCCATGGTGCAGGACCAGTCCCCAGTGCAGGCAGGGATGGCCCAGGGTCAGGGCTTGCCCCGCCACCCAGCTGGGGGTCAGGACCATGCGATGCACACTGAAATGCTCCTGCCCTGAAATCCCCGTGTGTGAGAGCATGGCCAGCCCACGGGCACTCCTTTAACAGACGTTAGTGGAGCACTTGCTGAGACTCACCAGCCCAATCTCTCTCCCCGTCTACTCAGTCACCATTCAGCATTTCTCTTCCAGCTGTCCCAGAGCCTATAGACATCCACTCCTCTAAGCTGCTGTTCCCTCTTCGGAAATAATTTTTGAAAAGCCATATCATGATGTAAAAAAAAAAATCCCCTATTAGTACTTATCTTTCCACTAACATGATTTCCAGTTGTTTGTAGGCTTTGTTTAATATCATCTTTTCAATTTAAATGTTCTTATTCCAAGATAAGAAAAACAATTCACCAACTTGCATTTCTTTTATCTGTCCTAATTAGTTTTCTAATTAATTCGTAACTCAAAAAGCCTTCATTTATTTCATGTTTCAATTTAACTTCCAAGCTGCCATAATCAGATTAGTAATCAAACTCATTTTGAAAATATTTCTTCTCACAGGAAGCTGGGAAAACTCATACAAAACTGCTTCTGCGAATCTAATAAGCTTACAGTTTCTGCTTTGTTCTCCCCAGTCTAATTTTCAAGTTTGCAGGCATCCCGCTCAATCTGATAGGAACTTACCCATACAAGGATGATTCTTTCCCCCAGCAACAGCTCTGTTATTATTATTATTTGCGTTACAGCACTTGGAAAGGAATCGGAGGTGTAGGGAACTGGGTTACACTGAGCCCTACAATGCCTCCCGGGCACAGCTACGCAGGGCCACCCAGACCTCGTGTTTCCTGAACTATTGCTCTCCCTGCAATGTCAAACCATACCACTCCTCAGCAGTGACAAGTGACATTTCACTGGCGTATTTGGAAAGCAGTCCATTAAAAAGTACACACAGCTGCAGATCAAAAAGGATGTGATCAAGCAGAGCAGATAGCAGGGAGTTGTATCCTTCTCCAAAACAGTTTCACTGCATCGCTCTGATTCACGAGAGCATCACCCTTTGGAAAAGCACTTAAATGTGTACTCGTCTTTGAATATATGCTCGGTCCCGCTGAAGTCTCTGAAAGATAAGCATCCTCAAGAGCATCTTGAATAAAGACAGACTTAGAATGTGATTACACTCCTTAGCTGATGTGGGATCTGGAAAATGTAACCCAAAAAGTAGAAAGTCATTGTCATGGTAGATTTACAGAGCATCATGACGCTGTCTGTGCCTATCACAGCAACACTAAGATTTCTTATTCAACTAATACTCTCATTCTTGCCAGTTTTGCCCTGGAAACAGAGAAATTATCAACATTTCCTACAGCATCCCTTCTAATCTTTCTGCTATCAAACTTTGGAGATATTCAGAACCTTCTCCCCATGGTAATATTTATAACAGTTTTCTAAAAATCCTAAAAACACTGTCTCATTTTTGTGCTCTCCTTCAAGTATTACCTGACACAAAGGACTAATTCAAAACAACCCGAACAAACCAGTGGTTCACACCACATTCACAGTCTTCTTTATACCTTAGAAGACTTTTTTTGAAAATGATATAGCATGTTATTTTCTTTCATATATGTGTGAAGAGACAGTAAAATGTTAAATAACATAAATAAAGAACTTTTTCATTTACATAAACACACATGAAGAAGCAATTGACAGAATCACATTATAATAACTTTAGCGCAGGCATTGCAAATGCAATTTTTTAAATTCTTTGGACACATCAAAAGCATAAAGGTTTTAAAATTTAAATAAACATTTACCACTCTACCCCTAGAAAACCCTGTGGTGTCTGGCCAAGGTTAATGCAATGTTCAAAATATGGACACATATAGAAAGAGAGGAATAATACTTATAATGACATGTTCTACTGTGTTACACTAAGGAGAAGTTTAGTTGGATAAAAGCTACTACGTGAGAGTTTTACCAAGGCTCAAAGGTTCATGCATACAGATGAAGAAAGCCTTGAAGAAGACAGCTACAAAAAAGAATTTAAAATAAATATAAATAGCCATGTATTTGTGTAACACTGAAGTTTCTCTTGCTTTTAAAATCATTCAGAAGAAATCTAAATGGCATGACATGACAATTCAGTTTAAGTCACCCACATTAATCAATATTCATTTATTCTTATAGCAAGTAATATAACAGTGTTGTCAATATTTCATCTTTAAAAAAAGAATTATCGACATTAAAAACAGCTCTCATGATGAGAAAAAATTAAATGTGTGTTCATTCTTGCCAAAGAATACATGTATTGCTCCTATCATGCTATTATATTAGCTTTCAGTGAATTCATAGTATTTGCACGTTTGCACATTAAACATTTGTACTCATGAACTGCAGATTCAGTGCTGGAACTGCTAATTGTGCAACTGCATAAAGACTAAAAAAAACTAAAAGCCAGAAAGATTTTTCTTCTTTTCAAAACATTCTGCACATGCTTGCATGTAAAACATCGCAGTAGCTGGCAGTACCCAGATTCGGATGTCTGTGTGGGCTGAGTGGGAAATAATCTTCCATTAATTTTCAAATAACTTCTGGGTGCCATGAGTGGCATGACGTTCAATGTCATGTTTTTCTTGGGTTTTTTTTGACAACTGAAACCCATTCAGAATTCATCTGCTTATAAAAGCAACCTGAAGAACACGTCAGAGGAGGGGACACAGCTGTACCTGTCACACTGCAGTGCACAGGCATCGCAGCATGCTCTGAGTCTGTCCCCTCAAAAAACCGCAGCTCTAGATAGCAACAAAGCAATTTTTAAAAATAGTTCTAGCAAAGGAGTGAATACATGCTGACATCTCAGTTCTTCCCCAGCATACAGTAACACCAGGCACGGGTACAAAAGTGAGGTCTTCTAGGTTTGGGTTCCAGAACTACTCTCACACTGCAACCTGTAGTCCAGCCAGATTTGGATCCATTTCCCACAGCCCAAGGGGCCATTCAGAAATCCCTGGATGCACCTATGTGCTACGTATGCAACATACGGGGACTGTACGCCTTTGTCTACCCATCCATCCACACAACCCATTTCTGCTAGTCAGGAGAATGAAAGTTTACCAAGACAGAAATCAAACCTGCAAGCAGAGCCGTTTGAGGGCTTTAACCTATTTGCAGTTGTCTCCCGCTGTGCAGTTTGTACGTCACTTGGGTTTGTCACCTCTGAGGGACATTGAAATGCAAGGCAGAGGTGCAGCAGCTACAGATGTACCTTTGCAGAAGGCAACTTTGATCAATTTTTTTCTCCACAAGGGCTATTATACAGTTCCTAAACCATCACTTTGCTTGAATTTCACTTTACAATAACATACATAAAGGGAAAATTATGCAGCATTACAGGATGATTATCTGTAAAAGCTGCAATTTCTACCTTACCTCCTCCTCCACCCATGTCCCACTCAGTACTGCCAGCCCAACAGCGAGAGTAACCCTGGGCAGTGGCATTGCTGGACGTGAGCTGATGCAGCGAAAGCAGAGGCGCAGCAGAGCGTTATGGGCCTGGACTGGGCACACCAGTAATGCACTGCAATGCTACGCTTTGTAAAGTAATGTTTTATATATAATCCATTATGGGATGAAGGACGTGACAGTTTAGAGGATGTGTCACTTTTTAACACTATGCCTGTGTATGCGTTATCCTCTCTTACAAACACCTTCTTCCTGCAGTGTGGGTGCAGGGGGTGTTAGCAGAGCTGGTGCACTAAGGTGTAGCACTCAGCTGCTTTTAGCAGTGACTTAATGCTTTTCTAAGAGTCTTGCTCAAAGGATTTAATACTTCCCATCATCTCCTTTTGCTATGCATCCCTCTGTCTGACACGTAAATAATGAAAGTGTACTCTTCCTATTTTGGTATCTCATACTGACAATCAGCTGCAGGGAAAACACAGTCAGTCAGTATTTGACAGGAATGAAAGAGAAAGCAGGCTGAATTTGACCCATGCAGTAAGTTTCAAATGCAATCCCATAAACTCTCCTCAGCAAGGCTGGAGTCTAACAATACCGGCTGTCGGACGTGCTCGCCCCTTTGCAAAAATCCCTAGCTCCAGCAGCAATTCCTGTAGCCCACTAAATCATACCTTTGTCAGAAGAACACAGGAGCGTATAACAGCTCTGAGAAGCACATGACTGGCCATACATCCCTGTGTTTTAGGATTATGAGTGAGGCTGAAGCGAAAACCAGAAACTTTCAGGCAGAAATAGAAAGTGCTGTGTAACTGGGTTGCCCCGCTGCTCTGACCAGAACAGTCCCATGCGCGGCCACCAAGCTGCCCACATCCTGAAATACCTTGGTGCCTGGGATCAGAGTGACCTGGGATGGTTGCCCAGGGGCTGGCAAACTCATATTCATGGAGGAAAAGCTTCAAGGATTTGGCAGCCTGGTCGACGTAGAGTGGAAATGTCCATTTGCCAAATCCACTGAGAGGCAACCAGCATTTCACTGTTTCAATATTTCTGAAGCTCAGATTAATCTGACTCCAAGATTAGATTTTCTGAGCTATGAAGATGGTTTTAATATTGATCCTTTTTGTATTCTCTTACATCAACTACTACTTGCAACTGGATGGAAAACTTCCAGGAATATTGCAAACGATAAATGGTTTGACAAAACCTGAGATATTTTATCCACAGAGATGCTCCTTATACCGGAGGAAATATAAGAACCCTTCACTAAGCACTTGGGAAATATTCATTATTTATACAACCAAAAACCACTCTCTAGTCTCTGTTTATGTACTTCTCCGTCAAAAGCTTTTACATTACTCTTATAAGTATCAGAGCCTGCTTTTTTGATGCTGAAATTTCACATCCTTACTGAAAATTTAGGCTTCCAATAGGTTGCAGCCCCCCTGTACGGGAGTTGATTCACCACTGCTGCATCTCTTACGGGGTATTAAACCTATGCTGAGGTCAAAAAGCAGTTGATCTCACTCTACAGTATTTAAACCCTTTCCCCAGGTCCCTTGCATAATCATCCACATAACAGTAAAAAAACAAGCCCGGTACTTTATTTTCACAGCATGTATTTCTCACAGAATTGTTTCTCACCATGTAGGAAGATTTTTACCCCAGTGAAAATTTATGTTGTGGAGTTCCTGAAAGTGGGTGCTCAGGCACAGGCACGTAAGTCCTCAGCTGCTTCAGTTAAGCAGAGCATATACAACTCATAGTAACCCTATCGAGCACCAAGAATTTACCTAGCTTTGGGCACTTAGAGTACTTAGGTAGAAATGTAATTGCTGATGACCCCGTGTAATCCACGGAAAAAGATCATTCCCCCATATTATAACAACATGGTAGCCACTGTTAGAAAACCACAACAGCTACTCTTAATGGAGACCCCAAAAAGTCAGTGTATGACATCAAAAGTGTTATGGAGAAACTGGTCAGATAATTTCTACTGATGGGTGCTTAAGCTTAAAAATATCCAATATACCTCTGACAAGATAATTTTGCTCTTTTTAAAAGGACTTGTGATAAAGAATTTCATCTTTCTAAATGATTCTCCCTCTGGAAGCACCTCTGTCTCTCCACTGACTATGCAAAGATCCCAGTGCAATTACTTTCCTAACCTGGATGCCTCAGGTGAGGTAAATCCATACCCCTTTAGTGTAGTCTTAGCACTAAAATGCCCTGAATTACTACTGTCTGGCCTTCATGTTCATCCTCTTCCTTTGTATTGCCACAGATGTGCAGAAGGCATCTGGTCCTTCCCTTTCAGTCCTCTCAAAACTAAACTCTCTATTGATATCTCTCATCTCTGACCTTCCAGGAGCAGAAAGGAGAGTGACACAGCTTTCAAAATCACAATGAATGGAATAAGTAGCTACAAATATTTTTCTTTATGTGTGAAAAATAATGACAGTAGAGAACACCAAAATAAGTCTTTGAGACATTTCCTAACTGGAGGGAGAAATAAATTAAAATGTGCAATAAAAGTTTTATAGCAGTTAGTGATTTCACTTTGGAAAACCTGCTAGGAACAAAGTTAATGGCATAATAAATTCTTTTTTTGTGAGAAATGATTATTCGGGGTTTTAAGGTTTGACAATTTCTTGTAAATCTAATCAGCCAGCTAGCAATTAATAACATTAAATTGCTTCATGTCTTTCTGCACGAGCACCGTCATGCTGTGTCAAGGCATACACCTTTGAATGCTCAGATTTCTCTTACAGGCTAGTTCATATTAGCTGCGTGCACACAAAAGAAAGCATTTCTAAAAGTGTTAAATAACTATCAGCACAAGCTCAGGGGAAGGGATCAGAGGACCCAAGATTTCTACCAGCATGGTCGGAAGACCCCTTATTTTACCTCGGATTCTGCCTGGCGTATCTTTTGTGTTTCATTTTAACTCTAAGAAAGAAGCAGGTAATTTGAGTCTGACATGTCTCAAATCAACACTCAAACCCTCTAACTTACTGTGTTTTCATCTATTGCTCTTTTGATCCTTGAAGGGACCGAAATCTGTTTGAACCAAATTATTTTTCACCGTTGTGGATGACACTACAATTTTTAGCCACAGACTAAATTCAGATGAGAAACGAGGCAGTGGCAAAACGTCAAAGCCAGGGAGCTAGGGATGGCTTGGGTACTTTTGTTAATTTGGATCCAAGATGATATACTGGACCACAGGGCACAAAAAAGAGTTTGCAGTTGAAATAAACATTAAAAAGATAAGTGGGACAACCAGAGCTCAAACACAAAATTCAAGAGGTCCATCTCCTTTATAACCCCTGCTTCAGAGTTGCTCTTTAAAACTGAACTCACCCAGAGTTTAATGGCAAGAGATGATGTGAAGATGAATCAGTGGTTGGCAGCCTGAAGTGAAAATTCATAGCATCATTGCACAGGAAAGAAGGCAGTGCAGTGCTGAGTGAGACTTAAAATCTATATTTGTCCATTATAATACTTTTTCTAAGTTATTACATATCCCTAAGAAAAATGAATGTGCTACAGTGGCTTTATTTAAACCTCAGTGGAGTTTGAAGTTATTTGGATTTTGTCTTTGCTCAATTTCATCTATTGCTCTTCTTGTCTCCCATCAGCAGACAAGTAAGCCAAAATCCTGTTACAAAATCAAGTAGCTTTCCATCTTCAAAGGTTAATTATCACAAACTGTATGTGAAGCTGGCAAACATCACTGCCCTCCATTCCTCAAACAAGGAGACAGACAGCAGCAAAGCAGCTTTCCTGAAACCACAGAGAAACCATCCTAGAGCCCGAAATGTGATTTAACTCCTGTGCTTTTATAAACTGAGCAGTGGCAGTGACAGTGCCCTCACGATGAGTGTCACTGGGCACTAAGTCAGGGAACATTTTAAATCACTCTTTTGAAAGTCTGTAGAAGTGAACAAACATCCTCATGGCAGAGCCATCCGTGGACACTTGCCCGGTGCAATTCTGTAGATACTTAGCTCAGGCAAAATGTTCTCTAGGCTAGCACCCCTACAGGCATACGCAGAGCCAACGAATCGATCCAAGGCAGAAACTGTAGGCAAATGTTAGTAATAATATAATGCCAAGAAAGGCAGTGCAGTTCTTCACCTCTGCACATGATTTTAACATCACACATGTGAGGAGGCATGAATGCCTTGCTCCCCAAACCAATCTGGTGTCAGTCTGTCTCTCCCAGCTGGAGCAAACCCTGCTTTCGCCACAGCAGTTCCCATTATCTCCTGTTTGCTGGGATTTTTATTTGCTGGGATTCTTATTAGGCCATGGAGAAAAGGCATCAGAATAGACTAACTCCACTTTTCAAGAGCTCTTTGGAAGTGTAATAGCCCTTAACCACAGTTTGGGGGTTTTTTCAGTTGAGCAGAAGGTGTATAACAATTGGTGTAGCCTGGGTGTTCCTCAGGACAGAGCCTGTATCTGTCTGTCCACAGGAACTTGTGCAACGAGCTCCATATCCTTGGCCAAGGCATTTCACATCTTACCACAACATAAATCCTGCTCCAAGCATAAAGTACATCACTTTTATCAAAAGTCTCTCACTTCAAAGGGAAACCGCAGTGGAACGGAGCATCAAACAGATCCATGGGGCTCATAAGCATTTATAAGCTTCCTAAGAGCAAAACTCTTACGGTTCATCTTCTCAGCTAAAAAAAGACTTGGTTTTAACTTCTTCTTTTTTCACACTGAAATACTGTAATATCTGTGACTATCCAAAGCCCACAGTGAAGATAACTCAGGTATCTTGGTCACTCCTGTGCACAGAGTTCATTGCTGAGGACAACCCGAACTGATTCACACACCACATCGCCTTATTTCTCTTACGCCGCTTTTCAGGGGTACGTAGAAACCATTTGCTCATCCAGGAGCAGGCAGATGGATTATGCCCACGTAGTTCCACTGCCGGTAGAAGCAGCTTGTCCTGCTGCAAGGAAGCTGGTAGCAGCCTCAAAGGAATAGCCACCCCTGCAGGTGGTGGCTCCCCCCAGCCCTTGGCCCAGCTCAGTGTCCCCCGCGATTGCCCTCCCGCAACCCAAACCTCACCGCTGCCCAACAAGGAGGGCAGCAAGTTACTCAGCCCTTAGCCTTGAGGCAGCCACATCACATTCTGCCACCATTCCAGAGACGCCATGAGGCACCTCCCTGGGCAGATGACAGGGAGCTGGGAAATTTGACTGATTGTGGGTTCACCACAAATGCTTATTGTTGGATAATTAATCATGAGCGCTAATTCTCACTCCGCCTCCACTGCAAAATGCAGCGTGATGATCCCTCTGCAACGAAGTTGCACACACACGCTGCAAAAGGTCAGCTCCTCCGAGCAAAGCCAGGCCACCACAGCAGCGGTGTGTCAGGGCCAAACACAAGCAAAACACATAGCCCGGCACAACGGGTCCATGATGCAGCATCATATACTCCCTTGTCAGCTATTCCTTGGTTTTTGGTCTTTTCTTTTAAAAAATGAGTAAAATTAGACATTTAAAAAATCTTACTACAAGTGAGGAATTTGATCGCGTAGAATGTGGTTGCATGCAAAACTCAGGGTACCTATTCCTATAAAAATAATGTGTGAAAGATTCTACTCAATTAGTGCTGCCAGTGCAAATTGTTTTCACTGGTAATGACATGATAAAATGTTAAACAGCAGGTGGGAGCTCCATTACTAAATGCCCAGGAGGAAATGACATGAAGGATTTTTTTTTGTCTGCTGAGAATTGACCATTATTATATTTGAGTAACTTTTTTTAAAAAGAGGTACTAAGCTAAGTTTTCATGACCTTAATTGCTTCACATAACTTCACATGTCACATGCTATTGTTGTTCATATCCTAAGTGTCACTTGATATTCATGACAATCCATGAAGTCTATCATTTGCGATAATTGATGTCATTAATATACATTCTTTGAAGGTCTTTCTGTAATCATTAGCTAACCATATGGGATGTAAAATCAATGATCTGAACTATGTCATTAATAATAAGTTAGGTGTGAATAAGTTTTTTCCCAAAATATGAATTCTGCAGGTTATATATTTTTTTTATCACTGTAGAGAAACAATAACCTTGACACAAACCAAAATTTCCATATGACCCAACACAGTTATTTAATGCTAACTCCTTTCTTTCTTTAGCTAGAAAAAAGTTGACATTATTTTCTATACACCATGCAAAACATTAGTCCCAGATAAATTAAAACTTTCCAGTGGAAACACTGAGGACCAAATCTGCTCTAGTGTAATTACTTAAATAAAGTGTCTGAGTAGCGAAAAAAAATCCTGTGGTCTGAGAGAGAACAGTAAAATTTTGCCACTAAATTCATGGATAGTGCAGTATTTTCTTTATTTCCTCCTCCTGTCTACAAAAATCTGCGGGACTTTGCACCCTATAGCCTGTTCTCTGCAGAAGGCACAAGCATCAAGTCACAGGGAAAACAACATAAAGGAAATCACACAATCTCCTCTTTTCTATACTGTCTCTTTTAATAACTTTTTTCTCATAAATCAAGTCACTGATAGGCTTTGCCTATTGTCCATACACTCACTTGGCAGGGAGGGAAGAGATCATTACAGTCACCAGGTTTAACTCCAGCTACTGACAGTGGGAAGGGGACTCCTCCTTCCAGGGACGTACCCAGGTCTCGCAGAGGTGGGGACACTGCAGACGCTGCCCAAAGCAGGACCAAAAGGCAGCCCGCGACATCACGCCTGCTAAATCCCCCTCATGAACTGCCTGACCTCAATTCTGAAGCTTATTCAGAGCTTGTTCTCTAAACGCTGGGTGGCTTTTACAGCACTTCAAGACATGAACATCAGCAATTTTTTTCCAGCTGAGAGAATGGATGGACCCAGAAGCCAGAGGTTTCCTGGCTAAATAGTGCCCCAAGGCATATAAAGCACCATAAGTGCTATTTTCTCCTGTGAACTTTGAGCCAAAGCCTATCGAGTCTTCCCAACCTCTGTCACGCTGGTATTTTAGATTTAAGCTGACGAGGGCAGTGTATCATCAACGCACCCAGAGCAAGCAGCGTGCAGCGGGCACTCAAAGGCCGGCACAGCTCCCAGCTCCTTGGGAAACACAGCAGTGGAGATATTTGAAGCTTCGCCCTGAGAAGCAGCAAGCAACGGTTACAGGGCATAAGCCTGGGAGAGACTTTCTCCTGGAGACACACTGGGAGAAGGCGTCCTGTCCAGAATTGAGACCCCTCGGGGCACCCTCCTCCCCTCTCCCCACCCACCCAAGGCTGGCCCCATCACCCCAGCCCCAGCGGGGCAGGGAGGAAGAAAAGCAGCTCTAAGAAAGCAAAGGGAAACCTGTGACTGTGCCTTATCTTAACAGGAGGTGCTAACATGCCCCAGTCATGGGTGCTGAGCACTCCTGGCTATCGTTATGTCCCCATCTGTATATTACATGCAGATCCTAAGCTCTAATTCCTAGTGTCTCTTCTCCTCTTGACTGAAAGCTCCCCAAAATGACAGCCTTATAAGAGAGATGTTGCTGAAGACAAGATCTGACTGACAACATCTTTACAAATGAGGTGCTGTCAGGCAGAATGCATCTTGATTTGTGGATTTGTAAAGAAAACCATTTAAAATGTTTACTCATAAACTCAGCAGTTTTGCTAGGAAGAAATTAAAAGATATTAAAGCCTAGAAAAGCTTAATGCCATTTTATGAGAACTACTTTAAAGAATATTACCTCACTACATAAATAATACTTTGCTGTTTAAAACTGAATAATTACCAGTTGAAAAAGCATCAGTGTGGCTGTGAATGCCTGAAAAATCACTGACGTTGACACCACAGATAAAGAGAGTGTATCTCTCTGCTTTTGCCTTAGAGGAATATATCAGTAAAACCCATTTTTTGTTTGGTTGTCTCAGAATGCTGAAATTTGTCCAGGGAAACTTCTCCTGAAGAAACGTAGTTTCTCAACAGAAAATTTCCATTCAAAACAGTTTCCAGTGAAAGAAATGGTTGCTCACAGAAGTCCAGGCTGTCTCTAGCCTCTGCCATGTGTTTATTAAATCATCATGGACACAAATTTCTCTTTGCAGTTTACTATCCATTAACAGTATTACTTCTAAGCAGTTTGCTGCAGAATGAAACAGTTTACCATGCTAAGTGTCCCCCATAGAAAGGCACCTTGCTGCAGCTTCTCTTCTTGTTTTATATGTGCACGCCCAGAGCTGGACACTCGCCAGCGTAGGGTAAGAGAGGGAGGCTGCGGTTGCAATTGGGGTGTTTGAATTTCCATACTTCATTTCCTTCAGCACGGTGCAGAGGTTCTGTTTTCATCGGGGATCAAGATAGCTTTGATCAGGCTATTTTTATTTTGTATTACATTTTTTCATTGCTGCATGATCCCCTTTTCTTGCCTCGAACTGGACCACAACAAGTTATCTCCCTATTTTCAATCATCCATTCCTTGGGGAAAAAGAAAACAAGGCAATCACACTGCAGGGACAGCAGCATCTTTTTTTATAAAGATCTTCTGGGTGTTTGTCAGCGAGGCTGGGTTTTTTCTCATCCCTTAGTTAGAACCAGAGGAATATCCTCAAGAGGCTGAACTGGCATTTGGGCACCTGTCAAATTTGGCTTTCACTAAAACTCATTTCCTTGCAGTCTCTTTGAATTAATTCTGGTGGCTGACACATGACTGTCCTGGCTTACTACGAAGTTCATTTCAGATGTCATAGAAACTGTATTCCTGGATCCTTCTTGAAAAGTTATTTGTTTTCATTCTAAATTTAATTATTTTAATTGCCAGCCATAAGAATTTGCTTTCATTACACTCATGTAAAGCATAGCATTTTCCCCCTCCTGCAATCACTAACCAACTCACATAAAAGAAAATACATTAAATTGATTTTCTTCCATAGGATACATCAAGGCAAGGAAAGGATTGATTTCCCTCCATAGGAAACAAGACATAAATGTTTTTAATCCAGCTGCTGCATTCAGTTACCATGTACAGTATGAAAAACTGTGCCATAAAAATGAAACTAAATGCGTAATAGCACAGACCACTCTTCCCTCATGTTATCTTAAAGTATCCAGTGTTTTGGCAGGACACAACATAAACCTTTAAGCATTACCTATACCCATCTATTTTCCAATGGGTTCCAGTACTTATTTATGCACCTTTCTGGGATGCTGGGTCCTGGAAAGGACCATGTTTCGTCATCTGTCTCTAATTTCAGTGAGCAGACTCTGAATGCAATGGTACTTACTAAATTTGAGTAAAAGTGGCAAATCTCACACTGTGCTATGGCAGACTACACTCTTCCATCATATATCAATCCCAAGAAGATTTATAACTGAGGATATAATTCACTGCCAGCTTTAAAGATTTTATCTCAGGGCTGCACCATCCTTGACTTTAAAATCATCCATGCAGTTTTTCATGGGTCAAAGATGTAATTACATCAAATTTTAATAAATTTTGTGGCCTGTATAAGGCAGAAAAAAGGCAAAGCTAGAAATACCGGATCCAAACACTGCAAAGTTTGCAGCTCGACTGCTACATTAAAGCTTGGGCTAATCCTTAGTGAAAATAGATTAGTCACTATGTCCTTCTGAGGTCATTATCATGGACAAGCTGCTGCTGAACAGAAGGATTCCCCCATATTTGACTTTTGAAGAAATAATTCCCAGCATCTCTTCTTTTCTGTACTGCATGCACAAGGGGAGAACACAGTTTTCTATGATCTAAATGCTTGTAGGAGATGCGGAGTGCTATACAGGGGACGTTGTCTGCTGTTCATGCAAAGAGGATCCATGTCCCCACACCCCCCGCTCCGGGCAGGCAGCAGGACCCAGGGAAATGCGGCAGGGCTGACCTGTGCCACCAGTGCCCCCAGTAAAGGAGGGATACTCACTTGCTGCTGACTGATTCACTTCTGAGCCTTCTGCTGCCTTGAACACAACATTTACATTTTTCTTTCTTTTCAAGCCCATTTCCCTGGTTAACAAACACTAGATCTTCTTTGATCGGTATTCAGTAAAAGTTGGGCAGATGCAATCTTTTTGGATGGCATTTTCTATATCTGTAAACAAAATATCAGCAAAAGGTTGAATCTGTTCTGTCTTCCAAACAGAGAGGGACACAGTTATTGATCTGAATGTTAGACTGCCATTTTATTGAAAGAAAGATTGATTATCTTTGTATCTAAACTGGCAGAAGATATCAATAAGAAACTTCCTATACTTAGCACAAACACAGGCAGCTCCTATTTTAGGGGTAGTATGTTGGCCATTAGCAGAGAAATCACTTTCCTCACTGTTCTTTAACAGCCATTATCTGCCACTAAAAAAAAGATGATCAGTTTTAGATCAATACATCTGAAATCAAATACATGGAGTGTCATAACTGAAACTGGAGATTCAATGCAGCTTCTAGGGTCTTCTTTTTAATTGTTCAACAAAATAAACAACCCTAGTTCTTCTAATTGCCCTTTGCCATCAGTGTATCAGAAGTGCCCATGTCTAGTCTCTGTCTGGTTTTGATTTACCTATGAAGTTCCTTTTAATGTCCTGAGAGCTGTACACATTAAGGTTAAAAATAATCAGAAAAAGAAAAACCAGCATGCTTGCTTTAGCTGTGCATTCATCATATCTAAGTTGTGCAGACGATATGAAGAAAAGGCCCCACAAAGGGCAGCAGACGTAGTCTTCTAGCCACTCTGCAAAGGCAACCAGAAACACTGGTGGTCATTTGCTGTATGCAGGAGACAATTTGTGTGTAGCTGGTTTGTGCTTACTGTGTGAATGTGCTGCTCCCAAAGATGCAGGTACCCGTGTAGGCTCTGCAAAGCTTTTTGTCACTCTTGTAGCCCCTACACTAGGTTTTCTACCTTGCTCAGACAGAATTTCATTCATCTGCCTTTTTAAGTTTAAGTTTCTGCAAGCAGCAAGCCAGATCCACAGCATTTGTCAGACCACAGTGCGTTAAGGCTTATCCTTTACCTGTCTGTGCTGCTGGTCAGGAGATGCTGGTGGTTTCCCTGAGCTCAATTTCAAGGGAATAGGCTAATTTCTTTAACTGATTCCTAACCTTAAAGATGCCTTCCTAGGAGTAGTGAAGGGAAACCGTGCTTATGCCACATTTCCTTGGTTTATGGAGTCCTATTCAATATCTCCACAGAAAGCAAATTTGACAATACCTGAATTCCCCTGCTAATGAGATGTGGATGATACACCCTCTAGTCCTGCAAGGAGCCACAGAAGATCAATCCATCAGTAAGGATCAAGCAGTTAAAGCTGAATCCACACCAGGAGGGAGTTATACCACTGGGCAGGAAAAAGAATTGCGAAACGTTTGCAGACATAGCTTGGTCCCTCCCGTGGTTGATGCCCATCATGGTCACCCAGACCAGTACAGACAACAAATGGTCCCCCATTCCTGTCAGACAGCAGCAACAGTGACTAATAGTTTCTATAAACCTCTGTAGACTAGAAGATTTCAGCTTATCAGACAGTGTCTTAGCACCAGTCTGCATCCCTTTGTTAGACATGTTCATGTCTATACAACAGTGCGGCAATTTATCTGGACATGGACCCATCGATATCCAGGAGGGGAGTACAGGACACAACCATGTAGGCTGTTACGAGCCATCCTGGATGTCCTCCATTCTCCAGTGGCTTCCCAGAAAGTGTTCCCATCCTAAACCCCAAGTTATCAATGGCTTCACATACCTCAGAGATTTCCCATAGCTTCAGGATTAAGGCCACGGTCAAAATCTGTTTCGCAGCTGAGGGAGACAGCTCTTGTCACAAGGGCTGCCCGGGCAAGGGTCAGCACTTCCTCGCTGACTTGAGCAAGCTATTTCACTGCATAAAAGCCTCTCTGCCAAATAGAGGCCAAGAATAAGGTTTTGGCCATCCTTTTAGTGCACATAATTCTAAAACAAACTGGGAGATACTTAGGGATTATAGCACAAAACCACAAGCAAAACCTAAGAAAACAATGAGCTGTTTAATGGTGAAATGTCACTGCATATTTGAGAACAATTCATAGTAAAGCTGTCACGAGCTGCTGCCAGCTTATTTGTTTAATTCTATTAAGCTGTTACTGTGGCAAATGTCACCCTTATT
Organism: Gymnogyps californianus; assembly: GCF_018139145.2. Lineage (NCBI taxonomy): Eukaryota > Metazoa > Chordata > Aves > Accipitriformes > Cathartidae > Gymnogyps > Gymnogyps californianus. The sequence continues at coordinate 35,483,328 of NC_059477.1, forward strand.
TTCTTGTTTTTCACATGTGGCATCTTGTTATAAACTTTGACCGATCTTCCAGAAAAACAGTTATTATCTTCAGTTATTTATTATGGCACAAAGGGTCCTGACCCCCAGATGAGGATCTCCAGCCACTGCACACTTACAAATAAATACAAACTCAAACAACTTAAAGCTATTAAGGAGAAAGACAAAGTTTGTTTATTCTGCCCCAGGTACTTACACTGCCTCTGTTCATTTCAAGAAATAACATTGCTACTCTACAGTTCAGAAGAGGTTGTAAATTAACCAGCACTGAACTGGATATACTCACAGTTACCATTTGCCATTGCCAACCACCTATAGATTTCCAATAAACAGGTCTCATTCATTGTGAAAATTAGATAATTGAAACCATCTATTTGCTTCAAGGCTGTGGTCTCAGAGGTGACACTTGCGTGTTGCCATGACAAGTAGGTGACAGCAGCCGTAATTCACTTCCACGGTACTCTTTGCCCATTTTGTTTGTCAGTAATGAGAGCATTTTATGAGATATTGGAGATTATTGGTGAGCTTCTGCTCACAGCTCTTCTGCCTAAGGAACACCCCTTTTTCCCTATTACCATCGCTATCTCAGTAGAGATATTTAAAAATGATAAGAGAATGGAATCCTGTCAAAAACAGCAATCCCAAATCACTCCGTTATCTTTTCCATGCTGCAGATTGCTAACTATCAATTATTATGCAGGCTCTGAAGTAAATACATCTGAGCAAGTGTGAAGTATTTAGTAAACACTGCCTAACAAATTTTCATGCAGCCCTTTCCATTGAAGAGTAACATATCTAATGAAGTATTAATTAAACGTCTTTGTCTTTCTGATTAAAATCTTAGGGATGGAAATGAATATTTTGTGTTAGATTGTGCAGTAAGGTAGAAGAGTTAGAGAAAGTGTTGGCTGGTATAAAATGTTTGCATGAAGTACGGTCCAGTGAGTTCTAAGTGTCTATCTCCAGTTTAAACAGAAAAAAACCTCAGAAATGAGAAGCTTCCCACTCACAAAATCCCTCTTTATAATTTTCTCACCGTTCTCTTCAGCCAGTGCTACAACATGGTAACTGACTCCTTGCTCCTGTGGAAGTCCACTTAGTCATTAATTGTTCAAAACGTGTATTCAACCACACTACAAGGAAATGCGTCTCTCTGGGATGGATCTGTCACTTCGTGCTATGCTACTTTTTTTTCAGAACAATCATGATCATCAGATTACATGCTCCCTAACTGAAAATTACTCAAATACATGTAGCAGCAGATAACCCAATAGATAGTTCAGGGAGTTGGTGACTGGACGATCCATCACCCATTTCCCAGACACAGAGCTATTCACGAGCCACTGTGCCTTGTCATCTGACATACTACTGCTTGGATCCATGTAAGGCAATTTATAAAATCTTAATTTATTACTGTTTACATATGAAGTCACTTTTCTATTTCATGAAATAATGTGGAGATCTCAGACATTATTTAAACTGCCTATCATTAACTTGAAAACTTTGATTCAAGAAGGTTTAATAAAAAGCTGGCTCCATGGAGGGGAGGTCTCGATTCTCATTTGTACAGAACCAGAACATACCAAAACTGTCTTATTTTACCCTCTGTCATCATTTTATTATTCTTAGCTACAAAAATACATCTTCAGTTTTTCTACAAAAAATTTAAAACAAAGCTAGCCAGGAATTTTTAAAGGAGACCTCTTCTTTTGTTTTAATGCATGAATTGCTGGCAGCTGGACATGCCTTGCACTTGGAAACCAGGAGGCAAAAGAAATTGGTTTGTGTTTCTGTGCTGCCTGAGTTAGGGGCAAGGAGTTGCTCCCAGGTCTCTCCTATCACCGGGGTCTTCGCTGTTGCACCAGAGCTGGTCTCTCCTCTTGGAGAGGAAGACTCTGCACACAAACATGCATTTGGACACAGGGAGCCGAGCTCACCTTCAAAAGAGAAAGCTTGCCTCAAGTCCTTCCTGGTGAACAACACACCTACACAAGGTGGAACAGCTACGAGCAAAGATGTGGGGAGACCCTCAAGACGTCCCCAGGGTCGCAGACTCACAAGAGCCGTATGAAGGCGAGCTGAAGGCAGTACTCTCACCAGGGAACCGAGGGGATTTGCAGTCTTTTCTCACATCCTCAGCAAGTTCCATAACCACACAGATAACAGGTACATGGGACTGGATGCTTGTCTCAATCATTTTCCATGCAGAGTTTCATCCCCATGCAGAAATATTTCCAAAATAATCAAATTCTCTCAAATTTCTGTTTCTTAAAAAACAGTTTTCTTTTACTGAGAAAATCAGTTTAAACCCCAACATCTCTGTCTGGCTGTTGTTTAGGTAATTGTCTGGTGGCTTCCCAAAATCATCGCCTTTGCTCAGCTCTTGTGAGATAACCTGACCTCTTCAGCAAGAACATGCCAAAAGCAAAGTAAGAAAGAGGGAGCAGCAAGTGTGGGGCAGAGTGAATTTTGTCCCTTCTCATGTAGGAATTGCTGCAGAGGCATCCCTAAAAACAGTCCATTTCCACCGCATTCAGAGATATAAAATTTTGTGTAATCTGTGTTAATAAACACAGCTGCTCCAAAGGAATACTTGATCCATATCATCAATTCTTCTCCCAAAGGATGAGAATAAATGAGAGTAACACTGGCAACTGCCCAGGCTAAAAGGGCAATATCACTCAAGAGATACCATCATCAGCTACAGTGGGAACATTTGACTGAGTAACTCAGAAGCATCAAGGCCTCTGCCTTTAAAATTACACTGTACTTCATACATAATTTCAAGCCATGTTCTGCATCATTCATTTCATGATCAAAAATGGTATTTTTACTCTTACTAACAATATTTAAACTATGATGTACCTGCAGGGAAATACATGATTGCTCTGCAAGAGAACACTTCAAATATTGAAATTGGCAAGTCCTTTATCCATAAGCCAAGAGATTCATTGCACTTGTTAAAACTGAAATATGCAATACTGAAAAAGAAGGATATAATTATAATTTATAGAGAGAGTATTCAGTAAACAGTTTGATTCAAGTCGTTTGTATGTGCTGCTTTAAATAACCATCCTTCTGCATGAAAAACTTTCAGTTCAAACAGAACAAATGAAGAACTGGAATTCAAGTTGGTGTTTTATTCCATACAATGACCATTCAAATAGAAAAATCTCTACTGATTACATTCATTTATGGGCCTTGGTAAGGATAAGAAACTATTTTAGCTAATTTATGAAGATTAGAATAGTCATGACTTATAGGAAATAATTTATATAAGCGGTTCTAAAATATACTTTTAGATCAGGAAAGAGCTAAAATTCTGGCAGTGGCTGCATTAGCAAAGAGAAGACACACAATAGTATTGATTAAAATTTGCATAATATCTGCTTAATTAAAAAAGCAGTGTTATACATTGCAGCCAATAGATTAATCCACTTCTCAACCACTTTTAAAAGAATAACGTAATTCTAGATCAGAAATATTTTTTCCTCCAAGCAATTTGCCAAATAAGGGGCTAAAATGTAAAATATTTTTTCCATTAGTTTTAGGTAATTGAAATGCAAAGTGCTAAGCACTTAATCTTTCCAGGCAGGAAAAGCTGCCTGCTGTCAGATTTTATTAAGTCTTTCTGCAGCTCTTTGTATAGTCAATAACAAGTGTCTAAACCCAGGAAATGATGTAGAGGTGGTGTTCAAAGGTAAGGATATGATAAGGTGGTGTTTGCATTCAGGATAATATGAAAAAGTCCAACATGTATGCGGGCAGATTTTTCTCCATGTCAACTAATTAGCATGTTTATTGGAAGCATTAATTATTCTGACAACCACAGAGATTGTTAAGCGTGTTAACTCCTCACATGCTCCCTTCCTACATGCCTTTCCAGGCAGACTGTTTACATGCCAGCCATCACAGGTAGATTTCCGTATCTTAATAAAGCTGAAAGAAACAGTTCTTTCCAATTCTAGTACGTGTTAGGAAGTAAAAAATAAATTCTACCATGAATAAGTGAGTTTCAAAACAAACCCAAGACAAATACAGTATTGATAAAAATTAGAAAATCCTTGACACCTTCATGGAGGTGGCCTTCCATTTGAGTGTATGGTGCTATCTGAACCTCAGAAAGATTGATCAGACTTAAACCTACAGATGGAAAACCAAGTAACAGTTTAAAAGATTGCAATATCAAAGCAGCCACCAAAGATAGGCACACATCCATGCCCTAGTTGCTCTTGATGAACAATTGCCATATAAACAAGGCAGCTTCCTGATGTGCCCCAAAATGCAGTTCCTGGAAGCCCAAACTAGGAAACCTCACTTGCAGTCTAATGTGTCTGGTTCCTGTTGCTCTCCCACAGAGATGGGCTCCAACAGCGTCTTCTGTACTTTGACTCTGGAGCTGGAACCTGCTTCACGCAAGAGCCTCCTGCCAAAAGCCTGCGCTGCCACATACCGCAGCTGGGACTGCCAAAAGTGCTAGAGAGGGTTTGGGAGCTGATGCCTAACCAAAACTAAATCCTGAATAGATAAATAAAAGCATTGGCAGGTTTGATCATTCAATCCCATGTGCAACACTAAGTAAGGGTTTGGTGTTTTATCTGTTCATAAGTGAAATTAATTTACAGGCAACGTGGCTACTTAGAGCAACAATTGCATTACTAGGACCACGCTCTCCCACCAGCCTCTTCCACAGTGTCACTCCTGCTCACGTCTAAATTTTTAGGGCCAAATAATCATTTTCACTGTGCCCAAAATCACTGCTTGGAACAGTGTTTTCAGCCTCAGCCTCACAAAGCTGTTCCCTGCAGAAGAAAAAAGGGATTTTTTTTTTTTTTTTATCTTTGTAGTGTGCCAGTGCACAGCTTTTTGGCAGCAACACAAATATGCCCTATTTTCTCCTATCCTTCTTCTTTCCCATTATTTTCTTTCCACTTTCTTTGCAATTTTTCTTTCTTTCATTTCCTCTAGTGTTATTTTCCTTGTCTACCTTTCATGTACTTTAAGCTTCCTATTCCCAGTTCTGTCTCTTTACACTCATATCTGAGTCGATCTTTCTTTCCTGACTTCTCCTCACTTTCCCTCGCTGCTTCTCTCATCTCCAACTTTTCATTTCGCTGTCGTCTCTGAATTGAGGCCTTTCAGCATACATTTCACGCATTCTCCTTCTGCTACACACAGGCATAAAAGTATCTGTTATTGACATGAATGCATATGCAATGAAAATTGGGTGTTTATTAATAGCTTGCAGTTGCTGAGCTCTGATTGAGGCTTTTTCACATCCCATCAAATGTTTTTCCGAAGATTTCCTGTTACTCCTGTGACTGCATTACAGACCAGCAAGATGTGGACCTTTGTCTACATACACTTTGAAAAACCTCAAATCTAGGGCCATCATGTAGCCTTTTCTTTTTCTCAGGTCAGTTTCTCCTGGTTTCCTCTTCCTCTGAAAAACTAAACAGACACAGATCTAATTACCAGTATCTCAGACCATCATTAGCAAAGTAGACACAGAGTGAATTGAATATCACTTCAGGGAGATCATTACTTGAACAATCCCACAAAGCTTTCTAATATACCTTTCATTAAAGCTGCACCCCCAAGCATTTTGCAAAAACTCAGTAATACACTTGTGAGGCTGAATAATTTGGGATAAGAAGAGAGAATTTAAGAATCTGCATACAAAGTGAAAAAACTAAGTCAAGATAAAATCCAAAGAACAGCGAAGTGGCTGTGTGTGAGTTGATAATGGTGGTTGCATGCAGATCTGAGTACACCCCACTGATAGTGACCTGATATAAGAAACATGTCTGACATGACACAGAAGCAAGTCTGTCATGGACACACTGGTCTGTAGAAAGGTGGAGAGAGAGCAAGTCTTGAAAACCCAAAGCTTGCTTTACAACTGGGGTATTTCAAGAAGCAAATAAAAAGCAATGTTGCTTTTACTCCTCCAGCGATGAACACATCTGCACCACTCATAGGAAAGGACAAAACAGTGTAAGCAATGGGAGCAAAAGACAATTTGGGGCACCCAGTACTTGTCTAGAAGAAATCCCAGCAAGCAGCCAGTCTGCTCCTACTGCTACTCAGGCTGAGACAGAAAAGTTTCTATCAAGAAACAAAATTTGAGAGTTGTTAACCGACTGCACACCTCTGCACTTCAAGGCAGCTCCTGGCCCGGTGTAACGTGAACAGGACTCCAGTGACTTCAGTCATTTTCTGTAAAAAGTTACAACTCAAGGGTCATAATTTTATAACTATTTAGGGGTGTAGGGATGCAGATAACTACAATTCAAAAATCTACTAGAGACTCATCTGCCTTTTTAGGCGTATCAAAATCTACAACCCTGATATCAAATAAACTAGTGTCACATACTAAATACAGCATTAATTATGACATTGTATGGTTTCTGGACATCTTCCAGTAACACTTTTGTGTAGTAGTAAAAACAGTCCAAAATGAAAAAATAACTAAAAGAACTGGGATTAAAAAAAAGAGGAACAGAGGTAAAGAAGAAAAGAATGACACTCATGGAATAACAAACTGAGGGCTGAGATTTCTTACTTATTATGATTATTAAGTTAATTTATTCTTAGCACTAAAATATACGTTTTGGATGAGATAACTGAAGTTGGCTACAAAGCCAATTCTTTCCCATGGGAAGGATAGGGGATCCAAGCCAACGATGAAGATCTTCAGCCAAAATACTATTTCACAAAAGACTAGAAAAATCGAAGGGTAAAATAAATTGCTGAAAAAATTATTGGCTTGATATTTAAAACTGCTGAGCGTCTACAAGTCCCATTTAAGTCACAGGGAGCTGAAGGCATTGACAGCCTTTGTAAATCAGGCTGGATAAGTGGCAGGACCAATAACTAGCCAGGCTTACCAAAGAGATTTCAGAAGCTAATGATGTGAAATTAAGAGTTCTCACTTGAGTTTAGTGGTAAAAAACAATGATAAAGTTTAAGAATAAAGCTCTCAGAACTCATAATGCAAAGATTTACCAATTTATTTTTTGTGTTTTCTTTTAAAGAAGACTCATTTTCTCTGTCATGTTTCTGATAAGCAAAACATTTCAGTGACAAGTACAGGATTATGAGCAAACCTGTACTAACAAATCAGTATTCAAGACACAGAAATTTTAGTAAGAATATATATGTGTCAAATCTTGCCTCAGTGATCTTTTACTTTTAGCTTTGTTTTTTTCAAGAATATACTGAAAATCAAAAGGAAAAAAATCTTCAAAATCCTTTGACATTGACATGCTTAGGCTTACAAACAGGAGAGAGAGCAGAACATGCTGATACTTTATTCTCATCTTTCCCAAACCAGAAAACAATATCAAAGAGTTTCAGTTTTCTCAGGAATAAAGGACTGGAGGGTACCATCTCATATTTCTTTAGGTTTAGGATGTTTTAGTTGCAGCCTTCATAAAAAGTTCTTAAAACTGGAGTAACAGTGGCCATATTGACTTTTTAACAAATAGGTACAGATCTTTTGGGGGGCTAAGCGGGAAATTTTTATCATTATGTGAGCAATTCTTCCCCTTGGCAGGTAGGAGGGAGGTATTTCTAAGATGAAGTCTTCAGCTGGCAAGAACTACCTTAGCCTGTGAATGTGCATATTCTCAAAACTAATATGGTTTTACCCTCAGGATTTTCCATACGCTGCTCTTCTGAAACCAACAATTTCCTTTCCAGCAAGTCTGTTCATTTTTAAATTAACTTAATTGGATTGTGGTCTCTCCATTTCCTTCAAAAGAACCACAAAGCTTTGTCACACGCTTTCTTCTCCTCAGAAAAAAAAAAATGGACTCACTGGAGTTAGGTCAAAGTCTCTGTTTGATCAGACCTTGGACCAGAGGAAGGTCCCATAACCTGAGATGTGCTCATGCCTGCACCGGAGGGGGTTAACCAGCCCACCTGAGTATCAGTATTTCCACCAGAAATACTTCGCTCTTGGTTAACGCTCTCCTACAAGTGCCAGCAGTAGCAGGAAAAGATCAGAAGAAATTTATTCATCCCCAGGAAAAATCTGTGTTTCCTCACCCAATTAATATTCCCTGCAGCATACCAGCAATGTGCTGGCCAATAGCTGAATAACAATTTACTCCATTTGCAGGAGCTGAGGTCAACAGGGTGGCAAGGAGGGGAAAGTCAATTTTGGAAAGTCCTTTTAAATATAATTGTCTGCTTGTGCACCTGTTGGAGGAGGGAGCTGCCCCACACGGCCCATGGGCACGGACTGACCCATAGGGATGATGTACTTTCCCAGAGCCCGCTTATCCCCAGGGCTGCAGGCAAAGAGCGGGGTGAAGGCAGTTTTGGCCTTGCTCCTTGCTGTCCTCTTTCATGGGAGATCTATGGCACCCTCACCATACCCTGTGAGTGACCCTGTAGGCATCCACTATATGCTTCAGGCCTCCTGCCTCCTGGTTGTCTGCCTCATTGCTAACCCACCACAGGCAAGTAGACTCTGCTCACACCATCGCACCAGCAGAGGACCTGCTCTGCTCCTGTCATGTCCCTGGAGAAATGTCAGCATCCCCATGTCCTTTGCCCAACACGCTGCCACACAGAGGACAGATGTAAATGTGCAGACATCAGCAACTCCAGAAGAGGTTCCCCTTGTCCACCCTAGTTAGAAGATGGGTCATGCAGGGATAGAAGCGATCCTAGGTGCTGGTTCATGTAACAAATGAAAACAATACTGCTAACGCCACCTACAAAATCCCATTTCCTCAGATGCATAAGCAAGATCGCCCCAGAAGCAGCTGGAACAGCCATGGCATCTCTCACCATCAGAGGTACCTCCAGCCCAAACATGTTCAGAAGTCTGGAGAAGTCATGGATGCTCTCCTGACACCACCCGCAAAGAGCAGCACAAAACTGGATATGATTACTCCAGTCCAGCAGCCACACAGGCTGCTCCCCGGACGTCCTCTAGGGTATCAGTCCCTTGGGTTTAGGGTAATTTTCTACTGGATGGTACCATCCAAAGTGTTTGAACACCTCTTTGCCCCCAGACCATAATGTTTTCACTTCTACGGGCATCTCTCACTGAGCACAGATTTGTGAAGAACACCATAAACTGCTGAAATCTTTGGGCACATTGAAGTAACAGTGAAGAATTTCAGTGTTCTCTGAAATGAAATCCTAGGTAACTAACTGCTTTGAAAATTGTTGCAGTCTTAAGAACAGTGAAAAATGATTTTAGCAGCATTCATCAGGAAGACTAAATATGTTCAATTTCTTTAATGACACAAAGGCCACTGCAAATGGTTGCGTGTTTTGTCATGGAATACACTTTGAAAAGATCTGACTACTGAGATGCCATTAAATTAGAACTATTCCTGTTGAAAAGTGTCTCAAATTGCCCTATTTTTTAGTAAGAAGAAAAAAATGTTTTTGTTCCTTCCTGTAATTTGTCATAGCCACACAAATCTATTACATGGCTTGACACTTTTTTGAAGAGTACTTTCTGAGAGAACTCATAAGAGAAAGATGAATCCACGTTTCAAGATACAAAGAGACGTCTCAGTGAAATAATGTGCAGATCATCATCAGCACCCACACAACTAAGTGGACGTTTTCCCTCCCTCTGTACAAAGGATTTGTATCACTTTTGCACTGTTTTCCATTCCCAGAGCCCTTGGAAGAACCCACCAGGGGACAGGAGGGTTTGCTGCTACCAGCCACAGTTTTTCCAGAAAGCCTGTCCTACCCTGCACGAGTCAACCTACTCCCTGATACTATGGGAGCCAAACCGGGGAGGAAGAGATGAGGCAGCCTCTGGTACAAGATGCCACCAGTTTTCAGAAATGACTCTCTGGCTGCAGAAAATCCTGGGAAAATGAAGAATGAATCACTTACTGACCAACAGACTAGAAATCTTCACCTTCCGTGAAGCAATGTGGGACATCCAAGCCAACAATTTCACCCATTTCAGAGGGAAGCGATCCATCTAAGTACTCCATGTGCTCCTGTTCAGTATTTTTCAAGTGATCAGTTAAAAGAGAGACAAACACAATCCAGCAAATAATCACCCCTAGTAATCTGGCATCAGTAGTGAGCACCCAGGCACAGCGCAACATCGGGAACCTAAGTCTGTAAGACCATTTGAAAGTGTTGCATCTCCAGTACACACCAAAACCTGCAGGTGAATGTGGTGGGTTGACCCTGGCTGGATGCCAGGTGCCCACCAAAGCCGCTCTATCACTCCCCTCCTCAGCTGGACAGGGGAGAGAAAATAAAACAAAAGGCTCGTGGGTCGAGATAAGGACAGGGAGAGCACTCACCAATTACCGTCTTGGGCAAAACAGACTCGACTTGGGGGAAAATTAATTTAATTTATTACTAGTCAAATCAGAGCAGGATAATGAGAAATAAAACCAAATCTTAAAACACCTGCCCCCAATCCCTCCCTTCTTCCCTGGCTTAACTTTACTCCTGATTTTCTCTACCTCCTCCCCCGAGCGGCGCAGGGGGACGGGGAATGGGGGTTTGGGTCAGTTCATGACACGTTGTCTCTGCCGCTCCTTCCTCCTCAGGGGGAGGACTCCTCACACTCTTCCCCTGCTCCAGCGTGGGGTCCCTCCCACGGGAGACAGTGCTCCACAAACTTCTCCAACGTGAGTCCTTCCCATGGGCTACAGTTCTTCACAAACTGCTCCAGCATGGGTCCCATCCACGGGGTGCAGTCCTTCAGGAACAGACTGCTCCAGTGTGGGTCCCCCGCAGGGTCACAAGCCCTGCCAGCAAACCTGCTCCAGCCTGGGCTCCTCTCTCCACGGGGCCACAGGCACTGCCAGGAGCCTGCTCCAGCGTGGGTTTCCCATGGGGTCACAGCCTCCTTCGGGCATCCCCCTGCTCCGGCGTGGGGTCCTCCAGGGGCTGCAGGTGGATATCTGCTCCACCGTGGACCTCCATGGGCTGCAGGGGGACAGCCTGCCTCACCATGGTCTTCCCCAGGGGCTGCAGGGGAATCTCTGCTCCGGTGCCTGGAGCACCTCCTCCCCCTCCTTCTTCACTGACCTGGGTGTCTGTGGAGTTGTTCCTCTCACATCTTCTCACTCCTCTCTCTCTGGCTGCAACTGCTACTCCCTTGTAACTTCTTTTCCCTTTCTTAAATCTGTTATCCCAGAGGTGCTACCACTGTTGCTGATGGGCTCAGCCTTGGCCAGCGGTGGGTCCGTCTTGGAACCCGCTGGCATTGGCTTTATCAGACATAGGGGAAGCTTCTAGCAGCTTCTCACAGAAGCCAGCCCTGTAGCCCCCCCTGCTACCAAAACGTTGCCACGCAAACCCAATACAGTGAATAACCTGTAAACTGGGAAAATACGAATTCATCTGGAAACTGATGACTTTTTGACCACTTTTCATATAGATTCACTATCTGAAAAAATATGGGGTAGAGGAAGGAACGGAGAAAATTTTTCATGTACCACAGTTGCTCTGTGCTGTTACATTTTCTAAAGTATAAAGTTGGGTTTATAAAGCAAGTGTGGTCTAGGCGTCATCCATTGTTTTCTCACCACCATCCATGTCTTCAAGGATTTCAAGTGTTCAAGAGAAACTCACCTTGGATACGATGTTTTTCAAGTCCTGAATGCACTAACAGATTTACTTGCTTTCAAGTACAGGCTGATTTTGTTGTACCAAATTCAATATGTTGAGCCAGGTTACAATACCTGGTATCACAGTATTACTCACTTCGTATGTCAGTTGTGACACTGTGCAGTTGTACCAGGGTAAGAGAGATCAAAGTCTGACTGCTCTGTGTTAAAGAGAGTTTACCTTCCCTCTACCTTGCAGGTTAGCTAAATACTTGTTTCCAGTCTTCTTAGAAACAGTCCAACAAAGGTTAGCACTCTGAAATTCAGCGGAGAGAATGATTCATAGTGTAATATACGCCTAAAAATATTCTTTTTTTTCCTATGCAGTTCCCTGAAGCCCCCCTCAGCAGATCCATTGAAAAACTGTCTTTGGTTTCCTAAACACAGCTAAAATACAGGAAATTCCACTAAGGTCTTCCACAGACTAACACACATTTTATGGTGCAGTTTTCTTTTATGTAAGGATGTCTCAATCTTAGACAAATGCAATAGAGAAGATAACAATGACGAATTAAAATATGAATGCAGTAAATAATTCTTTTTTCCTCTAAAAGACGAACACAGTATTTTTTTAAAATTTCTCCACTAACAACTACTTTTACTGTTTTCCTCCTCCAGTTCATCTTCACCTGGCTCAAGGTAAGGTGGGTCCAACACCCAAAGCAGAACTTCAGCAAATGGTTCTTGCATCTTGTCTAGAAATTCTGGCTGAGGTAGGAAACACCTTTTAGAGGAAAACACACACAAGTGGGAGGAGGAAATGCCTACAATTTTGCTTATAAACAGCTTAGCACAATGGGCCCTCTGATCTCAGATGAGGCCTTGAGTGCTTTGCCGTGCAAATAATAAATTCATTTTCCTCATGAAGACGTGTCATTTTTTAGGACACTGGGCCTTTCTCCAATCATGTGACAATTTCACATTTCAGATTAAGATACAAACACTTTCATGGATCTATATGCTTGTACAAAAGAATTGCTTTAGTTTAAACACTTCACTGGTGAAAGTCACAGAAACCTATTGATGCATGAAATTTTGCATGTATTTCCAGTACTAGTCAGGTATTTGTTACATCTCTGAGAGCACATACCAGGGGTAATGAGGAGCATTCCCTTTTTGATCCTTTTATATTCTGTGGTGTGTCTTGTCTGATTTATTCATGTATCAAACACCAGTCACTGTACTATAGAGAAGCTGCTAAGCCTCAGAAACAGGCTGTAATAAGCTTTTCAAGTGCCTAGTGTGGAAAAACAGAATAGGTGTTTATATATTCCGGGAAGTTTTGCAAATATGGGTTAAACATGCAGTATCCATAAAATGCAGAGCATTTTATTTTACAACACCAGCAGTAATAACAGTGTCAGAATTTTTGCTTTATTTTGTATCATAGCAACTAATCAAGCCATTACTTTTTTCTGAATTCAGCTCACTAATAATTTCAGTGGAAAACTTATTCAAAACACTTCACCAGAGGCATCCCTAATGTTCTGCCAGTAAATAACATATTTCATTTATAAACCTGTTTTCTGTCCCACTTGGCTGGTCCTTTAGAAGCCTGTCAATAGACTAGGGAAATCCAATTTTCAAACTCAGCTAAATCTCATTTTCAAAAGTGACTTCAATGCTCAGAACTTGTCTTCAGTTCAGTCAAAGATATGATTGTAATTCAGATAGGCATCTCTGTGCTAGATAACTGTGCAAGGTACGGATACTGATACTCCTGCCACAGTACAGGTGCCAGCTGGGAAAACTTGCACTAAATCCTGGATGGGTTTCTGACTCCTGCCTGGGCTACCATGGTTATATTGCTGCCAGACAAAGACGCTGTCTTTGGTCTCGCTGTGCAAGCTGCAGTCTGAGTTTTACCCTTCACAGACCAGGTGTCCTCATGCATGATTTTACATTGATATGTTTTACCTTATGCTTGCAATGGGCTAAAAATGATGACATAGCTGGGATCCCATCGACAGTCAACAAAATCTGACTTCCAGGCCAGGCTCACTTTAAAAACATTACATGAAGATCCTTTGCACAATCATAATGTCTAACACATTTTTAAATGTACAATATAAAACTTGAGGAGCTAATAACAGTACCATTGTATAAAAGGCAGGAAGAATCCAATTAATCAGTCAAAAATGGTTAAACCAAACACACTTCTAGCACATATGGAGAATTTTTTGCCTTTTAGTAGGGTTGTTAAGCAAAGAGCTGAGTTTGCCGCTGAGCTGTGCATTACTGCATTGCAAGAGCCACGGCAACAAAATGTAACCCCTTCACAGCTGGTGGGTTTAGTGCCTCTGGGTAAAGCTTACTCTAGTTCAATAAGTCCTGAATGTGAGTAGGTGTTAATACTTACAGCAATTTTTAGAACGGAAAAGCACATATATAATACAAATCCACTCCTCATTTTGTTCAACAAAACATTTAAGCATGTGTATAGGCCCCTTGAGGCTCCAGTAGGAGTGCTCCTGTACCGAGAAGTACATTACTGAATTACAACATCACAGAAATGTACCAAGCTAAAAAAAAATGCAGATCTTTCTTTTGTAGGCAATATTTTGGCTCACAATGAAATATTAGTGGGAAAAGAAACTAGCCAAATCCAGAGGGCTGGTAAACCTTAACTCATTATGCAGGTAAAAGACATTACAAATTCCTTGGAAGGAATTTTCTCATTCAGCAGCTGCAAAATTTTAAGGAAATCTAAAACATTATATCAGGAGAAATAATAAGTCATGAGAAAAAGAAATCTGTAACTAATTGCATAATTTTATATGGAGACGTGTGCAGTATGTCAGCAGTTCAGAAAGAGCTTGTTGCAGATAAAAGACCACAAGAATGGGTAAATGCAACTCCACAGAAGAATTGTGTAAATAAATAGATCTCACAAAAAGCTACCACCTGCCATTTTCTGTACTTGGCAAAGAACGTTCAGCCAATTAAGGGGTTGAAATTGATTTCTGATTTAATTACTTGAATTTCTGATTCTCAGAACATTCACTCTTCTTACATACAGTAAAATGACCTCATGACTGAGCATTAGGACCAAATGATATCACGTCTGAAAAAAGCTGTAGCACTTTACCTTGCTAGAGACTGCCTACTGAAATGAGAAAACAGTAAATTTACTAAATTGTTTGGGGAGTAGTCACTGATAACACATATGGTCAGCTTCTTTTCTTCTGCTAGGTTTTAAATGACACTGTCAAGGTGCTATGTATTTCCTCATTTTTAAAAAAATTTTCTTTTTCTCCCAGTCTTATTTCCAAAACCCTCTGGAAGTTAGTTGCTTCCCTAGCCTAAAAAAAATACTGTAGTATTTCTTGTGTTTTATTACGTGCATGTGAATAATTTATTACTGCAGGATTGCTCTTAAGTATAGGTTGACACTTAGGATTCTCCCCAAGTTTATGAAATAACTTGATTGCAATTCCAGAATTTTCAATATACTGCTGATATTAAAACTTGTACTTGCACTTACCTAAGTGGTGTCTTAAACACACAATCATTTCTAGCACGTTCTTTTATAAATATATTCCGTAAAGCAATAAGGAAAGGTCAAACTGGTGAGTATTAAAGCTGCTACTATTATTTTAAGAAATGTCATGCTAGGAACAAATGAGGTTATTACATGTTAATCATTGTACAAAACAGGCATCTTTCAGAAAATCTCTTTCCCTCTGATCAAAGAAAATTTGCAATTCCAAAACAAAGGAAGAGAAACCTCCTCATGAGTTTAGTGATTAAAAAAACTCATCTGCTTTGATCTTCTCAGGAGGAAGGTGTTACGAGAAAGTACATTCCCCTCTATGCTGTTTGACAGCCTGAGCCTTAGCAGAAGCTGTTTTATTTTCTTTGGAACCATCTCAAGGTGTTGAAAATCTCTCTCTATGGAGGAAATTTCATCACAGTCTCTCAAGAATAAATATGTCAACATGCAGTACCATGAGGAGCTAAAAGGAAACAAGAGAAGGCCTTACACAAAAGCAGCTGAAGGTTTGACAAGTATTTTGTTGATGCTGCTCGTTGTGGTATTGAACCACGAAAAGCGGGACTTTTTTCTAATTCTCAGTGTCCTACTTTGTCAAGTCTAAATGTCAGCTCTTCACAAAGAACATAAGACCATACTCATGACCTTATGGCTTGGCTGAAGACTTTGAACATGAAAAACCTGGCTGATGCACACTGTTCTTAGATTACTGAAATTTTGGGGTCACTGTCTGCTGTTAATGAGTGGTGCTTGCTTTGATTTTTATGATCAGAAGGGATATATTCATTTATACTCTTTTGACTGCCTTAGAAATACCATCAAAGGTGCCAAGAGAATTAGGTCAGACTTCTTTTAGAAAACTCAGTGTCCATTATAAGAATGACAAGAGACAGTATACTCTCCAGTGAACCCTGTTCAATGTAAATTGAGAGGAACTGCATGTTGAAATGATGCACAGCCTTGTGTCTGAACTCTACAGCATCAAATGTATAAAAAACTTAGCTTCTCTTTGTGCTCACCTTTGATATGCCTCATTGATGGCAATGGGAGTTCAACACAAGGACAATGTAGATGCCATCCAGAAGACAGGGATGCAAACTAACAGCTTTTTCAATTGGCGGTTTTCTACAAAGCCTTGTAAAAGAGCCAATGCTACCTTCAATAAACATGTTTTAGTGTCAAAAGCATTAAAACTTGCCTGTGAACACGTCCAGTTCTCAAGTTCTACCAAACTGACCCATGAAGGCTCTCTACAGATCCCAACAAGCCCTGAAACACTATGGTAGTCTTCATACAGCAAAGTCCTGTGAACAGAGAACTGCTTTGCACATACAGAGTTATTTTTGTAGTTGCATTGGGTATAGGCAGCAAGGTTTTGGCAGTAGGAAGGCTGCAGGGGTAGCCTCTTCTCACAGAGGGGCTCCCTGTGCTGGACATTCTGCATAGCAGTGAGGAGTGAGGAGAACCAAGGTCAATGCTTTGAACACCAAGGTCAGAGAAGGAGAGGGAGGAGGAGCTCGAGGCACTGGAGCTGGTATTTCCCTGCAGCCTGTGGGGAGGACCACACTGGAGCAGATATCCACACTGCAGCCCATGGAGGACCCCAGTCCAGAGCAGGTGGATATTCCCTGAAGCAACTGTGGCTGCGGAGAGCCCATGATGGAGCAGGTGCTCCTGACAGGAACTGCAGCCCAGCTCCAAATTAAATTCATTTTCCACAAGTCGAGTCTGTTTGCCCATGTCAGTAATTGGTGAGTGATCCCCCCATCTTTATCTCAGTCCATAAGCTTTTTCATCCTATTTTCTCCCCCCAGCCAGTTGAGGAGGGTGAGTGAGAGAGCAGCTGGGTGGGAGTCTGGCAGTCAGCCAAAGTCAACCAACCACAATACTACTTCAGGTAATCAGACATTTGATTTGTGAGGGCACCATGGTCCCCAAATATACCAAGAACACCCTGTACACATTAGTATTTGGCATTCTTGGATGTTTTCTTTATTAAGGGAGACTGAAAGAGAAGTCAGAATGTGTCAGGTAGAGTAACGGGACTGGATCTTCGAAAGAAATGATTAAAAGATTTGTAATTCTTATGCTCTTGCCCTCTCAGGAGGATAATTCTTCTTCTGTTTCATTGAATAGTCAATCTGGTTGTTTTTCATAATTATTAATGTGTTAATGTTTCAGAATGATGTAAAGAAAATAGGAGTTGAGACCTAGTTTGCTTTTTCTGATAACCAGCAATTTGTTTTAGCTTCTGGGAAGGCTGCAAACATACCACGTGGAGCCAAATACCTTTGAATCTGACAGCTACTTCCTAATAATTTCTTTAGTTTGCTTCTAAAAGGTTCAGAAGTCACCTGGCTGTTCTTTCACTGAGCTGACTTGCTCTGACCTTAAAGACCTGAATTACATTAAACTGAGAAAAGCACCTATTTACAAAGTAAATGTGTTTTCATCCATTCAAAGGGGACAGGAATCAGAATGTAGTGTCCAATGGGAACCATGAAAAGTTAGCATAAAATCTAATGAAACAAGATGGAGGTAAAGAAGAACAGTTAATTTATATTTTTAAGGTTTTCTGTATGCAGAAGGAGACAAGAATAATTGGCATGGAAAGCCCAAAAGATTACTTAAAATTTATTTTGAAGGTGTATGTATCTGAGGCAAAAAAGTAAGAGACACTTTCATTTAACTTGTAAGCTGCCAACTCCAACTCTCCTTTGCAACATCATCCAAGAAATCTTGCCCTAGGCACACAAGGACAAAAAGCCTTTATAAATTTCTCCTACTTAAAAATCGTAATGTCAGCCTCTCCCTCAAATTTAATTCAAACAATTATGGAAACCATGAGCTGAGAATTGTCATTTATGAAATACGTGTAGACTAGCATAACAAAAGGCTTTGGGTTTTCCATTAATAGTATGACATGCACTGCCACACACCTGGTCTTCCCTCAAAATTTAAATGAGACCAGACACTTGGATCATTTCAAACCGCATCTCATGAGCCCGGTCCTATATTCAGTTACCAAAGAAGAAGACAAAGAAGTCAGCAAGGAGCAAGACAAGGAGGCATGCAAAGCTTGTCCTGGAGCTCTGACAAGCTGTGAAACTCAGGTCCTGGCCAAGGCAAAGATGTCTTTCCAAAAGGTCAGTAAAGTCAATAGGTATCACAAGGAGTCAGATTATTTCTGTCTTAGAGAAAAGGGGGTTTGGAGCTTGGGAGAGGGGGAGGCAGTTGGTTTGGCTTGTTTTCTTCTTTATGTACTCTCTTCGTTCTGCTCCCCTGTCCTTTCTTCTCATCTGTGGAATTTGTGTAGCCTGTTTCACAGTGCTGCTGCTGTGGGCAAAGGTGGAGCCCTGGAAGGGGAATGGTTCAATTTGCTTCTGCTGGGATATTTATTTTCACAAGATGGTAGTCTAATAGTGGACTGTAAAAAACTGCCAAGCAAAATTTTCTAATTGTTAATTAGCTATAGTTAGGATGACTGGAGTCTGTTATCCAGACAATATTTTTTTTTTTTTTTAAGAAAAAGCTACATGAAAATTCATAGGATTTTATATATTTGCAATACTTACATTACTATAGACACATTTTCAGCATCGAATTGAACATATTTTAAAGACAAAGTGGCCATTTTCACATTTAGAAAACAATACAAAAGATTAATCTGAAAAGCCAGAAGCCTAGACTTAGAGCAGGACACTGATTTCCTTCAACTCACAGCTAAGACTCCAGTTCTTTTATGATGGTGAAATTGTCATGAACAATATTTGCGTTGTTTTATTCTACTATATTTCAGCCTGAAATAACTCCAGCTTTTTATTAACTGCAAGACTGAGTCCTATTCATCAGTTAGGCAGGTGTATTGCCTGATAATGCAATAAGCTTTCCTGGATGTATGAGTTGTTTTACTTCTTTTATACCAGTAATCAGTTCCAAGAGCATAATAAAAACAAAAGGTTTATTTCTTTCTTACTGGTAGCAGAGTTGTAAATTATCATCCATCAACAATAACTGTTGCCATTTAATAAAAAAATAAACCTTTCCTTAATCTCACATGGAACATAACAGATAAGAATAAACAATTATATTAAAGTTGGTGCCAAAATGAAGGATTGCTGCAACTGAGGATATGCAGTGAAGTTATTTATGTAGATAACACAGTTTGGCAACAAAAAGGAACTAATTCAGTTGTAATAAAATAGATAATCCAAAGTTCTATGAAATATAAATAGTTATATAATCATAGAATCATAGAATGGTTTGGGTTGGAAGGGACCTTAAAGATCATCTAGTTCCAAGCCCCCTGCCATGGGCAGGGACACCTTCACTAGACCAAGTTGCTCAAAGCCCCATCCAGCCTGGCCTTGAACACTTCCAGGGAGGGGGCAGCCACAACCTCTCTGGGCACAGTGAAGAACTTCTTCCTTATATCTAATCTAAATCTACCCTCTCTCAGTTTAAAGCCATTACCCCTTGTCCTATCACTACATGCCCTTGTAAAAAGTCCCTCTCCAGCTTTCTTGTGGGCCCCCTTTAAGTTCTGGAAGGCTGCTATAAGGTCTCCCCGGAGCCTTCTCTTCTCCACGCTGAACAACCCCAACTCTCTCAGCCTGTCTTCATAGGAGAGGTGCTCCAGCCCTCTGATCATCTTCGTGGCCCTCCTCTAGACCCACTCGAGCAGGTCCATGTCTTTCTTACGCTGGGGGCCCCACAGCTGAACTCAGTGCTCCAGGTGGGGTCTCATGAGAGCAGAGTAGAGGGGGAGAATCACCTCCCTTGACCTGCTGGTCATGCTTCTTTTGATGCAGTCCAGGATGCAATTGGCTTTCCGAGCTGCGAGCGTGTAGTGCTGGCTCATATTCGTGGTTTTTGTATTCTCTCATACTAGTGGTTTTCATCCACTAATACCCCCAAGTCCTTCTTCTCAGGGCTGCTCTCAGTCCACTCATCGCCCAGCCTGTATTTGTGCTTGAGATTGCCCCAACCCATGGGCAGGACCTTGCACTTGGCCTTGTGGAACTTCATGAGGTTCTACGGGCCCACCTCGCAAGCCTGTCAAGGTCCCTCTGGATGGCATCCCTTCCCTCCAGCATGTCGACTGCACCACACAGCTTGGTGTCGTCAGCAAACTTGCTGAGGGGGCACTCAATCCCACTGTCCATGTCACCAACAAAGATGTTAAATAGCGCCGGTCCCAATACTGACCCCTGAGGAACGCCACTCTTCACTGGTCTCCACTCAGACATTGAGCTGTTGACCGCAACTCTTTTGAGTGCAACCATCCAGCCAATTCCTTGTCCACCGAGTGGTCCATCCGTCAAATACATTAGATTTAGAGACAAGGATGTCGTGCAGGACAGTGTCAAATGCTTTGCACAAGTCCAGGCAGATGATGTCTGTCACTCTTGCCTTATCCACCAATGCTGTAACCCCGTCATAGAAGGTCACCAAATTTGTCAGGCACGATTTGCCCTTAGTGAAGCCATGTTGGCTGTCACCAATCACCTCCTTATTCTCCATGTGCCTTAGCAGAGTTTCCAGGAGGATCCGCTACATGATCTTGCTGGGCACAGAGGTAAGACTGACTGGCCTGTAGTTGCCCGGGTCTTCCTTTTTTTCCTTTTTAAAAATGGGGGTTGTGTTTCCCGTTTTCCAGTCAGTAGGAACTTCCCTGAACTGCCACGACTTCTCAAATATGATGGATAGTGGCTTAGCCGCTTCATCCGCCAGTTCCCTCAGGACTCGCGGATGCATCTCATCAGGTTCTATGGACTTGTGCACCTTCAGGTTCCTTAGATGGTCTCGAACCTGATCTTCTCCTATGGTGGGCGGTTCTTCATTCTCCTAGTCCCTGCCTTTGCCTTCTGTGACTTGGGCGGTGTGGCTGGAGCACTTGCTGGTGAAGACTGAGGCAAAAAAGTCATTGAGTACCTCAGCCTTCTTCATGTCCCAGGTAACCAGGTCTCCTGTTTCCTTCTGGAGAAGGCCCACATTTTCTCTAGTCTTCCTTTTATCACCAACATACCTATAGAAGCTTTTCTTGTTGCCCTTGATGTCCCTGGCCAGATTTATTTCTATCAGGGCTTTGGCTTTCCTAACCTGATCCCTGGCGGCTCGGACAATTTCTCTGTATTCCTCCCAGGCTACCTGTCCTTGCTTCCACCCTCTGTAGGCTTCCTTTTTGTGTTTGAGTTTGTCCAGGAGCTCCTTGTTCATCCATGCAGGCCTCCTGGCGTTTTTGCCTGACTTCCTCTTTGTTGGGATGCATCACTCCTGAGCTTGGAGGAGGTGGTCCTTGAATATTAACCAGCTTTCTTGGGCTCCTCTTCCCTCCAGGGCTGTATCCCATGGTACTCTAGCAAGCAGATCCCTGAAGAGGCCAAAGTCTGCTGTCCTGAAGTTCAGGATAGCAAGCTTGCTGTGCACCCTCCTCACTGCCCTAAAGATCTTGAACTCCACTATTTCATGATCACTGCAGCCAAGGCTGCCCCTGAGCTTCACATTCCCTACTAGCCCCTCCTTGTTGGTGAGAACAAGGTCCAGCATAGCACCTCTCCTCGTTGGCTCCTCTATCACTTGGTGAAGGAAGTTACCATCAACGCATTCCAGGAACCTCCTGGATTGCTTATGCCCCGCTGTGTTGTCCCTCCAACAGATATCAGGGTGGCTGAAGTCCCCCATGAGGACCAGGGCTTGTGAACGAGAGGCTGCTCCTATCTGTCTATAGAGGCCCTCATATTAATAATCCTAACTCATTCTCCAAGTATTTCAAAGTCAGAAACACAAACTAAATTTAAAAAAAAATCCAACAAAATCAAGGCTGAATGTTCTTAATACTTCACCTGCAAAGTAGCTATTAGCTGTTCACCCAGGAAACCCTGAGGATCTCCAAAGAAGCGTTCCTCTTTCAGTCCTGTCCTGCTTAGCTCAGACTATCAGGCTGTTGCCAGAGTTCTTTTTTTCTAGATTTTTTCAATCTACTGCTGAGCTAAATGTCAACTTTAAACAACCAACATGGAGATTCATACTTCACAAAGTCTGCAGATCTTGCAACCACAGCTGGATATGCACCATATTTTTTAAATCATATACCAGTCAAAAAGTTACTGTCTTGAGTAGCCAAAAAAATTCCACAAGAAAAGTCTGAAAAGCCAGGCTTTCAAACACAGTCAGCAAGAACTATTGGATGTGAACCTCTCTGCAAGACATAACTTGTATTTAGATGGAGTGATCAAGTGCTTACTCAGAAAAACATGCACACAGTCTCTAGGAACAGCCAGGACAACCAAAATGAAATGTCTTGACCAAAATCACTGTTTTGGCTCTCTCTCCCATCATGTTACACCTTTCAGCACTCTGCCCTGGCATAGACTACCCCTGAGTTTCTCCACAACTAAAGGACCTTTGTGCATTATTTAACCACTTTCAAACTTTAACATCTCAAAGTGACAAGTGCCATATTTGTTTGTAATATATCAGGATTCTATAAATATTTCACATTTTCTCATCACATTTCTTTTTTGTGAAACAAGACAAAGTGCACAGTGTGTACAACTGCCCCAAAGCACTTCTTACACCAGCAGCAGCAAAGCCCTTTCCCGGCTACTCACCCCGTGCCTCGCACTCAGAGATGCCGCAGTCCCTGCAGCAGGAAAGGGTGATCAGCAACTCAATAAACCAACAATATCAACATGTATGAGCAGGTGATCATGTTCCCAGGAAAACTGATCTGTGGACAGACTGATTGTCTTCCCACCTCTTATCCTGGGAAGGGGATAATTTTTTCCTCTATCTTTCAGCTAGGTAAAAATACTCTTTTCCATTTGCACAATGGTCAGCTGGCAGCTGGATCATCACTTCTGTCCTTCAGGAGAGGTGGAGCCACTTCTCCACTTGCAGAAGGGCAGAGAGGGGAGCACAACCCCACAGGAAGGTCCTTCACCTCAGGTTGGTAAGGGGATGGAGGAAGCAGAGCGCAGGACCAGACAATGCTGAGCAGCAGTCGCTGGATGAATGCTGTGTGCCCCAGAAACCTCATCCAGGCACGCAGCTGCAAGCTGAGGTTGGGAGGACAGTGCCCACAGCTTCCTATAAATCCTGAAATTCAATACTGGCTTCTCTAAATATAGAAATATGTTAACTACAGGAAAGATGTATTATGATCCAGCAATAAAATTCATAGGGATACCTTTTTTTTTTGCTTAAGGTTTAAAAATGGAAAATATCTTTCCATTATCTCTTTTCTTGATATATAAGCTTTATAAATCACTGGCACTCCATTAGTCTGCACTGGGAAACCAATTTATATGAGCAAATAATAATGCGATTTCATTACTTTTTATTTCCTCATAGAGCTGACCAACTCAAGGCCAAGGAAGATGCAGATGAGGGACTCCACAGAGTAGAGGATAAAGACTGTGGGCCAGAGAGGATGCCAGTGAGGATACAAGGGACAGTCAACTGCAGTGTAGTGTGCTCACAGGCAGCAGATTAATACCCACTCCTTCTCAGTCACCAGCCAGAACAGACCATTAGAACAAGCCATCTGTGAGAAAAGGTTGCACGAAAAAATGTTAATAGAAGAGATAAACCTTTATTTCCTATCCCTAGTCACTTGATATGGATTAGGGTTAAATTTGGGGAAGTTACATCTCACTTCACTGGCAAAAGTTCTCTTACACTGGCAGAAGTACTCTTACTAACACAGTTGTCTCTTCCAGCCCATTCTGTAATAAATTTTTTCTCTCATTCCTCCCCTCTTTCACATTCTCCTTCCCTACTCCCAGTCTCTGGCAGCCCAGGTAAACAGCAGCTCTGTCCCTTTGGCCTTTAGGGCTCATCCTAAAAGGGAAGCTCTGCTGGAGGCTGGTTCCTGAGAATGTGTCAGAGCCTGTGGAAAGCCCTAGGGTCCCACCTCCGAATTCTTTGACGTGGATGTTCAAAGAAAAATTTGTAGGGAAAAAAAAATCCTTACTGCAAGCATGTTTTAAGGACCAAGTGTATCATTTGGCCTCTGCAAAGAGAAAAAGGCTCCAAACTTCTTTCCTAATGGGACTTCACACAAATAGTATAACATATAAAGGCATCAACTGGTACTAAGAGGAGGGGAAATTAATTGCAAACATTTGCTAGAACAATTTCAGCAAGACACCTAGTGTAACATTATAGGCTTTAGTATTTGGGCATGAGAAGTCATACTTCATGAACTCACTCATTACATATCCTAAGAAAATCATGACTTTCTTACTGAAGATGGAGAAGGGAGAGAATTTGTTAAATAGTCTCTGAAAATGATGCTATATGCTTCAAAGATTAGCAACATAAAACTTCTTTCATATTAACTGTAGCAATTCTCCTGTGCTATAATAGCTTAACAAATATACTTAGGATTTTTACAATAAAAAGAAAGTGATAAAGCAATTAGTTACTACCCACAAAAAGCTTTGAAACTATTTATTCAACATACCATCAAAATTACACATTAGATTAGCAGGTTGTAAATGATAATCTAGTGCAAACCTCAAATGATGGCTTTTGCATCCCAGAGTGATAACATTCCCACTAGAAGGGAATAAAAATACAAATTATTTTTTCATTTTGACCGTGAAAACTTTCCAGTTACAATTCACATGCAGTTCAGTATTTTATGCACAAGTGAAGGAAGCAAGCAACATTTAAATGACAGAGTTATCAGTCTTTTTTGTATATTGCAGCTGTTTGGAAAGCCACAGGGCAAAGGCATTTATATGTGAGATAAGCTCAGTCTGTAGAACAAATTAATGCTGGATTGTGAATTAAATGGCGTGTCTTCGGACAGCTAATTAGCTTTGTGCAGCTCAATTAAGCTTTGAAAGGACATGTTGTGTTTCTTGATGGAAAAGAAAACATTTCCAGGCTGTTTCACATTCTCAGTGTTTTCTGTTTCTTTGACTGTGAAGTCCAAGAAGAAAAAGAAAAATCCAGCAGCCTTACCAAAAGGTATCAAAGTCTAAACTACAAAGTATGCAACAAAGTTATTTTCAATAGTCCCAAAAATCTTTGATTTGATGTCAAATGGCTTAAAATTATAAGCTAGTTTGGGATAGGAAGGAACTATAAATCCATGTCTTCAATGCTTTTTAAACTAGCAAAATAGCAGGACCTCTCCAAGGAGAGGATAGAAAAGCTGTATAATAGTTTTCAATGATTTGTTAATATTGCATCTTTCTTCAGTTAATCCAAAATTTTCCACCTCTTTTCTTCCCAGCTAGTATCCTAAGCATGTGTATTGAGCAATAAAATGTCATTTGGGTTCCTCACTCAACAGTATGAAACAGACATTAAAATTTCAGTCTTGATTTGCCAAGAATTATGCTTCTCTTGTTGTTATCCAAATCCTCTGAGACTTAAACAGTAAGTGAAAACCTTCCAAGATTGGGTTTCTCACAAGAACTTCAGTAGTTCCATCTTTTTTCCTCTGCTGGTAGTAACTAGACAGCTGACTTCTAACTTCTCTTTTTCTGCTTTTTTCTACCAGAAAAGCCTGGTTAAATTGGCATGGAGAGGGGGTAAAACTAAATGAGATTCCTGGAAAGGAGTAATGGTTTTCAAATCTAAAACTATAGTGATTCAGGCTGCATTTAGCACTAGCAGTGGGATCTCTCTTGGAGGATGAGAGATCAAATTCTCTTTCCTAGTTAAATTTTCACTGCTCTGCACATTAATCTACCGTTGAGCTGCAAACTGCACATGCAGAGTATTTATTCAATGTGAGCCAATAACCACCAAAAAGGAGAAACCTGTGATCAAATGCTGCCCTTTGCATCATGGACTTCATGGATCAGCAGTCTCTTATCAGATTTCTGTACTGGGTTTTTTCTTCAGCCTGAATCTTAAAGTTAAGAGCATTTAATAAGTATTGTGGATTATGAAATAAACAGACATCAGGCGTTTCTGTCATAGATCACTGAAGATCACACTAACAACTATAGGGTACAAAATCTGAGAAAATTCTGAAGCTATGAAATGGTGTTTCATGTTCAGTCACCAGTTTTACTTATTGTACTTTTCCAAGCAAATTCTGACTTTGGGCAACTGCACCCTGGAGGCATATGTGGAAATCCAGCCCAAGGAAGGACTGTCATCTGCTGACCTGCAGGTGTGAGTACACACTGCATATACAGCAATATGACTATATACATACATACTCATGCATATGTATTATACATAATGTTAAAGTGGGCCAGCATAAACCTGCATGCTATTCTGGCACTTCAGAGAGATTCCCTTGTCAGAAACAGGTAGAATAGCTGCATATCAAGACTATTTTTCTGTAACTATACTTTTAAAGATTTGTACTTCCAAAGCCCCAATTTAGTGTTGCACACCTACAGTGGTATGCAAGTATATAAATATATGTATTCTAGATATAAAAATATGGCATGTACACTCATCTGTAAGACCATGACAGAGGACCTCTTTTAAATACATGCAGTTTTTGTACTTTATTTTCTTGCTTGAATCTGTTTTGTCTGAAAAAAACACCTAATGGTCCTGCTCTTGCAATTCCTGTTCAGGGAGGAAAGAAAAATTCCTCAGGTTTAAGTAGGAAAGTCTTTGAAATCAGAGGTTAAATCCACAGGTAGCAATACCAAGAAAGCAGTAGTTTTTATGAGGTCAAATGAAAACTCATCCAGAAGCCATCAGGTAACATTAACACTGCCTTAACAACCATTTTCAAAGTGATGTTTGGAATTTGTTGGATGGCTGTTCAATCTGTTGCAGATATTCCAGTACAGTCGACCTTTAAAATTTAAGCTATACATGCCATCAAGGGCTTCATTGTGGCTTTCTTCAAATGCTAACATGAATTAGCTCTTGATGCCTCCCTACTAGCCTTGGAAGAGGAAAACAAAATGGCAGCAGGTGCAGCTGGCAGGCACAAGTTCCATGCTGACAGACAACTGTGGTGCCACAAACAGAGCAAAGAAGCCTGTTCTCCGCATAGAGAAATGAGTCTGAGTACATTATCACCTGGCGTTGAGAGCAGTTCTCCCATAATTATATGAAGATTTCCCCCAAACCGTATTTTCATTAAGAAACCTAATAAGAGATATTTATCAGATGTCAGTAGCAAAACCAACCATTCCATTATTTAAATATCAGAAAGAGAAAAAAAAAAAAAAACATTTTTAGTCACCTCTCTTCTGAGCGCCACACCTCTGTGACAACCAAAGGGCTGAGATTCTCAAAGCCAGACAGAGGATTTAGATTTGCAGTTGCAACTACTTGCACAATGGTTAAAATGTTCAAATCGCACAAACGGCCTTGAAAATTTTAACTGTTATAGCTAATAAGCAAATATTTTCAATTCTTTGGTTAGTCTCATATTACATTTCTTTTTTTTTTAAAAGCAGCATTAGTTTTATTTCTGCCTGGATTCTCTCTCAACATTCATACCACCACATTTAATTAAGCAAACTCTGAAAACTCTGAACACACTTCAGATATGCCAGGCATCATAAGCCTGTATATAACACAGAAGTGTTTCATATAGAAAGCTGTCAGAATTGAGAAACAGCATTTGTCTGAGCTGTATTTAGCATTCTCAGAGTGAATCTGACACTGTGTCAGGAGTGAAGAACCAGCGAGAGCTGACCATGAAAGGAAGAGAGCTTGCTTTGTTCTGAGTCCAAGAAAACATTCAGCATCACTACTTCCTAAATTGTATATGAATCCTGCCCCACTTTGTTATTCAAAGCCCTTAATATGATGGATTTAAAGCAGGAATTCTTCAAAATGCACCAGCAATAGATCTGCAACCATTAAATCTTGTGCTGTATCACCCCTGCAAATTCTGTAGTGCCAGTTCTCAAACTAATGCTACGAAGCCAGCACAGAGGGGAACAGTAGCTCCTTGAGCACTGATTTCTAAGACTTTGCATAAGCTAAGGTCACATGGAAGGAAACCAACATGCACAAAAAGGAAAAGCAGGGGGAAGAATTAAACAGAAAACTCACAATAACCGAAACCCAACAATGTATTTTGGAAGAAACAAGAAACAAAATTTTTCAGTAATGTAGGAAATAATACTGGGTGAAATGCTTCTTTCACACGTATTTATCAGCCTCCAAGCATGCAGCCCATATGTTTCGGCGCTGGCTATGGGGTACCTCTGGGGCAGCAGATACTTTCCTGTGCCCAGCACTGCGTGCTGCAGCGCAGCCTCAGCGATTCCTGCGATTGCACCTGCACCAGCCTGGGCTGATGAGCAAAACTGCTGCTTTCCTTAGCTGCCTCCCCCATACTCCTTCCCAGCAAAGCCCCTTTCGAGCTCGGAAACCTCCCTCTGTGGGAAATGCAGGGCTGCGGGTAAGTTGTGACAGACATTTCAGCCTTAGTAGCCTGTGCGCAAAGATTAATGTCAGCAGAAACCTAGATAAAAGCTTGACTGTGTCGAATGCCAGAAATGTTCCTTATTTCCTCTTTCATTATGAAAAATGATTTTATCTTGACTTTTCAGAAATACAGTGTGATTGCTCTTTCAATTAACTTAGTGTTCTGTTTTCCATTAGTACAGTACAGAATAACTGTAACCCATTGTACAATCCCAGGGCTTTTTTTCGAAGACACTGATTTACAGCAGAAAAGGGATTTTGTGTTTCTTGCCAGTTATAAAATTGCTAAGGTAAAGCCAGGAAGCAGACATGTTAGCATTCATTTCATCTTCAGATCCTTCTATTTCCCCAACAAGGCTGCAGCAGGCAGTTCAACATAAAATAAAGTTATTAAAAATTCCACACCCTTGAAGCAATCTTCATAAAACTGATAACAAATTCAATTTTCAAGTTGCTTGATACAGCCTTCTCTTGACTAACACAGTTATCCTAACTTAAGGACCTTTTAAACTAATGACCTGGAAGGAACAGGGAATATTTCATTTCAATCTGTGCAAAATTTGAAGAACTGCTCCATACTCTGATTTTCTGCATCTCTTAGTACCATTAGTAGTCCCTGAGCATCCCTCTCTGCCATGGAAACTTACAGGAAAGAACAGGGTGATTCATAACTCAACACAAGTGATTAAGTACATTTGAACTCAGAAATATTAGTAAGTTGCTAGTCATATATTTAAAACAAAGTCATGCATAAGTAATGCCTTACAACTCCCATTCAAATATTACAACAGGTAAAATAATGGAAGTTTACTTAACTAAACCACCTAGGACCAGAACATATAGTAAATGAACTTGGGACTTTTGAATTGGAGTTATGATCATTTACATCTTATAGCTCTTTTTCAAATACAACACTTGATTTAAAAAAAAAAAAAAGACTTCACAGAAAATAGTGGCATGAACTTACATTAAATCTAGATTTCCAGATTTGTCCAACTTAGTGAATATCAGTTACACCACTGAGAAGATAGAAAACACACGTAAATCGGTCTGCAGTAAGTCTAAAAATCAAATGGAAGCTAAACATTTGTCTTCATAAGCCCCATTTGAAGATAGTGGCCTAGATTTCTAAAAAGCTTTGTGAAAAACAGCCACGCAGAGGTACAGAGAGATTGATCGTGCGTGGTCCTGGGTGATGACACTGGCCTCGCTGTTGCCTGCAGCCCCCTCCCATTCCAAGCTAACTCACACCCAGCACAGCCCCACAGCACACAGGGGTTCAGCCTCTGAGCTAAACCAGCATCTCGATCGGCTGCTGGCATATTTACACAGTCTTTACTGGCCCACACAGTCCATAAAAATAATTCACTCAGACAAGACTTTCCTGTAGCAGAGAGCCACGAGCACTGGAGATGATGCTCAGGCAAGCATAAGTGACAGCCAAAGCTCCCAACCTGCATCTTAACAGAAAGCCTTCAAATCACCCAGTTTTCCCTAATATTCAGATTCCACTGTACTACTTGCTGACAGAGTTAAAACACCTGCACCCTGACAGGGGGGTGGCCTGCTTTGTGAAGAAACATGAGTAGTTTAAAACAAACATGAGAAAAGGTAATATTTTGCAGCAGTGTTCCCACAGTCCCCATCAAAGCCTTTCAGCCTCTCACAGGGCTGAACCCTTCTTCTATGCACCATGACTATTCCTTTTGAACTTCTGCTGGGGTTTTAGTTCTGATTTGAGAACAAGCTTGTGTATTGATTAGAGAGAGAAAGGGGGAAAATCCAGCTTTGAAACTGTTCTTTTGAAGATATTCTCTTCCAATTTCATGTAGATATCCAATGAATTTGGGAAATCTTTGCAACGTCATTCAAGTAGCTGGATACAATCTTAACACATATAGAAGTTTCTGATCTGATTCTACAGAGTGTTGCAGAGATTTGGATGAGCGAGTATCCACTTGGACATACATGCTATCTCCAAGAACTACTTTTTTAAGCTAATTAACAGATCAAAATTAATTTGTATTTAAACAACTGCAGAAATCAGTTTCTTTCAAGCACTCACTTTTATAAATTGCAGTTGCAACGTCATTATCTGATTAAGTACAGTGCATGTTTTCAAATTCAGGAAGTGACACATTCATACATTAATTGAGCATATATTTATGAATAGCTTTCATGACTCTTCAATTTTAATGTATACCATAGGGACATAGGCTAATATCTGGATACCTTTAGCTCTAGAAATTTCTGAAGACGCTTTGATTAGTTGCACTTTAGAGCAATGTATGTTACAACCAAGCCTCCATCACACCTGGGAAAAAAGATCAAGCAGCTCACATATAGACACAATAAGACCACTTCAGAGCATGGTCTAAATAGAGACAAACAAATGAGAGGAAAAAGCCTTAACCCCACTTGACAGAGAATTTAATCTCCGAGCAAGGTCCAGAAGAGAAGTGTCCCCCTGAGCAGGGACCTGAGCCAGCTCCTTCTCAAGCCCCCTCCAAGGCCTTGGTAGTAAAACTGTCCTTACTCAAATTGCCCCTTGGTGTCACACAGAGTGCCACTTTCGAGAAGTGTTTACTGTTGACCTCTGCCTGCTCCCTTTAAAGTCAATGGCAAAGCTCCTACTGATGGTAGTACGAGCACAGGCAAGCCAACGGGAAGAGGCTTTTAAGATCTTCCCCATAATATGCACAGTGAGAAAACAATTTTACTTGCACCGTTGGTTTGAACAAAGCATTATCATGCTTTGAGCACACCTATTTTCTAGTGAGCTACAGTGGTTGTTAGAGCATAAGCACAATCTGCCATCACATAATAAAGTCAACACATTACAGTTTAATTGGATGGAGTCATTTACACAGTAATAACAAGGATTAAGACACAGAACACAACAACTCATTTTCTTAAATCTATAACCAGCTGGTTTCACTGCAGGAGTAAAGAGTACATGCCTCACTCACCTCTTATTAGTCTACGTGTTTTGCCAGGTAATTTAAGAAATGTTTACCAAAAATATCCACCGTTTTCAGAGATTGAGGCATTCAGCAACGCAGCTGCTCGCAGGGGAGTCAATCTGCACGGGAGTGCAGGAGGGGCTCCTCCAACTTTTACAAAGCTGCAATATTCCTGGATACAGAAAGCAACAACCCAAAAGGCAAATGAACTCCTTTGCCAGAAGAAAAGCCCCAGTGATACAGCTGTTCCCTGAAAGCCTTTGCTCTTATGTAAAACCCTCAGCTGAACACTCCTAGAAAACTTGTGGATGATTACGTTGAGGCGTAGGACCAGGACCCACGTTTTCTGCAAAATATGACTGTCAGCCACAGACAAAGATAAATCTGTTTGGAGACTATTTTCCCCACCCTGAGTTTCACTCACCGAGCAATGCCACGGCAGCTGTGTACACACCGATCACACATCACATTGACACGTCCCAGGTGCACACAGGGTTGGCACCATTTTATAGTTCACACATTGCACCCAGGCAGTTGAGGGGCATAACTCGAAACACAGAGACAAGGGGTTTCTAAGGCTCCTGAAGGCAAAGCTCCACTCACTGCAGGTTTCTCAAAGTTTCATATGACCTCATTCCTAAAAGCATCTAATCATAA
This sequence comes from Gymnogyps californianus, assembly GCF_018139145.2. Lineage (NCBI taxonomy): Eukaryota > Metazoa > Chordata > Aves > Accipitriformes > Cathartidae > Gymnogyps > Gymnogyps californianus. The sequence goes on from NC_059477.1 coordinate 35,515,457, forward strand.
AATCTTGGGAGGCAGTGAGTGGTTTCTGAATGTCTCCATGCATTTAAAAAGCCTGGACTGAATCCCTCATTTCTCTCTAAGTTTTTCTAACCTTCCAGTTTCAGCAGTTTCAAAGGGAAGAGGAGGCAAGACTGAATTTTGCTGTTTCACAGCACGTCTGAGGCTGAGATGTGCTGTGGGGATCAGGCAGGCGACAGCCTCCTCCAGCAGCACTGGCGGGTGCCACATGGGTGCCCCCATAAAGCTGCCTCCCTCTTGTTCTCTGCAGCATGGAAAAATGGGAAAACATGGCTAAATGGATAAGCCAAGCTAACGACTTGTGGTTGGGCCAAACTGTCACTCTCTGAGTGGCTTTTTGTATTGTTTGATATTCTTGTGTTACTGAGCTGACTGGCGTGAGGTGGCATCAGATACGCAGTGTCACCAACACATACAGTGACTAACAGATGACAGCCGTGGGCTGGTGAGAGCCAAGCCTCCCCGCAGCATGTCTGTGAGCAGCTACCAAGCAGAAAGCAGTAATAACACAGTGCTTATTTGCCGAAACACAGCTTAATTCAGTAAGCAGACAGAGAGAAGGATTGTACAATGACATTTTGAGAGATGCTATTATAGAAAGAGGAAAATAAATGTAACCATAAGAGATTAATTATTTGCTGCAAGGATTTGCCAAATTAAATCTCAGTATTTCTTTTAATGTATTTGCTGGTTACATTTTATTCTAAATGAAACTTTATAACCTTTTAACCACATCTTACTAATTCACCCTTGCTGGCTTGATTAGCCCTAATCAGATGAAACATTTGACTGGATAAATACACTAATGTTTTCTCTTCAATTGCAAACATGCACTGTTGGTGCCACTTTGCCAGAGTCAAACATACAACTTTGAAACCTGGAACTGCTTTCCAACACCATCTTGCCAATAAGCTAAATGTTATGGATGATTTTAGAAAATAATTCTGAAGTTATGCAACCATTGACAAACATGATTCATTGCCATATCTAACGAGTATTTCCATAAGTTCTTTGGCATAATTTATCTGAATCTCATAATTATGTTTCTTCCCCTCCCAATGTTTGCAGAGGGGCTTGATTTCCAGCAATAGTAAATACTGCTCCACAGTACAGGCAGTGCAAAACAGATAATCCAATGTGAGAATATCTACATCCAGACACTGCCTCTCTGGTCATCTGCTGCATAGGTCAGGACAAACAGGTCGGACTAATCCCCAAATCTGTTTTCTCTGAGGAATTCTGTATTAGAACTCTCTAGAAAATGGACTTGAGATAAAAACTAAAAGCTCAGTTCTGTGATATGTTAGCATTTTCAGAAACAAAATTACATTTCTCAAAGAAAGTATCTTCCCAAGCAAGTATCTTTCCAACTACAATACGTTCCCAAGAGCACCCTGCGCAGCCCGGGCCAGCTCTGGGCACTCGCCAGGTCCTGGCTCAGAGCAGCAGCCTGGTGCGGACACTGGGTGGGTTTCCAACAAAGCCTGCGCTGCATTGAAAGATGAATCCAGTTCAACACATTTGCATGAAATGTTTCACTTATGACAAATTGGCATATTCTGACAAAGAAACGTACCTTCAAAAAATTTCTGAACAGCTTCATTTGGCATGATTTTGCTACACAAATAGATCTTGACAGTGTTTATTGCCATCCACCAGGACGCCATTAGAAGAATGGAAATTCAGCATAAGCTGCTTCTTGTAAAAGGTTGCCGTCATTTAAAGTTTCATCTTCACGCATGATTTTATTTCTTTGCTCCTGTTTCTCTTCAAGACGTATTTTACACATTATTCTATTGTATTATATGTCCCTGAGTAATCTGTTCAGTCAATTTTTTGGGGTAGCAACTCATTGTATAGACTGAGCTAAATATAGGATTTTAGTCTGTTTAATGCTGTCTACTTAGAAACAAATACATTTAAAAGCATTTTTTTTTAGTAAATGTAGTTATAAGCAATACTCAAGGTACTTTTACCTATATGGTTTATTTCCATAAACAGATTTGAACAATATTCTCCTACCTTCACTAAAACAATTGCTTCTAAATACATATTACTATGTAAAAGAAAGAAAACGCTACAAACAGACAGCTCACATTGTATTGTTCGGATATATGGCATAAGATTGTCCCTGCAAAAATTGTCCTTTAAAAGCCCTGTCAGGTCCCACGAAGTAAAGGTGTTGCTCCTCGTTGCACTAGTGTCCCTCAGCATCACCACCAGCCAGCAGCCCCTCCCTTCCCAGGAGCACCCACTTCCCCCCGTGAGGCTGGGTGCAAGCCTGGCACCCATGCCCACGGCATCAGGGCAGAGCCTCAGCAAGGGCTGGATGAGTGAGTGCTGAAAAAGGGGAGGGCAGGCAGCTCCACATCTCCCGGTAGTTCCCCTTTCCTCCTCTGACTGTTCGTCCCCCGGCACCCTCCTCTCACCCCTTCCAGATTTTAGCCCATATTGGAGGTGGTTTTCAAATTCAGGGGAAGAATGGCACTGAGACACTACATAAAGCTTTTTCTTTTATTTGGGATTTGGAAACAGCTGTTGCATACACAACAGGTCAGTGCATTAAAACATGACTGAGACACATGATATTGGGTATGCAAACCAGGGGAACTTAAGGCCTAATTTTAAAATTAAGAACAGCTTTCTAACCTGTAGCACTGACCACTCCAACAGCAAATTAGGACACTTCAACATTTTTTTCCTGCTTCAACATGTAATACAAGAACTGAAATATGCTTAGTATATTATGAAGCATGTGCTTCTCTCTCCATTTGTTGCATATGGAAATCCATGAAATAATGCCTTTACAGCGGCAGCAAATATTGCAGTCTGGTTTTAAGCTAAAATGCCTCCAGCTAACTCAACAGATTCCTTAGAACAAAAATTAGAATGACCAAGTCATACATTGTTCATTGTCTTAATTTAAATCCACATAAAAAAATTAATCCTTAGTTCAAAGAAAGAGTCTGGAAGTTTGTGAAACACTTTTCTTTCTAAATTGTTGAAAAAAATCCATCAGTGTTCAGAATTAGCAATTACAATAAACTCATTTAGGTTTCCCAGAGGTAGTGGCAAAGCAGTATTGCCTTCCAAACTAACAAAAATAATGCAGATGGCTTTGATATCAATTACTGCCTTTACAACTCTGCACCTGAGAAGATTGCTTGTTGTTGTCGAAGAGGCTCATGTAATGTTAGAGAGCCAATTAAGAGCCCAACGATGCCAGTGTAGTCACCCCAACCTCTCCTCCCTCTGGTCTGCAGTGGGAGAGTCATTGCCCGTAGACATTTCAGATTTTCAACATTTACATTCAATGCCTAAAGTCCTGTGGGAGGTATCCAGACCAAAGCATTGCAGTAGCTTTTACTGAGTTACAAGATGCTTCTGCAAAACCCTCCTTGGTCTCTGACGGTTTCATGTGCCTGGGTGAAGGTACAGCAAGAAATGGGGGAACATACTCCTCCAATTTCCCACTTCGAAGAACCTCCTCCATCACCAGGACCACAATGAAATTAGAGCAAAATTTGCCAAAAATGTTCATTTTAAAAGAAAGCCCATGTCCCAAGGACACGAGTAAGCCTCAGGTCCAATTTGTGTCTTTAAACACAAATGGGAGTAATGGGGTAGATGATAGTTTGTAATTATGTACAAAATATCTTGTCGAAAAACAGTGAGAGAGTATAACCCTGTACAATCTGACAAAAACTTGTTCTTCAACATTAGCTTTATGATTTACCAGGGAGAAATCATCTCTGGCAGGAATTATTTAGTACCATTCATTTTGTACTGAATTTTCCCAGAGGAAGGGGATTTTGTTTTAACTCCCCATATGTTTGTTGACAGAGACTTCACGGGGGCTTACCTGAATAACTTCACTTACTTTAAGAGGCAGGCTAAGAGAGAAGATGCAATTTTACATCTCTGCTGTTGGGAGAGTGGAGGCCAGGGAGAGGGACACCAAAGCTTGCTCTCTACCCCTCCCCATTGCCTTACAGATGGGTAACACAGGAACTTGTACATCCCATGGTGATTTGCTGCTTGCTGCACATATTGAGAGAGGAGAAATAGTCCAGGCCAACTTGTCTGTCCAGTGTTAACTGCACATTGCACCCACCAAGAGGCTGGGAGTGCACAGCAGCCACCTCGGGCTGAACAGGCACAGCTATGCAGCCTTCTGCAGGCTGCAAATGTGCAAGTGCTATGTCAAGTTTTCTTTCTTCCAGCATTTGCTGAAAATAGTTTGGATGCTCAGCAAATTTAGGCTCAAGCATTCACGCCCAGTCAGAGACCAGAAAACCCTGTTCCTCTAGAGCATCGTCTGCCACGCAGACAGTATGTCATTCTTATTCCCTTGCTATTCTCCTGTGCTGTCATTGCTGTTATAACACCAATCACTCCTCTTTGCAAACTAAATATTCCTGCACATCTCTTTCATTATCCCTCTAAATGAAAGCACTAAAGTAAGTATGAGTTAAGATTAGGCTGAGTATACTCTGGTTTTGATTAAGAATATTGTAAAGGTTGTAGTGAGGTCCAGTGCTTCCCTCACCCTTGCTTATCCAGTTAATAGCTTTTCTATGGCACAGACAGGCTGCTAGATGACCTTATCCTGGTAATAAGGGAAAATCAGACACTGCCTATTTCTGAGGGCCTAATTAAAGACATGCCTCCTGGCCTTCTGATAGGCTCTCAGTTGCTGCTGAAAGACCAAAAGGCTATCACAGCCAATGCAACCTATTCCCAGCTAAGGTCACCTGAAGGCTTGGCACCCTTCTCACAAAGGAAGACCAAGTAATAAACATCTAGCCCTTTAGCATCTTAAAAATAGCCTATATTAAATGCTTTAGGAGTGACCTTGAAGAACTTGGTAGCCCACGTGGTAAGCAGTATAAGCCTGCTTCCTGCAGGTTCCCAAATGACTCAAGATGTTGGTTTTATCAGACAAAGCCCTAAATTACCCTTGCACCTCTCTATTTCCTAGCAACACAACTGCTGGGGCTGTAGTCAAGCTCATGAGCTGAGCATTGTCAGTACGAAAAAAGCCAAACATTCTCCTTTAGAGTCCTTGACCTTTGAAATTCATATCTACCCAGTCCCCTATGAACCAGAGACCAATAAACCTTCAAGGCACTCTTTGTAGTAGCTTTACACCACTGCCCTAAAACAGACTACAGTGGTGGGAAATTGAACAGCAATTCTGGGAATTATTTTGGTGCATACATTTGTAGTGGGTTATTTGATTTGGGGTAGGGTTGGGGAAGAATTTATAAAGATCTGCTCTATATTGGATTTCAGAGATTTTTCCAAGAAATACATGGTGTTGGATCTTTAAAAAAATAATCCAAATAAATGTATAGAATGTTGATCTTGTCTGACAAGGCCAAAATAATACAGAAGTTAAGGTCTTCTACCCTCAATGCACATCAAAATAAGCAAAAACTAAAGCGAAACACTACAATTAAATGTTTAGGTTTGTGTCTTTCACACCAATATCCTTTAGCTCCTGATGTCCTGCAAACATTTTTGCCAGCTGCTGCTGTACAGGAACATGCATTATTTATGCACTGTGCATACTTACAAAAGGCAAGATCTTTGCCGTGCTCAAGTAGTCTCTGAACAACACATAAAAGTGCTGGGTTGCACAGAGGAGCCCTAACACAAGCCCTGCAGAGGCTCTTCACAGGCAACTCTCTTGCAAACCATAACCTGGGGATCTGCTGGGAATGCAACTGCTGGAAAGGCCACATCGGGATCGAGCAGCTTCACACAGCTCAGCTATCGATGGGCAGCGGTGGCCCAAATCGCACAGCACCAGGGCAGTGAATAAAGCAGCAGAGTAGTCAAAGCCATTTTAATCCCTCTCTCCCTGGGCTGCACCTTCTGTACTTTGCCTCCTACACACCACAAAATCCTACCTATGGTTTGCTAAATACCTGGAAGTAATGCAAGATAAGAAGTGCTGCAGAATGTGGGGTCTTATAATTCCATGCATATCTCACACAGAAGAGACACGATCCCTACTAGTGACCTAATGTAGCCGAGGCTGACATGAAAGCTGGTTACTTTCACTCACTCTCACAAGCAAAGTGCTGCTCACACTAACACTGCATAGAGGACCTGTGAACTTTTCAGCAGTGGCTGACTGAGTCTGGGTGATGTGCAAACCCACCCTTGTGCTGGGTGCTGTGCAAACAGAGAGCCAAACCATTCCAAGCAAGCAGAAAGTGTATGGAAAGACCAGGGGGGATGCAGTAATGCAAATGGACTTCTGTACGCCATTCAGAATGCCTTACCATCGTTTATAAGAACACGAGTCAATGTAGATTAAAGCCTTTAGCAGAACACGAAGATGCTGGGGAAAAGCCCCTTTCACAGTCAAGCAGCTTCAGACACGGTGAATGTCTCATACCTACCAAGCTGGTTTCATCCAAGGGAAGTGATTGGCATGGTTCAGGCATTTGGGGAGTAGCAAGGGCAGTCTGAAACAAGACCTGGCACATCTAGAAACAGGGACAGGGTTGTGTAACCAAAGTGCTACCTCACTGGTTAGATAACGAAGGAAGGGTTCAGCGTTGCAACCTTTTCCGTGACCCCAAACTCCTGTTCACCTGGAGTGCAATGAATAAAGATTTTCAATGAGATTGGGTAAGGTTTATCTCTATCAAGCTGGCCAACCACTAGTGTTTCTTCACGTTTTAGATTCCCAGGACAGATACTGCTTGTGATCTTGTTTGTAAGTATGTTACTACGCATTTTTATTACAGTAGTTTTATTTGTTGTATTCCTTAATTAGGATTCTCAAACTTTTTCTGAATTCACTCCTTTTAAATGCTTGGTTTCCTGAGTTGCTTTTGGCCCCTGGTTATTGCTGGAAGACAGAGGGTTACCAACTATTATGTGATTTTATGTAAAATTAAATGCAATATAGGTTTGAAAAAATAGAAAGACCAGTTATGCAGCCATAGCTTGTTTCTCATTAGCCTGCAGCAATTTCACTTAAAACTTCTGCCATCGAGTTGTCTACTACTTGCCTTTTTAAAAATAAAATACTAACCATCTTTCCAGAGAGGTGATTGGAACAATATATTAAAGATGCAAGTCGTAGTGCCTTCAGGATACACTGTTTCTCAAAAGGCCTTTGCTCAATTAATCAGACATAAAGAGTTTGGCAGTATCACCATCTGTATGTTGGTGTCAAGGACATCACCCATGTGTCACTCCTGTAATCAACCCAATTTGCTAAGCTCCCAAGTTCCTTGCCACAGCCTTTAGATGGAAATAAAGCCCACTTGTTAATCATGAGGATAATGGATTTTGCTGTAATTCACAGTGACAGAAGTAAAAAAAATTGCCTTGGGTAAACAATGAACTAGCAAAAGCCTCAGCAGCAGCCAGCTATGATCTGCATTTCTGAAATAACAAAAGCTGCACAAATAATGCTGAAAGTAAGCGGCAGTGAGAGATGTCCGCACTTCCCAGTATTTCTTGAGCCATCAAATTCCACTGGTAATTTTATGCAGAGCAACAGGGGACTGAGATATCTCAGGAAAATGAAAGCCTCAGACTATAGGTAGAGAGAAACAGAGTAAACTCACCCAAATCAGCTCAGAGTTGGCCAAAACTCTGCACCCGGTCCCCCACATCCAAGAATTCACTGACTTCAAAACAGAGCTGGGCACAGGGTGACCGCAGCAAACACCCTCCCTGCAGCCACGCCACTGCCAGCTTGTGGCCACAAGGACCCAGTTAATCCAATGTTAATCCAAACCACAGAGAGATGGGGGCAGCTCTCCTTAGTGCTACCAGGAGGAGAGCACAGCTGAAAACGTCAGATTGGGTGCAGCCTGGATGTAACCAGGGCCAAGCCAGGCTTACCTGCCTGGGGACTGCACTGCTTCCAGCCCGCTGAACCCAAAGCAACACAGCCATGTTTGTGTGGGTAAGGCCTAAAATATCAAATTGCAGTTGACCCTCAGTGCTGTTGCATGGCTCTGGTGTGTGTCTGGATATACAGTACGGGCTGTATCTGCACACATGGCTAGCCTGGAGAAACCATCCACGACTGCCCCTTTAAGAGCTGCCCTCACCTTATAGTCTACTTACAACATGAGCAGTGAAGAACATTACCTGGAAATCTGTGCACCTGCTTTAAGCAAAGTAAGATGCTTTATCGTTTATTTTTGTCACAACGGCAATTATTATGCTTCAGTGTCACGAGATGCATTGTGCCAGATGCAATATATAGCAGGAAACCACTCCTGTCCTACGAGTTAAGACCAGGTAAGATCAGGTAGGACCAGGGTGAAAAGCAAGTTGTCCAGAACACCACTGCCAGACTATCCTCTCCTCAAAAGTCTGTATTTGGAATATTCAGCTACACAATGCACTACTTTTTTATCATAACTTAAGGTATTAAAATATCTACCTAAATGTAAAAGAGGAAAAGTCTTTTCTGTTCAAGTTGTATTACTCAAAGCTATACAATATTTGAAGTCAGTGCTATTTAATTTGTAAATGCTGAGAAGTATGAAACATTTAGCCCTTACCATGTAATGCAGAAACAAACAGTTTAAAAGCAGTGAAGGCCAGGATTTACAAGCAAAACTTATCTAGAAAAAAGCTTAATAATGGTCATTTTTATTTGCACCCTGCTGTCACTCCAGTGGGTGCAGTCCAACAACAGATGTCCATTTTGACATCAATCCCTGCTTTAGGATTATTAAAAATATAACCAATTCATCATAACATTTCAGAAAAACATATCAATTTCAGAGCTACCAGCTTCCTGGTTGTGGATCACAGATTTAAAGGGCTACCACGAGAATAAGATGGGGAAACTGTTACTTTGGAAAGATCGTACATTCAGACTTAGCAATGTAATACAATAACCAGAAAGCAGGATGTGCTTGGTAACAAGTGTGGATATCCAGCCTTATCATTGGCCTGGGAGCTGGGAAAAGTGCTTACTGTTTCCAGACATAACTTTTCCCTTTGACAACTTGCCGTATAGCCTCGTTGCATTGTGAAAACAAGACTGCATTTACACTGTAGTTATCTGAAGAGTTCACTTAGTTTAGCTTCTCTGGGCACCCGCAGGAGGCAAAACATTTCACATTCGTTTTACAGAAGAACAAATGGAGTAATCATAAATCAAGAAACTTGTTAAAGGATACATTGTGACACTTCAGCAAATAAGTGAAATTACGGGACTCCATATGCCATATCAGTATCCTTAAAATACTGAGGGTACAGTAAATGAAAAATCCTATTACTCACAAGAAAAAAGATTCTGGACACTGTTTAGTTTCAGCAGCACGTGACATACAGTTAGGCATGACAAATCACTGGTTCTTTTGCTATATCAGTCTATGTATTTCTGCAAAATTGCATGAACAGGTCTAACATGTACAAAGTAATATTAACACGTTGACAGACATCTTTAACACTGTAAGTACTACTGGTCCATTACCTCCCATATTTCTGAATCTTCCACATTGAAGAGGTTCTCTGTAACAAATGTAGGAAGTTTCAGAGTTCTAACCTTTCCTAGGTTTCTTTTTTTCCTTTAAATTTTTACACCAGAAGCACTGTGGACACGACGTTCGCAGCTCTGACACACTGCAAAGCACTTGTGCTCACCTTACAAGGCTCAGCACATATCATCACTGATCCAACGACTCACAAGCTGCTCTTTTATATGTTATATGTACAATATGAATTCTGAGAACCTGCTGTCAAACAGCATTATAAAAATCCTTTAGAGCCAAGTTCTTTAAACATTTATGGCTAACTGCTATGCGAGTCAAGTGCACTGTTTATATTACCAAATGTCATATCTAATTCCCTGTTATGAACCCTTGAAATAAAATTATGTGATAATTACACAATCTGTTTGAAACCTGACAAATATATTCCCAGTACAAATGATTTATGAAGATAATGCGTTGCTATAGCATAATGGTACTTCTTAATGGAAGCAGTAAAGCTGTTTCCTATGCTCCGATAACCACAGTGATTTCTTACACAACTACTGATTAAGCAATAGATAATGTAGGCATTTTGGAAACTATATACGCCACAGATTTGTTCCAGGCTGTTCAAAAGTTATGGCCTGTCTATCTAACTGGCCTGTTAGGAAGGTATGAGCTTCATTTGGGCTGTTTCACTCACTCCTACCCAATTTAGTGCCACTGCACTAGATTTATGTTTAGAGTAATGCACAGTTTAGTCTCTTTTTGTAAGAACTGCTGTTAATCAGAAAATTAATGACTTGGCTGGTGTGATGTGAGACATTAGTAATGCCTGCCCTGGTCTCCTGCAAGGGACTTCAGATTAGTAACTGGTGAGTATGCAACTCCCACACCTGAGAAAGTCTCTTTGCTGGTGATTAGCTAGCTCTGATGAGCAAGCCCTGCTGCTCAGAGATCCCCACTAGTGACAGTAATTGAGGCACAGGCAGCAAAGTGCAGCATAGTAGCATCTTCTGTGTGTCCTCCCTTTGCTCCTCCATCGTGTGCTCTCCCTCCCACCAAGAGGGGAAAGTGATGCTCAAGAGAGCAGGTGATTCAATACACTTCTCCCAGTTTAAAAGCAGCCCTACCAACTACACATTACATTATTCTCCTACCTCCTTTTCCTACCAAATGAGAAGATAAGTCTCTTCTCAATTGTTTCAGCATCATTATAATTAATATGTATGGCAGATGATCAAATTAATTGTTTCTGGGTTCAAATCTAATACTGGTACGATGTTAACAATTTAAATGAGACCCTCAATTTTCTATGCATTTCTGCAGAGAGTTTAGTAATTGCTTTAGCTTTGTTCATTCTGCCAATCCATGCTTCATAACACTGATTTCATTAATGAGCAGCTAAACATGACTGCCCTGCTGATGATTTGTCCCCGTGCTACCTGTGAAATGTCATTTGAAATGGCCTAAGCTCAGTAAAAGGGCACTGAAAAATTTTAAGTGGCAGCACTTTTTTTTACTCCAAATTGCTACATGTAGAAGAAAAATTGTATCTTATACAGCCATATCCAAAAACACATCCAGAAATGATTGATGCATGTTGCAAAATCATATCTGGTGTGAAGACAAAAGCTCTCACTATGACAATTTTCCTGAGGTTTAATTAGCATAAATGTACATTCTTCAAGTGTATCAGTGCTAGAATCATAGTCTGCTTAAGGAGGGGCTCTAATCTGGTTTGTTCTTGCCTTCACTCTCCTTTTTCAGTAATGCTAGATCTGTAAAGCATGAACATTTAATATTTCAGAACCAATGATGTCAAGTGGACTTTGGGAAAGGGAGTGCTTTAAGACAAAAAGGGAGTGGTTTAAGATGTAGCCTTCAGCAGCACAAAGGCCATGTTCACTTAGAAGGGACAGGACAAAGGGCATCTGACGTATTCACCTCTGTGGCTGGAACATTTGCTTACAATAGAAAAAAGAAGATTGGCATGGGGAAAAATGTACTGTGCTGTTCTCAAAATTTAAGCATCCTTTCAGATAGGCTAAGTTGCATCTTTTTTTCCTGTTAGCAATACAACTGTTACAGAGAAAGGAAGATTTTCAAGTAACAGCTTGGTCTCCCCCAAGAAATCACCTTTCCTATAGATGTTATTATGTCCAATGGGGTTATCCAGTTATTTTAATCTCAGTATTCACTTACTGTACCAAATTCACTGAACTAACATTTGTTTTATAGGACATTAGTGCATTGGCACCTTGTGAAATACATTAATAAAACTGTGATATTTGCAAAGTATATTTGATTAGTTGCAGTATTTAGACATTTTAATACATCAAAACATTTAATTTTTGGAAGAAATAGATGGTTGGGGATACATAGGAAAAAACAAAGCCTTACACATTATGGATACATTTGAGCTGACCTATTGAGGAGCAATCATACAGAGATGAACACCTAGGGATTCCCCACTAAAATGAGAGACAAATTTGTAGAAGATTTTGATACTTGTAGATTTGTAGAAGCTTTCTGGGAGGTCTCCCTAACACCTTTGCCCATGTTCTATTTTCCTTCAGAAAATCTTTTTACATATTGAAGTGTTTAAAGGGTGCACAACTCACCTGTTTTTACTGACATATCTTTACTGCAATACTTCCCATGGTGGTACTTCACAGAGCTCCTACCCTTCTCCCTCATCTGAGCGTTCACCCTTGTGTTGTGTGTGTGTGTGTGTACTTTTAGCAAGAGGTGATAACACCACCGTCTTCATTTATAATTTTTGCCAGATTAGACAGTGGGATTGATAATTTTTGTGACAAGCATTTATTTTGAACCAGAGTTAAGTCTCTGCTAAGCTTGGCTCATCTGAAAGCAAGACTGGAAAAACATATTATTTCTTCCTCAGTGCTATTCAATATTTTTCTGTGCTTAGCTGAGAACTTCTGCTGTCTCCATGCTTTCAGGTGGGCAGAGGAACATTGGTTAAGGGAACAGAATAGTATTACAGACATGTTTCTTGCTATTTTAGTGAAAATGTATCCCTATTCATTCAAACCTTCAGGATCTTTTGTTATCTGAGTTTATACATGCTCAGAACTTGACAGATAAATCCTCCAGCTGGGACAGCAGGAGGGGAGCCAGGCATTCCACAGTCGTCCTTCCTGACAGCTGGGGAGGCACAATGGTAGGGGCAGAGTCGGGAGGAGATCAGTACTGTGAACTGGGACCCTGTCAGCTAGAAACACTTACTCAGACAAGGGAACACTTACTTAGCTATACCATACAAATAAATTCACTGAAATTCTGGGAAAGTTTATGATTACACTGGGGTTTGCTTCAACATCTCCTCTGCAACTGGCTGAGGTTAGATCTCTTCATATAAAAGGTTGACTCTTTCAGTGCTCTATTGCCTGCAGATGACCGAGAAGCCTACTAACACTGCTGAAAATTGTTATAAGAACATTTCTAGCATGAACAAAATAAGATTTCTTCCCCTTAACTTTTTTCTGATTCAGCAATTTCAGTTGAAGCATTCCTAAGTAAAATACGTCTTGTGGCACACTGAAGGACTGGTAGTTGGACAAAGTTACAAGCAACTGAAAGCATGGTCCTAAGGAAAGAAACAAACATAGAACCAGGCACTGTTACCTGTACTGCCAAAGGAAGGATTAGCCCTAAGAGAAACATCAGCAAAATACTGTCCTCATGAATAATTTTAAGGTGGTTATTTAAATTAGAAGTACAGCAGGTGTTAGATACTAATCAGTTGTGCAAAGTAATTACATTAGTTCTATGCAATGTAATTGCAAATGAGTGTAACAGGCATTGAAGTAGGGGTGGAAGATAAGAGTAACAAGGGTAAAAGCCTGCAACTACACAGGTGAACTTCATGCATTTATTTATGAGGTAGAAATGGGAACTTTTATTAGTTCTTACTGGACATGTAATCATGCCATGGCTAAGCAGAGTTACCAGAGTGCAGCAGAACGGATGATGCCAACCATAAAGCAGTTGTCTGTTCTCCACAACATTTAAAAGAGCAGCTTGAAAAACGCAAACAGATTTGTTAACTGCTGTGTAATATTCCCATAAGGGAATAAAGTTCACTTGTATTTTGAGACATTCGCAGATGTGAGAAGGGAACTGCAAGGAGCCGCAGGCAAATTTGATTCAACTGCTGACTGACCATTTTCCTTTCCACTGCCTTTCATGCACACACATGCTGGAATCTTCAGCTTCAGCTCAGCTTGGCTTGTTGACGGCAAGCCTGGATGTATCCCAAGACAGGAGCTGGCTCACCAGGAGGCCACTCTGCAACCTGTCTGCAGGACAAGGCAGGTCCACCAGCAATCCTCTACCTGGGCAGGTTAGGAGCACTTTGCCAGCAGTGGGAAGGACCTACTGGTACCTGAGCTTGTGGAGTCCCTGCCTAGAGTGGGTTGTAGGCAACAAGGAAGGATTTGAAAAGGTGCAAGAATTTCCCTGGGACAAATATTGATTGGTGGGAGGAAACGGTTTGAGGGAGCCAAGACCAACTTCACAGGAATGCAAAATATTCTTGAGTTGGGGAAACAGGATGAGGTGGCTTGAGGCTGAGATAGGCCAGAGAGCAGGGAAGGAAGGAGAGGAGGTTTCCAAAAATCCCGCCTACTGTGTATAGTATCAGGCCACCCTGTTGAAAACAGGGTGAAGACCACTGAAGAACATTAAAATTTAGCAATATGGATTAAGATCACATGATCAAAGCCAAACCTACTGGAGAGGATTTCCCAGGTGTACCACACAGAAGAAACCTAAGAGGTACATTGCCCCTCCAGCTTGCCACCAGCAGAGGAGATGTGCCCACAATCCCAGCCCTTCACAAGGTTCAATGCACATTTTGAGGTGCTTCTCCACAGCCAGAAACTTCTCCTGGCCTCGCCTTCACAGATGTCTTCCAGGCACTTGCCACACACAGAGTACTTCAGCAACAGTCACAGGTCCAGGGACTGAAACCCAGGTCCTATGCGTTCCCCGGTGAACCCCTGGTTCAGACCACAAACCAGCCTTTGTGTTCTGAAATTCAGCATTCATCTAAGACAAAGCCACAGTCTCATGTTTGTTCTAGCTTCAGCTGGAATTACATAGTTTCTATGATGCTTGTTTTTTCTATCTAACTAAAAAAAATATTCTAAGGTTGGAGTTGGGAGAGCTTCCCAATAAGCTTCCTTATTACAAGGAAGAAGTTGGGTTTTTTCATGTAGACTATTCACATGTAGACAATTCATATGTAGACAAATATCTTAAAATCAGAGCAAGGGAAAAGATTTTTCTCTGTATTTTGTCACTATTGACCTCTATCAGTGTCCAAAAAGCAAAACATTTGACTTCTGAGGGGGTTTTGGTTGCTTTTTTAATTCTCCAAGAATCCTGGAGTGATTATTAGATCAATTCCTGTCCATTAGAATTTGGAATTAATCTATTTTGCAACTAGTGAGTGCCCTTCTAGCACTTCACTGAGCATTTTTGATAGATGGATGAATTTAAATAGAACAAAAAATATGTCTGATAATGAACTCATTATGCTTGTTCTGATTTAATCAGAATATTTGTACCATATAAGTCCATTAGCATATCAACAAGAAGACAATTCATACCAGGTTTCTTCAAGGAAACAACAAGCATTTTTTAAAATTTTACACTTCCAATGGCATGACTTGTATCTTGCAAGCATCCACTTCACACCAAGCTTTGGTATGTTCATTGTGCATCTCTGCAGCCCTATGATCCTATTTCAATGCTTTCTTAATAAAGGTGCCATCATTTAGAAGGCGCTGTATGAAGAATTGCATTTTACCTTTAGAAGGTATTCATAATTCAGATTAATAAATTCAGTGGGTCTGCTTCCATTGCTGTAGCCTGCCCCACAGGGCATTTGCCACCATCCAGGAGTCGGTATAAAGATTGAGTACTGGCCATGTTCTCTCTCCACAGTCTCCAGGGCCAGCTGGATGGCTTTCACTTCCACAGACTCACTTTGCATTTTCCTTCAATAGTTTCTGTGACTTGTCAAGTACAACTCCATACAGCAGCTTTCCACTGCCAATGATTCCCCACAATACAACAGGACCCATCTGTAAACAGCATATTGCTTCTCGCTTTCTGGTAATTCTGGTAATGCAGTGGAGCCTCTTCAGCATGAGTTGCCTCCTCTGGCAATGCTCCAAAACGTCTGTCTTCTGGCTAGTCCAGTCAAGGACCCAGGCCACAGATGGAGCCAGGGAGTCTGGGATGGTGCCATATTGCCGCCAGTGCACCATCATGGTAGCAACTGGCGCCTGCTGTGGATACAGAGCAAATTAAACTACACCAGAAGCCCACTGGTACCATTTTGGGTCCTTGAAGTACCCTCTCCTTAGGCAGTCCATTGCAGGGATGCGCAGGGCCTCTGGGCTGGTCACAACAGGATACTTCTACCACTCGTCCCCTGTTTGGCTCACCTCAGACTCCAGCACAGACAACTGTTGGGATTCCCCTGTCACTCCCAAAATCCAAATGGGTTCTGCCCCTTCATACCCTCATGGCATTAGGGTACACTGTGCACTGGTGTCCACCAGAGCCTTAGACTCCCATGGGTCTGAAGTGCCAGGCCATCAGATCCATTCAATCCAGTAAACCCAGTTATCCATTTCCTCCACCTGGCTGGAGCTAGAACCTCCTATTACTAGTTGGAGCATTCATTACCTGACTCCCGTAATTGCAAACCAGAAGTACCTTCAGCAGGATCAGAAGCAGAATCAGCCCTTCTACTGCATCTGGGAAACCGCTCAATGGCAACCAGAATACTAATCTTCCTGGATGGACTCTTTCATCGCAATTCCCATACACAGGCTTCTAGGTTTGAGGCAAGTGCACCATCCACTTCCTCATGTCCTCCCTGCAGTGGCGCTGACAAAACCACAGGGACCTGCAGCCATGGTCCCCTTTCCCTTGAGCAGAGAAAGGCCAACTGCATCCGCTGCTCTTGACAGATGAGATGGCAGCTTGCAGGGACAGGAGGAAGACATTCTCTGAGTCACTGGACACAACTAACTGTGTCCCACCCACACCCAAAAACTGATGCGGCACCCCCTCACATATTAACTACAGCATCCCCTGTCCCCTCCCAAATAACTGCCATTCTCTTTGAGTCACTGGGCCTGTTGGGACAGTTTGTCCACAGCCAGACACAGGCCTGCAGATTGGGGAGATTCACCAGAGCTGGCAGGCCAGTCTGCCCACAGCTACTCCCTCCAGCCTGCCCCATTCTGGAGCAATGTCTATGACATCATTGTGTGCTGTCACAGAGCTCTGCCACACGGACCTGCGCTGATGTCATTCAGGTCACTGTGAAACACCTTCACCACCACTAGTTTCCTCAGACACCGGATACCTCCCTCAGCGGAGGTCCGCTTGCCTCAGTAGTTCACAAGAGCTTCCCTGAGGGGATATGTTGCCTTCACACTTGGCAGGAGCCACCTCCAGAGGCTGCAGACTGCTGCCCCTCTGCCAATCCCTCTGCCAGTCCCCCAGCCCCTCATGAGAGATCCTGGCTGCTGGGCTTCCTCACCCTCTCATTCCTGATTGTGGGCCCCAGCTGAACAGGTAAAACAACTACAGATTCAGCTGAGCACACTCCAGTCAATTCATCGTTACCTCAAACCCCTTGTACTCCACACCAGCCACCAAAAAGGACTGTGAGAAACAGAAGGCCTTGATGCGGTGCAAGCACTGTTCAGCAGTAGCTAAAATATTGGGGTGTTATCAACACTATTTTAGTCAAAAATCCAAAGCTCAGCACCATACAGGCTCCTATGAAGAAAATTAACTCCATCCCAGCCAGACCCAGTACAGGCTTTATTATGAATATTTTGTTCTGTGTCTTCACTAGTGGCATTTAGCAGATATTTACAAGTTTATGGTCATGTGAAAGATTGTATCAAGGCAAAACACTTCAGCAACTTTGAATTACTCATATGAAACTTCACTGTAGGCTTTCTGATGACAAAACAGGATTATATACTTTTTATCTTATACTGCGATTCCTAAAGACAAGTCCCCAGTACACATGCCTGCAGTCAACACACCTTTCTTTGGACAAGCCTTTGTGTACAGTCAACTGTAAGCATTTCCTTAAGGCTAACCTCACACACACGTCACACAAGGGCTAGAGAAGCAGAAAAGGCATCCATGTAGACACAATTCAGTAATGATGTGGTTCATTTCTATATTGACTGGTATAAGCTGAGGACAACTTGACTGAAAGACATTTCATTGTGCCAGTAGAAAAGCAGAAGAGGACAAGACAAGTGAAGTAGCTTTATGGGACAATGAGGAATTAACAAAATGCTCATAACTTATGTTTGCAAGACAGTTTTGAAAAAAAATTTAGGTCTGCATGTTATATTTCACATCCTTACCCATATACTGAACAGGTGATTATAACTAGTCACTGACATAGCTAAACTTTAGCACATATTTCTAATTACATCCTCAATATCTAAATATCTCGAATAACAATGTTGTGACTTTAGTTAAAGTGTTTCTGCTCTACATGTTAATATAAATAATACTTCAAAAGTACATCTCATTAGGTAAGACACTTTAGGAAGAAGGACTTACTTAGAAATTTCAGCTCCACCATATCACAAATTTCAACTCAATCAAGGCTGTAAACCATGACAAACCTGAGGATAACAGTGCAATAAAACCTGGACATGGTCCTTAACCAAAAAGGTGGGAAAATCAGTGTTTCAGTAGTTTTAAGCTTCACAGACACTTATTTTTAAACTAGAATTGCTTTTTACTTCTTTGTCAAGTACGGGTGGCTGAGAAGAACATCAACACAGTCATAAAAAGAAGTAATGCATACGACTCCAAAAGTTGCTTTTCACAGAGAGCTCATGTCTAATGGGACGGATGTCTGTTATCTCTTATAATTAGAAAAAACCCACATACAAACTTAGCAGAAAGTTCCCTCTCTGTTACAATAGCATTGTTAAGTAAGTACTGAAAATGATCACAAAGAGTCCCCCTTCAGTGCCCTGAGACTGTCAGGCACCATCCCAGAAGCAAGAAGGCCGCTGCCTTGCTCCAAACTGCTGCCGCTAGGTACCAAGACCAAGTCCAACTCCTCCAGAAGAGATAGAAACTGACCTCCTTGGTATTCGGCATTACCTTTCTGGCTAAATTTAGTGTTTTTCATTTCCACATGTTTGACTGGACTTAATAAGGAAACAAGAACTTTTTCCTTGCTCCTCCATGTTTTTCAGACCTGTTGAGTCTCACATACTAGGTGCTTAGCAAAGGCTTCACAGGCAGTAGAGCTCATTTAGCAGTTTATGACCCCAACATGGCAGGGCAACATTGCTCTCCACCCTCTCTAACCTCCCTCTCCTTCATGACAGTTGTGCTGATCCCCCCTCCTCCCTTTGCCAGCTCCAGAGCTTCACCCTTCACCAAGTTGTTTAATTTAAAGTAAAAGAGACCACCACCCGCTTCCCTGTGCTGGTTTTGCCTTTCTGCAGAAAGCAATGCAGCAAGGACCAGAGCAGGTACAAGGCAGGTGGGGAGAGCACACAACCAGAAGCCCCGAACTCCCCCTTCCTGGTGGTGTGGAGTCATTGCACCTCCTCGTCTCTTGAATGTGTATCCTCAGACTCAGGCAGCTGGCCCTCACCCACCCAAGGCACAGTGTATTTCAAGTCAGCACTGAGCTAACCTGAGATCCGTTTTGCCCCTATGAAACACAAAGCAGTGAAAGATAAGTTTTTCATCCTTGCACCTCTTTCATTTCATCCATGTCCCAGAACATAAAACACTTCTCTGTATTTCACATCCTTCCCTTCACATCTGAAGCAGCATCATCCCACCTAGAGGTTCTGAGTGCATTCAAAAATAAATGTTTTGATGAAAGGCCTATTTGACCTCTGATGGATATTTCCCTTCTAATCATTCCCTTTTTCCAATTGCAATTCAGCTGAGGCTGCATTTGGTCGAAGTTGTTATTTATTGCTCAACAACAACTCACTTAACAACAGGTGAGTTATTGACTATTGACTGACAGCAAATGCATTCTCATCCTCTTCTGTTAGTCATGCAGCCTGCACAAACCATTTCAAGAGTAACACAGACAGGAGTGCAGAAAGGGTGCTATTGCATGACAGAGCATCTTGACTCTTACTTCATGTTTGGAAATGAAACAATGATCAAACAAAGTCTGAATGACTCTTATGACAAACTCATAAGAAATCAGTTCATAGCTAGGAGAATTGGTCCCAGACGATTGTTTTCTGGAGGCCTGAAAAGCTCGCTCAGTGTTGAGGGATCTTTCAGAAAGAATTCATGCTCCAAGCATATTAACATTTAATATCTGCTTTCAGGAAAAAAATATCACAGGCAAAGTTCCATGAAGCCAGCCATTTTTTATTGCCATGGACGGATCAACTGTAATTGCAAGACAAGGTTCTCATAAAGAAATAAGCAGTGGAGACATCAAAAAAGTGGTGTCTGTAGGGTTAAGATTAGTTAAAATTCTCTAAGTGGCTTTTATGAAGCATCAGCTTTCCTTATCTCTAACATACAGGAAAATCATACACTTAAGAACATCCACTATTAGGAAGTTAAGTTTCAAATTAGTCTTTATTCACATAGGGCAGATAAGTATCGGTGTTGGCTAATGCAAGTGATATATTCTGCAAGAGCTACCTGTACATGTTGCACAACTCAATTCACAAAACATCTTCCTGAGTAGCTCAATAAAAATCCCTGCTCCAGGCTACGGCAATGGTCAAAAAAATCTAATCAAACAATTGGATGCCTAGAAAATGTGATAGAAAATACTGAAATTAGAATAATGTCCTCAGATCAATATTACTCCTTCAGAATATAAAGAAAGACTGAACAGCTTAGCTGCAAAGAAAGGTGAAGTTTTAAGCTTCAATTTTTACTCAGACTACAGAAAGGCATAGGGCTTGCAGAAAAAAGTGCAAATTTATGATGCCCTGATTTTAAAATCTCTTGCTCCCCTCATTACAGCAATCAGTGTGAACATACACAAGGAACACAAACCCAAGACCCTGTCAGCGTCTGCAAGCTCTACTCACGCTCTCAATCTTACAGGCAGAACACTTTATGGCTCAAGCTGTCTGAAATAGATGCTGTGGACAGCAGCACAAATACTGAATTTGTCAAGAGAGCTGACACTGCGTTCAGCACATCTGTAATTGCAATCTGGCCCCTACAAGAAGTAATTCCAAGCAACCACTTAGGAACAATATTTTTCTCCCCCTCCCTTTCTATTTTTAAAGAAACTCAGAGCAAGTCTCTTCAGATGACTCAGCACTCCTTGCTGCTGCATCCAACCAGACTGAGAAGCCAACCCATATGTGCATGCACACGCACACACAACAAGAAAATATAGCAGCTGCTGCCCATGTCCCCCCTGGATAAGTAGGGTCCTCTCAATCTCTGCTGTGGCACTTGGTGAATAATTTCAGAAGGAAAAGTGTCTTGCTGCCGCAATCTGGTAAACCCCTTTTCCCATTGCAATCCCATTGTTAGTCTATTGCCTTCCCAGGACTGCTGCACCGCCAGGGAAACGCTAACTGCTTCACCAGCCAGAAGGAGCTACAGAGCTTGTCAGAGAGTATAGATACTTAGGCCATCACTTTCATTAAAATCGCAAAATAAAAGCATTTACAGCTACATTTATCAGCAGTCTCTGAAAGCACAAATAAATGTCAGAAGCTTTTCTCTCCAGAACTGCTTTTGGATGAATACACCATTTTCATTGAAGGAAGAAGAGTCTTACAGGAAAAAGTACTTTTGCTATCACACCCGCCTAGCACACAATACACATTTATCTGTTAAGATATGGTCAAGAGGGAATTTTGGTATGGGTAACTTAATCGCCATGTTACTGATAGAAAGGCAATCCCAGGCTGTTAAGGCTCAGAGCAGGTGCCAGAGACCTGCTAGCTATCAGTATGTGCTTAAATCCTGCAGCACTCAGTGGCAGGTAGAGGTAAGTGTTTGCTGAACTGAGGTCCTCAGTATGATAGCATTCAAATGGTAGCAGACCTTGAACACATCTATTCCTTTTAGGATAACATATTAAAAAATTTCTGATACCTTAAACATAAAATCTCTACTTCCCTTCAACCAGTGAAATTGTAATTTATAGCTTGCATATTTAGATTCATACATTCTGAAACTTGATTTTATTATTTTGCATCTTCACACTGGCTTTTGTTTAAAACTGCTTATTTACTGCCCCACTGCATAAGATCACAACTGAAGCTAAAGCAAATGCTTGATCAAAGCTGAAGTTGCTTTGTAGACAATGACAAGAACACTTAGAGAATTAAAGCATTTAAGAAAGAACAAAGTTACCCAATTTAAAAAACAAAAAAGTATAAGCTAGAAAGTTGTTACCAGTTATAGTATTTTCTATTTGAATGGCATCCTGTTTTTTCAGCCTTATGAAATGAATTGCTGCCCCGGCCTATGCAGAACCGGGGCCACACTGCAGACGCTCAGACCCACAACTTCTTGTACCGCTATTGCCACTGTATCATAGAAAAAAAATTTAACATTTTTCAGGTAAATTGTTTTGCCAATGTTTTTATTTTTAAAACAAATACTACAAGTTTTTTAAAGACAGAAATCAATGACTACTATAATGAGTTTCAGTACGGCAGTTCCAATGCCAAGAAGTAATTATGGTTTATTAGATTTGCTATTTTACTGGAAATGCCCACACTAATGATAAATTGTCATACTACTCGGTCTGGATGCTAGGCCACATCCAACATTAGAAGAAATGATGAGTTTAATTGGACTAGCTGTGACATCATGCCAGTTCCTTGCATTGAACGGTACCATCTTTCCCATGAAAAAACAGGAAATATCTGAAAGTTTTGATTCCATAACAGCTAATGAAATAAATCAAGGTTCAAATTTTTCCACAGAGGATTTTTTAAAACAAATTTAAAGTTTAAAAGTCTTAATTGCTACCTTTCAGCCATATTTGCTTCACAGTTATTTTAACTGTGTATCTTTTGTAATTACAGACAAGCATATTTGATTCACAAAGATATTCTCTAACCATTTTTGTGGCCTTTTTTTGTTGGGAATATGGCATTAGCATCAGTGAGAAACACTGCAGTGCATACAAGTTTGAAACAAGTTGAGCAAGCCTGAAGTAGTCGCCTCTTCCACAACTTGCAAGCTCTTTCCCTTTGCTATAATGCAGAGCTCCACTTTTAAGGAAGGGGTAGAAATGAAAGAGATTGCTGTTGGCAACTGGGCGTGCTGGCTGTGCCAAGGCCAGCCGCCCCCAGTCCCCCCATGCCTCTCCAGTCACCACGCCACGCGGCCCCTCTGGCACGCTGCTCTCTCCAGTGCCCGTGCAGCAGAGGGTGCCGACCCACGCTGCCGTCTGTGAGCGGGAATTTGGTTGTCCACCACGCAGGTGGCTGCAGATATATCTCTCTCTCCCAGAACCTTACTGACACCAGAAGGCCACTGACCACTGCCAATAGAAATGTCCGGAGTGGCACAGTTCAACATTTGTTCAGAGGCTTTGAGGGGGCAGAAAGGCACCCAAAGCACACACACATACCTTCATCTCTCTGTTTTGAGGCAGCGCTGTCTTTCCAGGCTTGGCTTAGCCCCTGCTGCCAACCTCCCAAGGCCTGACTGCACGAAGCTGCCTGAGAGGGGTTCATAAACCCCCGGCCCTCCCCATGCTCCCCTCACCTGTGCCACCTCAGCAAGCCCCGGTGCTGCTGGAGATGGGTAATGACCCAGCTGGGGCCAGCCCTGAGGGGGCGGCCATAACCCCATCAGGGTGTTAGATGGCAGCAGCCCTTTAGGGATAACCGGGGAAGAAAAGCCCCAAGCTAGTCACAGCTGCAGGCATGGCTGTGAAAGAAGCGTTGCTTTCCTAAACTTAGTTCCCAAAGAAAGGGGATGTCTGAGAATCATCAAAGAACTGAAAAAAAAAAAAAGGAAGGAAAAGTAAAAAAAAGTCAGCTTACAGCAGAGGACGGGGAGGTGGTGACCTGCCGGGGGGCTGCTCCTGGCGACGCCTGGGCTGCCGGCTCTCACGTGCTTGCCTATCACTCTCTCTTTTTACACTCGTGACTAAAAGTTTGAGTGTTTGTAGTCAAGCCTTGTACTGGGTGTGCATGTCTGGGTGCTGGCTGCGGGGGCTCCTCTGTGAGGAGAGGCCGGGGCTGCCTTGTACCGGACACAGCCGATTCCAGCCAGTTCCAGCCAGCTGCACCATGGTCCCACCACAGGGCACAGCACAGCCTGTCAGCAACGCAGGTGGCCCTTAAGAAAGGGCAAAACGCCACAGAGGTGGTAAGGAATGAGGAAAAAAGTGTGAGAAACAGTCCTGTGAGTGCCCAGGTCTGAGGAGGAGGAGGAGGAGGAGGGGATGGGTATTTCCCTTCAGCCCATGAAAGGACCTCGGGGGAGCAGACAGCCACACTGCAGCCCATGGAGGACCCCACACCGGAGCAGGTGAACATTCCCTGAAGGAGCTATGGCCTTGGAGAGCCCATGCTGGAGCGGGAGAAAAGTGTTAGGAGGAAGGAGCAGCAGAGAGGAGCTGTCATGGGCTGTTTGCAACGCCCCACATGTGCAAAGTACATCTTCAACGTGCCAAAATGGTGGATATCTTACTTCAGTTCATTGACTGAATTATTTACAGCACGATTTGTTTCATACCTCCCCACCCCGCTGTTAGAGACACACCGTTTAGGATTATTGGCCCTTCTGTCTTTACAGCAGGCCTTTATTCACTGCACCGTAGGCTGCAGTTCTGGCACAATTCAAAATGGACAGGAGCCAGCTCAGAGCGTGCTTGTATGGCAAACCTCCGAGGAGCACATGCGTTGTAGCGCTTTGCGGGGTAGGAGTCTTTCCTCATATCAAAAACCCCGGCAGATTTCTAGGGAATTCAATGCTGTTAAATAATGCATTTCTGAGATCAGAAGCGAGAAACAGCTCATGCCATAAACTGATCAAATTTAATCAGAAGCATTCATCAGAAGACAGCTACGGTCACAGAGGCTGAAATAGTTCTCTCTAAACATATTTAGTTCAGCGGACTTTTGCCGAATCTTCGGCCTGGCTCCCAGAGCAGGGCTGATTTCCAGGCAGAACTTGCCAGGATCCTTAGATCTAAGGCAGATCTGCCACAAGGCAGATTTCCTCTGAAAAGGGATGTTACCTCCAAGTCCTGTCTGCCTTTCCAAGACTTCTTCATTTCTGCCATACACTCAGGAAAATGGCCTTCCAGCTCTGCAAGTTAGAAAGCCCCACGAGTGCTGAATGGAGTTGGGCTCTGACAGCTTCCAAATTCTTGCTGCAGAGGTGGGACTGAAGCTGGAAAGGAGCCTCCTTTATTTGGGTGTTTGGGTTTTTTCCTAGAATTTCCGGTTGGTAGAAAATGTTGAACGTTTGCAGGTTTTCTTCACTTAGGATTGAAACTACATATCAAACCCACACAAACAGAAAAAATCCTGGCAAATCTCTGCCTAATCTGTCCTTTAAACCTCAGCAGTGGAAATCCTACAGCCTTTTTCACTGTGGTTCAAATGAAAAAGAGATATGGAGAAAGAAGAAAATCCATGACCCCTTCACGAAGGGAGAGTGACAGACTAGTCAGTTGCCAGTCTGAGAAGTGTTGATTTGGGCTATATTTTAGCACACCGTGATGTATTTCGAGCAGCCTCATAGAATCAGAGTGCCCTTCTGCTTAGCTAGCCCAGAAGTACAAGCGTCTTCCTAATGCCTAGGTCCCCCTTGCTGCAATTTAAGTCCAGCACTTCTTCCTTTACCTGTCATATCCCTGGAAACAGTTTCTTTCTCTTTGCAACATTTTTCTCAGCTATATTTCAGGGCTGAGATCTTGCATCGATCCTCTCTCCTCTACAGGATGCAGATACAGCACCTCAGTCTTTGCTCATACATCTCACTTTCGGTAGCTCTGAACTCCCTCGGACAGGTCCACTTCATATTACTAAGGACGGCACTAAGTACACCAGTGAGACCTTCCCAGATCACTGTGTACACACTACTTCAAACATTTTAAATGCCACAATCCTCCTTACATATTGCAGTATTTGCTATTTTGGGGGGGAAGGAGAGGTATAAGAGTATGATGTTCGTGATTTCCCTGACATAGCAGAACTGCTGGAGGATAACTCAGTGTGGCTCCAAGATCCTTTTTATAAGCATCGTTTGTCACCTGCTTTCCACTTTCTATAACAATTCCTTTTAAAATTTCAGGTCGCTAAAAAGCTTACAGTTTAACTTCCTACCCCATCTCCACAGCAGGATACTTTACTCTCAAATTCCTTAAGGAACAGTCAAGCCTTCTGAGTACCTTTTCAATGTAGATTTGTTTCCCATAAGGAAATCTTACCAATTATTGGACGGAACCAAAGTGTGCTGTCTTGAATTCATCCTCTTTATTATCTTCTCCCTCTTTGCCTTCCCAAGGACACTATCACTGTCATTTCATAATCACCAAAACTGCCTTTCACCATCGTATTCTCAATGAGTCCCCTGTCCTGATCAGATCAAAGCTAGACAAGTCCTTCTCTCTGCTTTCTCTGCTTCTCTGGCCAAAGTTGTCTCCAGCTTACTTCAGGAACCTTGGCCTATGTTCTTGAGCAATCTGTTCCCTCCCATAAAGTGGCCCATCAATCCCAGTCCTCCCTTCCGATGATACTATTTGTTATTACATGAGGTCCCATCCACCTGATGTTCTTACCTTGCTCCCTACGACTGCCACGCTTGTCCTTCATTCCTTTCACATTTAACTAGGGACTTTAAGTGGCTTTATTGCCTACTACTTTCTGGACCTCAGAGTAGTTACACAGCTCCTTTCTTGGTTCTTCCTCATTCGTCATCCCCCAGGGCAGTATGCATGTACCTAAGGTGCTTGTAAAAATGAGCCTTAGTTTTTCTTCTTGTCCTTCCCAATGCTGTACCTTGACTGTGCAAATTCACATCACCACCCCTCTTCCTTTTGTGTCTTTGTCCAAGGATCAGCTTGTCAGTCCCAAATCTCATTTACTAGTTAGCAACTTTACAATCAAAGATACTCTTTCTAATATTTAGATTTTAGACCGTCTTTTGATTTTCACATCACCTTTTTTTCCATAGGCTGAATCACTCTACTCTAGATATTTGATGTAAGAGGGCAGGTTCTCACAAAAGTGTTGTTTAGCGAGAAGCAAATAATCACAGTGTTTTGGAACCAGAAGAACATACTTTAATAATTCCTGTTTTTTAACATTGATGGAACAAGAACAGAAAACATCTATCTATGTGTATATAGAGAGATTTGCGTGTATATATAGACAAACAGAGAGTTAAAAATCTGTAAATAAAAAAATTTGTTCATCATCAGAATCTATTCCCTTTAGTGCATTTTCCTTTGGTTTTATTATAGATGGCCTTTCTTTAGATCAAAGTCTAGCTTCCTGGAAGCACATTTTCATAATTTATTAGTTTTAGAAAACAAAATCCAAAAATACTGCAAAACTTCACATACATATCACATGACACTTACTTCGAATACAAAAGACCAAATGCTGCTGATCTTGCAGCAGTAGAACACCCACTCAATGAAGTTACACTTGTGCTTAAGGAAGACTAGCAGGTTTCAGTCCAGAATTGTATTTGTTTTGATTTTTAGAGATTTTTTCTGCAGAATGTTACAGTGAAGATGATTTCCACAATGCAAAGCCATGCAAGCATGTTAATCAACTTACAAGTGGACACATCTCTATCACAGAAAATCTGTTATCCCTTGAAGGTGAATAAGAAAAAAATTGTTTAACTAATGCTAAGAAAGGACCATCATTCACCCAAGAATGATAACTGTTTTAAAAGAAACAGGACAGAAAAAGAGAGACGAATGTGATCATCAGAAGTTCCCTTTTAAGCTTCTGTGACACCTTCTTCACCAGTTTTTTATTCATCATTTCAACTACATAGAAAACAGTTTCACAAATCATTTTTTGTAATTGAAGTATTTATGCTCATCCTATGGGCCACCCCTGATGCTGTAAACAGAAAAATTCTCCAAATCTCATGCTGCTGCTGAAACCTTACACACACTGAAGGCTACTTACATCAAATAACCCAAAAGCCAATGCTCAGTGTTGCTAATGGGGCTCTGCGTGACTGAGACTCTCCAGGAGCCCCGGAGTCCCACGGAGCTGCTCCCCCGCTCTGCAGAGCACTTGCACACAGGCTTCCCCGGCCACTCGGCTGAGACTGCTGCCACATCTTGCACGGTTCACGGCAAATGAGCTTACAAAACTTTCCTTGAAAGTTTCACAAATTACCAAGCTATGGACAGTTTGCAGCACCAGGATGAGCTCTGTAATTGCTGCAGAAGTCAGCCAGATCGAACTGTTGAGATTGACAGCAGCTGAGAATATCAGAGGATTTTTCTCTCTCATCGTTCAATAGGAAATATCTCTGCGTATCTGCTCGGTAACCGCAGGCATTACATTGAGGCTTGGCAAACTGTCTACGTCTTGGCCCAGACCAGAGAGCAGAAAGCAAATCCTGGCAAGGGCTGCAGGGCAGCATCAGTGCAAGCCACATCCGTGGAGTTAATGAACTCAAGGAGTGAAGCTCTTAAAGGAATGAATATCCCAAAATTAATGAAATTTTTCATTTCATTAGGAAGTGAATACTCTTTCTTTTTATTCTACATCATTGAAACCATAAAGACGGCCCCTATGGTAAAGGGAAGACTCATCTGAAAAACTGATTTCATCTTTATCCATTATCTTTCTAAAAGCAGCATCTTAGTGCCTGTGCTTTGAGTGTTCTCCAGAGAGCCAACGGGATTTCTTAATGGACTCTGTGCCGGGCTGTGGGAGGATGGCTCTGGCATTTATTTCCTTGCACAGCTTCACCTAACCTTATAAATGTAGCACTGCAGCTGAGGAAAGATGGAAGTTGTCAGTTATTGCCTTGCATGTGGGAATCTCTCTTTTTCAGTGCATTTGGGTGGGTTTCCTGCCAGAGAGAGCTCCAGTCCAAATTTCTGTGTAATATTTAAAACATAATTGTGTTTAACAAACCCAGCAAAAAGTGGCAAGCAACGCAACACTGGGGTAAAGCCCAGACTTGTCTCCAAACAAGCCCTGGGCCAGTTTGAGCCAGGCAGCTCTCAAGAGCTGTGCCCGAGGACACGTCCAGCAGGATGGGTTGTCATAGGGAGCCGTGGGGCAGCTGCAGGAGGTGAGCGGGGCCCTGGCAGGGCCGGGGACCGCAAAAGGTAAGGTTTAAGGGGAGTTTTGGCGGCCTCTGCGCCTGCTTCCAGCACTGTTGGTCTCGGTGCCAGCCCCCATCCCTGGACCCCTCGCAGGAACGGGGAGGGCAGCCTGGTCCCGCCATACCTGGTCAGCAGTGTGGTTGGGCGCATGCAGATTTCGGTGCTGGGATGAAGGAGGGAAGCAAGAGTGGCTTCACATCTGATTACAAAAGTCTGCAGGTCCAACCTGGCCACTCATGCTGTGAGTAATTAAATACCACTCTGTTACCTCTCTATTAAGCCCAGTACTTTTTGTTTAACCGAAGATGTCCGCTCTCGGCTTAAGACAACTGGTTGCGATTTGAAAGCATTGAGAGACTGTGAATCAGCTGCTTCACTTGGTAATTTGTTCCAGTGATTAATCATCCTCACTGCTAAAAACTGTGCTGGATTCCTCATTTGAATTTATTTGGCTTCAGCTTTCAGCTATTCATTCTTTTTATACCTTTTTTTTCCCTGAGCCACTTAACTCTATAGTAATCATTACTTCTTCCCTGTGGATTTCCACCGTAATCAAGTTACTTCTCCATCTCCTTTTTGATAATCTAAACAATTTAAACTCTTTAAGGCTGCCACTTTCAGATGGAGCCTAAACAGTTCTGCAGCCTGAAATTCTGTGTACAGCTTTTTTTTCTATATCTCCAGTAGTGTTCTTCAACATCATTTTTAAAATATCAGTGTCATTAAAATCAGATTAAAATGCATTTTGCCCAAATAAGCCCTGCCTCCCAAGCGATCTGCATGACTTTAATAGATTTCCCCTTCCTTGTGTTAGTTCTCGCTTTGCACCAGCCACAGGTTTATAATCCATGTTGTTATATTTACTCGGATGAAGTGCAGTAGTGCCAGGGGGTGCTCCTCTCTGCCAACCCCAGAGCCACCTGGGGCAGGTGGCAGCTCTGCATGCAGCACTGTAGTATCGCACGCTTAGTAAGATCCCACGTGACATCTGCCTTTTTCCCAGCCTGATTCCACGAAGCTGTGACCTCTCTCTCCCGTGACAGTGAGCTGAGGGACTGCCTGGGGTTGTACCTGACCCTGCAGAGTGCAGCCAGCTGGGCCAGGCGAGCTGCAGCCCCTGCATCCCTCTGGATCAGCTCTAGCCATCCCTCCTGTCTCACGAGAGCGGTTAGGTGTATATACTACAATGGTATTTACATTCCTCTACATTTGTCAAGGTATATCTTCTATGCAGGCAGCATAATAAATAAAACAAGCAAGGCACGCAATACGGGGTTTTTGCTGATGTGTCTTTGGTGCAGTCAGAGCTCCCATTGCTGTATACCAATACCACTTCACCCATGAGATGTGAAATGAGCAATTGTAAAGCTGAGACCAACTTCACCTGTTCAACATTTTAGAGATCTCCTTTTTTAAACCACCATAGGTATCATATTTTTTCATCACTGTACTTCTACAGGTGCCTTATCTTTTTTTCTTTCCAGTAGTGTTGGTGTGTCCAGCTCATTCAAGATAAAAAGCTCAGAAATAGCTCCGTGATAAATTTTAATAGCTTAGCTAAAATTGCTATTTACAACACAAGAGTGACACCAAGAAAACAAAGGCTGCGGGATGGCAGAGGAGTGGCAGCAAAAGCATTGCTCTCTGCCTCTGACGTCTCTCCTTCAACCCCACCACCTCGTGCAATCCCACCCGCTGCACCTGGAGCCGCAGTTTTTGCAGACCCAGCGATGGCCATGGCTACAAGCCTGACCTTCTGGACTTCAACTATGTAAAAGAGGAAATGTGGATTCCACGCCCTGATGTCTCTGGGGCTGCAGAAACTATCCCGCTGTGGTTTGTATTTATAATTCAATGGAGATTTGATTGTGTCTGGGGGAATTAAGGAAAATGGGGTTACAATGAAAGATCTGTTTGTATTTTCAGAATGTGCCTTGTGAAATCCCTCCTAGAATTCACCTTTATGCATTCCTCGAGTCACGAGTGAGTAATGTGATTTAGCTTCTACGTTTTATGGGATCTGCAGCTGCAGAATTAGAAACCAGAGCCAAAATAAATAATAAAAATAAAACAAGTGCCAGAAAGACGCTATTGCCATTCTAAGCAGAAGGCAGCTCCTGTAAATGGGAGTGCCAGGCAGAGCCTGCTGGGTTTCCTCGGGGAAATAACAGGACAGCATCTTTCCATCACTGAAATGATCTGGGAAACAGCCTCTGTAGGAAGCTCTCTACAGCTTCTTGTTTCTCGTGCTGTCTTAAGTTAGGTCAGCCATTACTCAGGGACCTGCCATAGCTTATAATTTGGCAAATAAAGGATCCTGTGTGTGCAGAGCCGAGTGGCTGACGGAGAAGCAGATACCAGCAAGTGTGAAAATGGGCCGCAGTAGCTGGTTTCTGGCCATGCACACCCTCCTTTGTGGTGCACAGGGGTCGACACTAAGCAAAGCCTGAGTTAATATTTAGATTTTTGTAACTAAAGATAATAGAAGAGCCTCACCTGACCTTCTGGGAGGGAGGGAGTTAATACTTTAGGAGTTATGTTTTTGGAGGCGAACTTAATATCAGAGAAACCCTTGCCAAATGCCAGGTTTTCTTCATTGCCTCTTCGCTGGCCGGTGTGATTGCTATGCGGCACAGCGCAGCGGGCGCGGGGTCCATTGCTCCCACCGTGCAGGGAAAGCACTGGTACAGCGCCGGAGGATACACGATGCAGCCAACTCAGCCCTCAGTGCGGCAAGCAATTTTAAAGCAGATGGTCCGAAGTACCATACAGTATTAACACATTTTAACTCTCTTTCTTTCCTTCCCTCCCCCTCCAACCACACATCTGTAATAATTTTACTGTTTTATTTGCTAATGAAGCCAAAGCAACCAAGAGCAGCAGCTTTAATGCTCGATGAAACGCACCTCCCCTGAAGCGCTGAGTGTGTGAAACAGCACGGGGGAGCGCTGAAAGTCAGGTCAGTCTTTCTGTAAGGTACCTGTGCAGCGAACTTGACGTCCTCAGCTAGAAACGTGTGGGCTGACAGATAATATATTTTCCTTTTCCCTATCACTTTGCAATAAAAGTCTGAACAGTTTTAGTCTTTCAAATACCAATGAAACATATTTTTTTAACAGTTTGGAAACTTCTTTCTGGTTTTATTCTTTTTCCCGGACAACGACTCTTCTTCTGTCTGGTACTTACTGGAATTGATTTTTAATTCAAATTGCTCCACCGCTAGGTCATCCTGTCAGCTTGAGAGGTGCAGCCATTACATTTCTGCCTTCTCAAGTTTGGAACATATTTTTCATTTTGCAGCTATAGAAATTAACTCTCTTTGCTGCCAGAAGAGCAGCGGTTACAAGAAATGCACATCTTGAGCAGCAGAAAAGCAAAAAGTGGCATTAAGCAAAGCCCTGGCAGAAAGCCTGGGGAGTGCACCGGTGCCCCACTGCTGTGTTTTAGGGCAGCTCGTTTGTTTGTAGCTAATCAGGCCAAAACTCAGGGAGCTCCCTGGAATGGGGGAAGATAGCTGTAGTGAGGAGAAAACAGGTCTGTAAAGGTGCAGCCACCTTGCAGAGACACCAATTTGCTGTGATTTCCCTTTGGATGCAATGATCAGATCAATGCTTTGATGTGTTCGAGCAGGTAGTTCCACTTCATTTTTATTTTTATTTTTTTATTCCAATCCAGTTCAGATTTTCCATGCAAATCTGATTTCCATTTGGGATGGAAATTTCCGTTTTCCATCAGTTCTGCTGAACTGTTGAACTTGGAGTTTCTCCCTTTTTGGTTTTTGAATGTGGCCAGAATGCTGCCTCTCCAAACGCTACATGCTTTCTTCTGTCTAGCTCCCATTTATTCTTCTGCCTCTGTGCATGCTAGTCACCTTTCACATTTTGGAAATTGCTTTAGATGCAAATAAATTCATTTGTGGCTCCGCACTCAGAATTTTAAAAGTTACTAGAAAATTCAAAGTAACATATGACAGATCTGAGCCTTTTGCTGCTGATTCACATAATTGTTTTTAGGGGTTTTGGTTTTCTCATTTTCTTCTTTTATTAACAGATGTTCTCTTCCATTTTAAAGGGCTTCAAAATGTTAATTGTTTAAAATACCAAGCCTGATCATTCTTTATCCTCTCTATGTTTTTCTGCTTTTTCTTTCAGCAAGATCACCAACCAGTACGCAGCACATTTAATTCACTCTGTAGACCTCAGTTATAGATTAGTAGACTGATTCCTTTCACACAGCATAATGAGATTTAGAGAAATAGAAGTAAGCAGAAAACATTGGACTTTAAATAGGGGTTCAGACACAAAAACAAGTTACCCTGGCTTGGAAAGTTTACAAGGAGCAGCTGGGCTGCAGGAACTGTCTATGATGTCCATCCTTTTAGCATCAGTCAAACAGGAGGATATTGATTTAGTTTTGTCTGCAAGAGGGAAGGATGAGCAAAGTCCAACCATCTGGTATTTCCAGTGGGCTCAGACCGTGCACACAAACCATAGGCACAGCTCAGCTTGGGCATGGCAACTTCTTCATTTATGGTCCCATTTTGCTGCCCTTGAGCCCCACGTTGTCACTCAGATGGAACATTTTGGATGGGCTATAGGGCATATTGTCTTAATTGTGTTTTATCATTAAATACACGTTTGTGCTTGAGCTTCCTGGAGGTTTCTAGGCAGGTGAGCACTCCCAAGCTGAAACCAAATGAGGGGCTCTGAATGATCACCTGGAGGGTCCTGGCTCCAAAACGTGCCTCCAACCACAAGCCCCAGAGCCCCAGGACAGCGCCTAACTCAGAGCCATGGGCAGATATCTACACTTGAAAAGGGTAAACATCTTCCCCTTCTCTCCTCAGTTACACTTCCCAGACCCATTCACAAGGGCCAGAGCACAGCGAAGGAGAAGCCCCAGGGTAGCAGTTACACAGACATCAGCTTCTTCATACTTAAGGGGTTTTCTCTAAGTATTCAGAATGAAAAATTCAGAATGAAATCGCATAAAGAAATGTTTTTGGCCATTGGAAACTGCTGAAGGTGGCCCAGTGAGCAGGCAGCAGCAATGATGCTTTGCCTCTGTGTTTCCCCCCTGCTGCCTTCCCTGCTGCTCGGACAAGTCTGTCGCACAGCATTGGAAAATGAAGGGGGTTTCCTCACCCCCACAGGCGTGTTTGTGAGTCTCAAATAAAGGTTTTGCAAGACTTGCATCAAAAGCACTAGGGAAATTCAGCATCCTGTCAGTGCTGGGGCACAGGCTGACTGAGGAGATGATGCACAGCCCCGGGGCTGCCTCAGGGAAGGGTTCTTGTGCCGTCATTCCGTCTTTATCCATGTTGCAGCTCCAGCAAAGAGCCCTGGGATAAACACGACTTGGGCCTTTAATAATGTACAGCTTACAGCAAGCAAGACAGCAACCTTGTGTGCCGTTTCCCTTTCAAACGGTGCTTCTCCTCTGTTTTCTCCCTCAAGGTGAGGGGCAGAGGCAGGTTTAATGCTTTCCTGGCTGATAGCAGGATGGTTTGGTGATGGAGAGGAGCCAAGCACGAAGGCTCAACACCCAGTGCTGGGGACAGCCAGAGCAATGTCAAACAGGGAGCGTCCTGGGAAGGTGGCGCAGAGAGGCTTGGACCTGCTTTCCTCAGTTCTGCCAGTAATTCACCGCTCTCATTTTGATGTGAACAGATTCAGCGTATGATGCACTGGCGTCTTGTCACGTTAGGAGGCTACTCCATGCAGCAATGATATCAAGGGCTACCTTCAGCTACCTGAAGGGCTAGTGCCATCTGAGGGGTGATTTGAGGGCATCTGAGACATCCTCAAGGCAGATGTGGCACAGGACCCAGGGATACCCACCCAGCTGAAGGTGTAGCAGGGTGCTCCATGGGGCATTTTAAATGGCACTGGATACCCGTGTTGAAGCAGCTGACCTGAGAGGCCACCTTGCAGATGTCTGCTGCCCCACTGGACTGTAACATGCGAGCACAGTTCCCAAAAATGCACATTTTGTACCTTAACATCATTCAACAGTCATGTTGGGATACAAATTACAGATCCAAGTGATGACTTTGTCACTATTCCCAGGCAAGATCTTTCAGCTGGGCCAGTTAAGGCCTGGTCTGGTTACTGCCTGAAAGTCATTTCTTTTAGGATTTCAGCAATGGGCCTGGCTGCCAAGTGACATTTCTGAGCACTTTTTTCTAAGCTGAGGCATTCTCCGATGATCCAAGCCACCCTGTGAAGGCATGAGCAGTAATCTGTTCAAAGACACAACCTTCTTTTCATCTGAAATGTTGTTGGCGGTTTGTTCGTTTCTGAAGGAAAACATCAAGAACTACAACATGATACATAGTATATTGCTATTAATTTTTGGACATATTATTTAAATAGATTCCTGAACATATTCTATCTCTTGAAGTTTTTTATTAGCTGGAATCATTTTCACTATTTAAGAAAATCTGCATGTTGAATTGTGAGGTTTTTTCCTAGTTATTTAAACTCCAAATGAATTTCACTGTTAACTTTCCTGATATCCATTTGCTTAGTATGAATAAATGGCACAGATATCCTGTCAACTGTTCCCTGCTGCTATAAAATAGATGCAGCTTCTTTGTAACATGGACCAATTCACTTCTGTAAGGGTGAGGAGATATCCGTAAGAGAATATGTCTGAGTGACTAAAAGCCAAAAGCTTTCACTAGCTGTCTCTAATCACCAGCACTGCACCTGGTCTGTGCAGAGCTGGGAAAGAGGCAGATAATAAAGGGGACTTAACCAAGACGTGGTCCCAGTTGAGGTCTTCTTTGAGCAAAGATTTCTCTTCATGCATTGCTTTCCAGATCACTTTTTCAAATAAGTGGGAAAGACCAACTAAACTGCTTAGAGAAAAACCTGGAGGTAGAATAGGAATTATTAAAAATTCCATGCCCTGCCCATTGCTTGTACCTGCACCTGAGTCAGTCCATGCTATGGGCAGTGGTATCAAATGCTACAGTCACTTCTTGGGATTTTCTGGATGATATTTCAGCTGGCTGTAGAGAGGGTAGTTCAGAGAAAACTTTTCCAAATTCTGGAGATGATCAGGTGTGAAGTTTGATTCTGTTTCATAGTTGGGAGAGGGCAGAATAATATACCGCTTTCCATATAATTCTGCATAATATAATTTTTCTATCTCTTTCTGTCAGCTACAGCATCTCTCTTCATTATCACTGCAGCCCAAAAAATCCTCACTTTAAATCTTCCTCCATCACTCTTCTTTATCATGTCAACACCAGCCTACGTGTTATTGTCTCTTTAAGTTTGCTAGGCAGGACTTACACAGTCCTACACATCTCCTCTCATACTATCTTCTCATTTTATTTCACATTGTTCATTTTGTATTTCCAGGCCATTGCCATTTCTGTTAGTCCTGTTGGTTTACATTATCCTCCTGGCTTGACTATATGATCATCCTACTGATTACATTTCACCTTCTACTTTCCCCCGTTCTTATGTTTTTCAACATTTTAATTTATTTTGCTGGCAAGACTTTGGTGTCAATTCACCAAATAATTCTTGCTGCCACCGCCTGCTATTAACATGGGTTAGACGACCACGTACCTTTGAGAACTTGAGCCCTCATTTCCACTGGTTTTAAGGGGAAACAAGCAGCTCAGGGCTGACCTGCCAGTTTGGGAGCCCTGATGTCTTCAAAGGGTGCCTGTACTGGACTGGGCAGTAGAAATCTGCAGTATCTTGAATGAGGAAAAGAATGAAAGGGCAAACATATCCTGTTTATTACAACAGTAACAATATCACAGTTGGTATGTGTTGCCTTATTCCAGATTTATAGCTGGGATCTGTGATGTCCCAGGGCTCAGCATGCAATCCCAAAGACACTCTATTTGCATGTACTCCGCATTTGATAAATAAAAAACGGGAAGTGTCAGAGAAGCATTTTAAAACACTCTGTTATTAAGCAGTTACTGGCAGATCTTGTGCTTTCCAGTCATTAGCCTTCTACAAGCTCTCCCTGTGTGTTGTGACAAGATGTAGATGTTCTAGCTTTGGTGCCAGACTGAAAACCAAAGCAAAAGAAAAAAAAAGGAGGAGGAAAAAGTTATCTTTAAATCTGTGTGTCCTAAGATAAAATCCTGCCTGCAGACAGACCCAGCCTGGCAGAAGGAGTGATGGCTAAGCCCCATTTCCTTCTGTGAACAGCCACTTCACTGACACCCTTAGACATGCAGCCCTACGCACCAAGGGACACTGATGGTCCATGAAATTTGAGCCTGTATCAATGATACATTTAATTTCCCATCCTTCACTCCAGTTCCAGACAGACATAATTCATAAAAGACAGGTTTTGCAGTTAGCAAACAGAAACAAAGACAGTATTAGCACAAAAAGGCCGATTTTTTACCCATCCACTCTTTTTCTACGGAGATTCAGGACCTGAGAGATGATTAAAGCAACACAAGTTTATTACTTGGGCAGAAAGCATGAGGATATTCATTCCTTCTGAGGTACAAAGCATGCAGAGGAAAGAGTGAGACCTCCAAAGTCTCTGAGCAGGGCCCTCTCTCACACCTCCATCTCCTTGTCAAGCTGTCTGCACCCTCCCCAGCCTGGCTAGCTCTTACCTCTGGCTGGGAGACACAGGGCCATCATTCCTGCAGCATACCTGCTTCCCCGAAAGCCCATGCGAGTGGGCTGACAACCAGCTCTCCCTCCCTCTTCCCTGACGCCAGCAAGGTTGAAGCTTAACACCCCCTTTCATCAGGGCTGCCAGCCCAGAGGAGAAAACCAAGTGACCTGGAGGGAGGTCCCTGCATCCTCGCTGATGTCCTCCCCATGGTTACCTGCCCCCTGAAGCTGACCACCTCTGTCCTCTACTTTGCTGTCCCTTTTTCTGCTGATTTCTCCCTTACCAGGATCTTCTGATTTCACTTCTGGGCATCACGCAGGTTCATGCTAACTAAATAACCCAGGGATGCATGATGTATTTAACCACTACAGTCAGCTCCCTTACTTTTCACCCTCTAGAACATAACATTTATTCTATTTTTTCTTTTCAGCAGAAGGCAGAGCATTGCCATGCGATGACCTCTTAGAGATGAGTAAATTTATAGCTCTCCCGCCCCTGCAAAGGCAAAAGCAAAAATTTAATTTGCTTTCCTAAAGCAGGACTCTTCCCACTCCATTATGTTAGCACTTACCCACTGTCAGGGCCACACTGTACGGTGTGAAAGAAAGAAAAGCAATTCCACAGTCGCAGGAAATAAAATAATTTGTGCTGTAAGGTACCTCAGTCATTAGGTAATTAATCTGAGTTATTTTTTTGTTTGGGCTGGAATGGAAGGGTGAGTCCTATCTCAATAAGAGATGAATGTTTCTGTACCCCAGATTTGTTGCCCATGGCTGCGGACATTTCACCATTAAGGGTCACAGCTAGCACCTACACAGGTAACAACAAACACAAGCCCGTGTCTCCCCCTTCCCCACCACCTCTGCCAGGCTTGGTGACTCGCTTGAGATCTTGCTCTTTACCGAGTGCCTTGAAGCCGTAGCCCCCAAAGTTGAGGTGCCAACAGGGAGATGGGCGAGCGGAAGGAAACTTGCCCCTAAGCACCCGCCAGCAATCCCTCCACTGCCATGTCCCATCTCAGAGGGTTTCCATGGTCCGACACCTTCACGGCCTCCCCCTCTGGGGATGGGGCTGTAGCTGCCAGCTCTGCCCGAGCAGGTGGGTGGACAGGGCTTGCGGCCCCAAGGAAAAGCAGCTGAGCCTGAAAGCCAGGGGCTAGGCAAGTCCACCATGCAAACACCTTAGCAAGCTAAGTGCCTTTTTGCAAGCATGCCTGGGACTGGGTAAACATGACTTGTGAGCTAAATCCCACCCCTAAACCTGAGCTAAGCCCTGGGCTTCCCAGAGCAGGCAGTCACCAGGTGTGCAAGGCCACAGAGGCGGAGAGCTCTGACTTCTCATTTCCCCAAAATGAGAAAGCAAGGACTGCTCTCCATTTCAGCAATTTCAGGAGCCGGTTTCCAAGGCAGCCCCACAAGCGGTTGCACAGAAAGGACTGCAGGATCGGCAGGCTGCAGCGAGTGGCAGGTGAGAGGGGAGAAGGGGGGAGTTTGCAGACTGCCTTTGTGTTTCATACACGTCTTCACACTCGTTTTTTTCACGTGTCAGTAGAGGGTCCTACCACACGTGAAATTACCTGCACCCCCACGATCATTTTCCTGATTTACTGTTGGGTCATCCCAGAAAAAGCACCATCGCAGATGAAGATGCGAGTTTGAAAATCGCTGGCTTGGGCTTTTTGATTATTATTCTGTTTCCTCTGTGAGAGATGAGCTGTACTCCCAGCTCTGTGTTCTTTATTTGCAGGTGATTTTTACTTAACTGAGCTATTGATCCCAAGATGGATAGACAGCCCGGCAGCTTAAGCCCTGTCCCCGAAGGTATGAAAGCTTCATTAGATTTATTAAATTCTCCAGGATACACGGAGGCTCTGCCGTCCATCTAGCAAAGAGGCTTTACATTTTACTAACGCTCCCATGATTTGTATTCCTTGTTGAATTATTATTTTTTTATTATTATTATTGTTTAGACTCAAGATTTCTCCTCTAGCTCAACTGCATGTGAAATGCAGTCAATTAATAGATGCAGAGAAGAGCACTCCACCCCCCAAGAGTCTCAGATATCCCATCTCTTAACCTCATCCTAACACTATAATGTCCCCTTCATGTCCTTTCTCTCTGGCAGGACAGATTTGGCATTTTCCTCCGAGGGAATTAATGAGGCTTCAGGAGCTCCCATTGTTTTCGCCTGGGATAAATCAAAGAATCTTTAGAAATGGTCAGAGAAAAGCAAGAAACAATGACCTAGAGTTTAAAGATGTGTGCTGGTTTTGGCTTGGATAGAGTTAATTTTCTTCATAGTAGCTAGTATGGAGCTACATTTTGGATTTGTGCTGGAAACAGTGTTGATAATTCAGAGATGTTTTAGTTACTGCTGAGCAGTGCTTACACAGAGTCAAGGCCTCTTCTGCTTCTCACCCCACCCCACCAGCGAGGAGGCTGGGGGTGCACAAGAAGCTGGGAGGGGACACAGCCGGGACAGCTGACCCCAACTGACCAAAGGGATATTCCATACCATAGGATGTCATGCTCACCATAGAAAGCTGGGGGAAGAAGAAGGAGGAAGCAGGGGACGTTCAGAGTGATGGCGTTTGTCTTCCCAAGTAACCGTTACGCGTGATGGAGCCCTGCTTTCCTGGACATGGCCGAACACCTGCCTGCCGATGGGAAGCAGTGAATGAATTCCCTGTTTTGCTTTACTTGCATGCGCGGCTTTTGCTTTACCTATTAAACTGTCTTTACCTCAACCCACAAGTTTTCTCACTTTTACTCTTCCGATTCTCTCCCCCATCCCATTGTGGGGGGAGTGAGCGAGCGGCTGTGTGGTGCTTAGTTGCCAGCTGGGGTTAAACCACGACAAGATGCAAATAAAAACTGGCGTTCCCTTCTGGCAGCAATGTGCAGAGGGCGCATCACCCGGCAGTGGGGACAGAGCTGCGAGGCAGCACACTGCACACCGGATTTCATGAAGCAGTGCTGTATACATAGTCCAGGGCAGCGGCTCCCCGGCACCCTGCTCCAGGTCTCTGAGCAGAGTGTGAGTTTTAGACCTCAGTTAACTATTTAAGAAAAGGAAA
Organism: Gymnogyps californianus; assembly: GCF_018139145.2. Classification (NCBI taxonomy): domain Eukaryota; kingdom Metazoa; phylum Chordata; class Aves; order Accipitriformes; family Cathartidae; genus Gymnogyps; species Gymnogyps californianus. Next base: position 35,555,970 of record NC_059477.1, read on the forward strand.
AGGACTGGCAGGATGAGCTACATCAATATGCTGCCTCCTCTCCCCAGCCCCAAAAAGAAAGAGTTGCTGCTCTCATCGCATCTCCAGCACCTGCCGAGTTCCCATGGAGGGCAAGACATCCCTGGGTTGTTTCATTGCCTCTTATTTAATGCAATAATACTGGCTAAAGCATTAGCGGGCCACCAAAGGGACCGCTTAGGACCAGGATTATTTAATACGTTCCCTCACCATGTGGCCAGGGGAGTTAGTGGCAGATTCATGACATTTGTAGAAGAGACTAATTCAGAGGCTGAGAAGTCCAGAGAGGATAATGAAGTTAGACAGATATCAGCTAAATGAGAGAGGAAAAAGGCCACCTTGTATATGTAGGAAATATAATCCAAAATGTGGGATTTTTAGTCAGAAAGAAAGTGAAGCTTGGAAAGCAATAACACAGAAGTAGTCCAAGAACAAGAATGGACAATAAATGAAATAAGTGTAAGCAGAAACTGGTACATGTCACCAAAACATGACCGTGCCTCGAGGCCGTTCCCTGGAATAGCCGCAGGCTCTGCTGCCCCACTAGGAATACAGGCAGGTGGTACCAACACTGGATGGACAGACTGGCAGGATCGGGGAGGAGGATGGCAAGGACTGTCGAGGAGCAGCAAGAATGGCCTCGGAGGGGTTACGCAGGAGACATGACAGCTACACACTTGAAGATTTTGCAAAATGGGGGTATCCAAAGAAATGCCAGCAGGTTTCAATATAGCTATGTGTGGAGGGAATGTAAAATAGCTGGGTGGAAGAGCAGGAAAACCTCCCTGACAGCCAGATCAATTTGTCTGTGAAGTTCTGCAGCCTCCAAGAGGCGGGATGGGAGGATCATGCACCCATTTTGGACCAGCGTGAACTGTCTCCCTGCGGGTGCTGGCACCCAGGCATGGCCACAGCCATGGCCCAGCCACCTCCTCCGGGCTACTGCAGAGATAACCTCCTGCCCCCTGCCAAGGCACTGCTGCTCCAGCAGTTTCCCACTGAAAATGTTCCTGTTTGCCCTTTTCCGCAGTTTTGGTGAAGCTTCAGCACGAAAAATCCTTACAGAAATGACATCTTTTTAGAGAGTTTCTAGTTTTTTCCATAGCAAGAAAATACGCTTTTCTTCACAAGAAATAGTGATTGTCCTCACCGTTAAATGTCTGTTTGGATTTTCATTCTGTTTCCTACTTGCAAAAACCATTGTACCTGGGCATTTTTTTTAAGCTAGCTGTAGCAATGACAGTAGCAGTAGTAACAAAAATGGAGCTTTAAAAGACCCTTTACAGCTTTCTGATTTTCCTCATTTCTGCCCTTAGAGCACCAAAGTTTTTGCTTGTTTGCTTTTTTCAAGGCAGTATTTTTCAGGACTACTTCTGGTATATTTTTAAGGAGACATTTCACAAGCAATATCCCCAGGCCATGGGCAGTATCCATTTTGCACAAGCATAGTTTTGGCTGTACCTGGTGGTACCCCGGAGCAGCCTGGGGTCACAGGAATCACAGCCTGGCCGGAACAGTCGGATGCAAGATGTAGGATTCACGTGTGCTGTCATCAGCCCTCAGCAGGCTGCAGCCAAGGTACCCTCACAAACCAAGCCCTTCGTCCTCCCTTACAGTCGCTTTGCAGGTGCGGTGTAAGATGGCTCCTTTAGGATCAGACAAGTTATGCCCCGTTTCTCTCCCTTGGCTGCAAAGGGAGCTGGCACGGGGCACCCTGATGTCCCAGCCCCACTGCAGAGGTGACATTGGAGCAGACAAATCCCCCCCATTGCATCCCCTTCAATGCAACCGTACCCTCCTTCACAGTGCGTGAGGCTACACAAGTCAATCAGTCCCAATGCGACTTTGTTTAACCACTGGTAAATAGCGGCAACGCACCGACGTTGAGCGGGCGGTGAGCAGGGATGATTTGTTAGGTGGAGAGTTCCTCGAGTTCCTCAGACAAAAAGCACTATCAGATGAGCAAAACGTTACTGTAATTAAAACCCCTTTGCCAAAAAACAATTGCAATAGGCAGTCCTGTGCTAACCGACTACTTTCAAATGCAAGCCTCCACGTGTAATTCTGGCTGACCTTTAAAGAGCTTTTCTGCTGTGCCGTTAATTTTCACTGGTCCCTTAGGTGGGCACTTAAGAGAGTCTTCACTCGCTTTGCACGCTGCAGTTCCAGGGTTATGGTGTTCCCAGACACCACAGCCAAAGACCCGTGCAGGCTTATTTTCTTCAATGTCTATTTTTATACATCCTTTTAATTAAATATTTGGCTGCTGCAATCATCTTGATTAATGAATGTGAGCAGGACCCCTCCTTGTTCAATGACTGGGTCCTTCTCTTCATTTCACACCCACATCACACCATTCTCCCTTTAATATAAGGATGGATGTATACGGCATCTTGTCAGAATCTGATTTATTATTTCTATGAACTACTAGAATTTATTTCTTCCTCTTGAACTAGAATCTGAAATAGTGAATTATTTTCCTATAAGGTAGTCTACCTAAATGATTAAACCTATGACCATGTTGTTTATTTAAATATATTCTTTTTAAAAGCTATTGAAAAAGGTCCACATCTCTTCAAGACCATTTTTCAAGATCCTGCTTTATTTAAAAGCATAGCCCTCATAAAAACCTCTGAAAGAAAACACTAAACATATTTCAAAGCTGTCCAGGAGTTATTTGGGCTGATTTAATAATGCCCATGCATTACAGCTAATCAACACCAATACTGCAGGGACAAAGAGAGGCCAGGCAGGTTAAGGTCCTGCTTTGGAAAATCACATTGCAAAGTAGCAGCTGCTGCCCCAGAAGAGCTCGCAGTAATTACAGCCCCACAAGAGGCGTAATGGGACGTAATCTAGTGCAGTTTATGAAGTTCAAAGCACACCTGTGGTGCATCACAATTCTACAAACAACTGTGGCAAACATTATATAGCTTTCCTATGGGAATTGTGAAAATTATACACATAGGGACTAGAAATCTATTAAGTTATTCAGCAGGTAATAATTCCTGCCAAATCAGGCAGTTATGTTAGCCGCTTATTAGCTGTATTAGATACCTGCAGACAGAAGGCATCTGAAGGCATCACAGACCCGCAGACATTGTTCTGCGGCACGGCATTATCCTTTGATTTGTTTCAGGCCACTTGTATTTGTCACCCCCCGCCCTCAGGAAGCCGCCGCCTGAAATAGGTTAGCTGTAGGCTTCGGCTCTGTAAATTGATCTTTGTGAATTACGGCAGTACAAACCGTGGGCTGAATTACACCCAGCTGTCTACAGGGTTGTTTTAAGAAAAGATTGTACTTTAAACTCAGGTGAGCCAAGGAAGGGATGAGGGAGTTTTGGTGCTGCTGTACATTGTATCCTGAAGGCTTTGTGGTCTTCCCCAAAACAATGCTGCACAATGAATGCTTACAGATGAATGACCCAAGCAGTATTAGCATTTGTATCTGACACAAGACTTAACAGATAAAATAGTCTGTGCTCCTGCAAGAGGAGAGTAGAGAGAAGATGCATCAATAGACATTTTATAGACATAAAGGTAAAAATTAGATTTCTGTAAGTTATGTGGCTCCTTGACTGATTATTGTGTAGTAACCTTGGGGAGCAATCTAATTTAAATTTCTATTTACCATTACTATTTTATAGCCACTAAGAACAACAGCCAGTTCTCTCCCCTTCTTTTCTTCTGATTGCCTTCACAATTTTACTGTGGAGCTGCTTATCTGAAACTCCATCTCGAATTCAGCTGACCCAGGAGTACCTTGGGCTGTTTTGGTACCTCAGGTGCGTTACTCGTCTGCTTTGTGTCTGGAAGGTGCGCCTTGTCCGCTGGTGGGAGAGCAGAGCGGCAAGCACAGGGGGACCCGGGGGAGCTCTCCTTTATTGCTAGCACATGTCACTGGCAATGTTCCCTAGTCCTTTAGTTAAAAATTTCATCGAAAGCAACAATATGAAAACAGATGAAGTGCTGGTGCCAGCAATGCATTCTCCTTGGACAGATCTGCTTTGTAAAAATCTAAAAGCCGGTTGTGATGCAGCATAAGAGATATTACAGAAATTTTCAGCAGTGCTGCTGGGACACGGGAAAAATGTGCTGCTGTTATTGGAGAAATACAAATTTCTTGGGACCTCTGAAGATATGCAGCACCACTATCCAACCTCTGCACTGAACTACCAAAAACTAAAACAAATAAAGTCAACCAAAAATCCTACTGAAAAACCTCAGAAAGAGCCAATGACCTGGTTTGGTCTTTTCCCAAAATGCTGGCTTTTCTCAGCATTTCCTCCCAAAAGACCTCAAGGTGCTGTTCGATACCTGGGCCAGGGCACGCGCTGAAGCAGGGAGCAGGTCTCCGCTGTCACCCGTGTGGGATGAAGCTCCCGTCGACCCTCTGGGTGTTTCCAGCCACAGGTCCCTACGCGGGGCAGCGAAGCAGCAGGTCCTCGGGCAGACCCTGCTGGAGCCACGGGCTGGGCGAGGGGAGGAGGACGGGGGTGTGCAGCCACCTGCGAGGAAGGCCCCCAGGCATGCAGGTTGTAACCCCTGGGGCTAAAACCCATCCGCGCTGCAGGGTTAGCATTCCCACCCGTGTATAAAAAGCTCAGGCATGTTAGTGCCATAAGCGACCCAGTCCTCTATTGCGTGACAACTTACCCAAAACCATACTGGATTTTAATTATCACCTTATTTCTATGTAATACCTAAAACATCATGGTAGAGAGGCACCATATAAATAAACATTATGCAGCAAGTCACAGAAGACTTGCACTTATCATGTAAAGACCTGGCTGTTAAATGGTCTTTTCCATTGCATCTTAATTTTTTAATTTAAAAGGGCAGATACAGAGTTGTTAGAGTCACTGCTACCTAAAGCCTAATATACCCGATTAGCTTCATGGTGTGTGATCCAGCCATGAATGAGTAAAATGTCTTCAATCACTTCAATACTGCCTGTACACAGTTTTGTTTTCATATCAATATGAAGACAATATTGAAAAGTCAGTTTTGTTTACCTAGTTAACATGTGCATTTTATAGGCTCACTTAAGCCAGCACGCTATTTCAGAGGCAAGCCAAAGCTGTTATTAAGACGAATACAAGTACTATAGAAAAACTTAATTCAGTTTTTATGTCTTTGCAGTTGCCTTTTATTTTATACTCTCCTGCTCCTTTTTTATTCCCCATGTGAAGTGTCGAGCACCATTCCTCTGCTGAAATACTGACACTTCCAGTTATAACCTCACTGCAGCGGAAAAGGCAAAAGCCCCAAGAAGATGGCTCTGGATCTCACTAGCAAAGTCCTGGGCAAGAGGGTGGAAGGTGACAGAAGTCACCGGGCTGGGCCAGTGGTGCCATGCTAACGTGCCGTCCGAAAGCTCGAGGCACGCAGTTCGAAGCAAGGAGTCTCCCAGCCGTGCAGCCCCTGCCTTCTGCTTCCTCAGCGGGTATTGATCGTTTCTCAGGTATTGGAAAAGTGCCTTTCTTGATCCACCATCCCACTTGGGTGAGCAGGAGCATCTGTACCGTTATTACCTTCTTCTTTATGTCTGGGCATTTGTTCCCCCCCTCAGGACAGTCTCTGGGAATTCCCAGTTCCTCTCTTCTCTCCTCTGCTGCTCAAACAGACCCAAAATGAAATATGTGAAGTTATCCCTGAGCTGAGCAAGGGGAAAAAAAAAACCAACACAGTACTCGATGTGAATCAGGGCTTAAAGGCGAAGAGAGACAATCCCAAGGGCTCCCATCCACTCTGCCAAAAGAGAGAGGGGCTGTCTCTGCCCCGGATCAGGGGGTAAGTCAGTCCCCTACAGAGAGTCTCCAGCTCCTGGTGTGTGCTGCTGCCCCTCCAACCAAACCCAAGCTGATTGCTCAGCTGGCATCTTTAAAACCATTTAAGTGCCCTCGCAGTTTGTACAGACACCACCTTTTGAAAGCCATATGGCACATATATGGACATGTACAAGCCTTGCTCCCAGAGAAGGAAATTCTCTGATTTCAAACATTATCCATCCCTAAAAAAAAGTTTTCACAATGGAGATGTATTGGGTTTGTGTGGGAAGGTTTTGGTAGCGGGGAGGCTACAGGGGTGGCTTCTGTGAGAAGCTGCTAGAAGCTTCCCCTATGTCCGATAAAGCCAATGCCAGCCGGCTCCAAGACGGACCCGCCGCTGGCCAAGGCTGAGCCCATCAGCGACGGTGGCAGCGCCTCTGGGATAACAGATTTAAGAAAGGGAAAAGTTACTGCACAGCAGCAGTTGCAGCTGGAGAGCGGAGTGAGAAGATGTGAGAGAAACAACTCCGCAGACACCCAGGTCAGGGAAGAAGGAGGGGGAGGAGGTGCTCCAGGCACCGGAGCAGAGATTCCCCTGCAGCCCATGGGGAAGACCATGGTGAGGCAGGCTGTCCCCCTGCAGCCCATGGAGGTCCACGGTGGAGCAGATATCCACCTGCAGCCCATGGAGGACCCCACACCGGAGCAGGGGGATGCCCGAAGGAGGCTGTGACCCCATGAGAAGCCCGTGCTGGAGCAGGCTCCTGGCAGGACCTGTGGCCCCATGGAGAGAGGAGCCCAGGCTGGAGCAGGTTTGCTGGCAGGGCTTGTGACCCCGCGGGGGACCCACGCTGGAGCAGTCTGTTCCTGAAGGACTGCACCCCGTGGATGGGACCCACGCTGGAGCAGTTTGTGAAGAACTGCAGCCGTGGGAAGGACTCATGTTGGAGAAGTTCGTGGAGGACTGTCTCCTGTGGGAGGGACCCCACGCTGGAGCAGGGGAAGAGTGTGAGTCCTCCTCCCCCTGAGGAGGAAGGAGCGGCAGAAACAGCGTGTGATGAACTGACCCAAACCCCCATTCCCCGTCCCCCTGCACCGCTCGGGGGGCCGGGGGGAGGTAGAGAAAATCAGGAGTAAAGTTAAGCCCGGGAAGAAGGGAGGGATTGGGGGAAGGTGTTTTAAGATTTGGTTTTATTTCTCATTATCCTGCTCTGATTTGACTAGTAATAAATTAAACTAATTTTCCCCCAAGTCAAGTCTGTTTTGCCCGTGACGGTAATGGTGAGTGATCTCCCTGTCCTTATCTCGACCCACGAGCCTTTCGTTTTATTTTCTCCCCCTGTCCAGCTGAGGAGGGGAGTGATAGAGCGGCTTTGGTGGGCACCTGGCATCCAGCCAGGGTCAACCCACCACAGTCCTTTTTTGGCGCCCAACGTGGCAATCCTGCATTTTCATTAATTCCCCTGATGTTTTCCAACTATAGAAACAATAAAATAATTTTTCCTTGGGCAAAAGAGAGGAAACAAAGAAGCAAAGTGATTTTCACTACTGTTTTGCTTTAGCCGTGCTAGCAGGTAGGCAGGGGTCACGCTGACGAGGAGTCTCGGGGGACTCGCGGCAGCCGTACGGCCCATGGTCCTGCTGCAAGCAGCAGCACCTCCTCTGCCGAGATCAGGGCTGAGTCTGCCGGCAGCAGCCAGCGCTGCCCACCAGAGAGAGAAAAATCCTGCAGATAAAATCAGACAGGTGCAAGTGTTTTCTGCCAACAAAATTTCAGATTTCCAGTATGTTTTGAATGAAACTTTCAACAGCATTTTTTTTTTCCAGTGAATATTCCTTCAGTTTTTTATTTAAGCTACTCCAACTTGCTTAAGTGAGTTCCTAACACCAACCTGTCCTAAAGACTGAGAATTGCATGAAAATTAATAAATTGTTACTTGGCTATGTATTTAACAAAATTAAATTCCACTCCGAAGGACCAACAGCCTGCATACACAGCAGAAAGCATGTATTTGGTCATGAAAGCTGGCAGGCGAGATGCTGGGACGAGCTGAGGAGCGAGCAAGTAAAGCCGCCCCTTCTTCCTGGGCTGGCCCCGGGCGCCCGCCTGCATTGATCTGCAGGATTCAGCCCCGTGCAACCACTCCGTGCAACTTCTTAACCTTGCTCTGACTGCTGGGCGGCCAAACAGATTTCTCATTTAAAGGATAATTAACCTTTCGGGTGAAAGCCAGGGGTCCAGGCTGCTCACGGGGGCTGCAGCTGGGAAAACTGTGGAAACCTCAGCTGCCACGCTGAAATGGGGAGCTGAGCTGCGGGGCTGTCGATTCAAATCCCACTTTACTGCATACCAACCTCTCTATCTACACAAGCTCTAGGTATATTTTATCTGATCTTCTAGCATTTACAACGTGTTTAAACTTTCAGGACATTGGAAAATACCATGTCATTCGGTTTCTGTGTCTTGTAGAGGCTGGAAAAGCCTCCGCTGCATTTCTCATTAGGATTGGACTGGGTCACAGTATGTGGTCTCTGACAGCCATTACCTGGAGAAAGTGTTTAAATAGCCCTGCTGTCCAGCATGGTTTTCAGCTGGGATAGGAGGCAGGGAGCAGGCGTGAAGGGGAACGCTGCATACAGCCAGTGTTCCTGGCTGGTGACCATGGCCTGGACCTCACCACAAATGGCACAGAGCCTCCCGAGTCCTCAGCACCATCTCTGGTTTCTCAGCCTGGTGCTCAGCTCTGGTGCCATTGCCACAGCAAACCCACCCCCCTCATTAAGGGACTGATGGGCACACAGGGAAAAAAAAAAAAAAAAAAAACACAGAGGAAGGCATTTGCAGAGCGCTACAAAATGAGACATCGACCCCACAGGTTGCGGAGCATCGTCTCCTGCTGTCCCTTCGATCATTAATTTTGACCTATTTAGCTCTGTAGGGCAAAGCCAATAAATGAGAAAGCCTTTCCCTAGGTACAACAGGAGAAGGAGAGGGAGCAAGGGACTGTACGTATTTAACGGGCAGTATTCGTGCCAGCAGAGAGCTGCTGCTACCGCAGTTTCCCAATGCACAAGCTCAGCTGCTTTTGCCAGTGCAGCACATCCATGCAGCAAGGAGCTGAATTACCAAGTGACCAAGTCCACCAGAGAAACCCCTGTGGGTACCCAGAACCACCGGCATCACCCAGCGAAACACACGGGCTGCGCTATGGGATGCAGCTTTGTGTCCTGTCAGCTCCTCTTTGCCCACTCCATAACCCACGTTCAGCCCCTCTGGCTCAGCTCCGGAGGCATCAGGCACTCTTTCACCCTAACCTTAGAGACAGGCTCCCGTTTGTCTCTGACAGATTTCAGCAACTTTCAGGGTGCTGCAGCGAGCTGTGTCCTGCAGGAGGACCTGCAGGGCGAGCAGGGGAAAGGGGAGCGAAAGGACCACCAGTTGGATGTGATGGCACAGACTCAGCAAAATCATATCCCACCTCAAGGTGCTTCATAGCTGAGGGCAGGTGTATTTTCCAGTTTTCAACCTTGCTGTCAGCTTGCACAGTGCAGCAAATAAACCACATTTGACACTTTCTAAGTCAGATGAGTTAATAGAGGTGAGAGAGGGGCAGAAGGTTGTCAGGTCACGACTTTGATAAAATCAAAATGCATTAGGCAGTAATTAGAAGAGTTCTTCTAAAAATACTCGGAGGTCCATTAAAGGTGAGAGGCACACACGGCTGCTGCCCAGCCCCAGCCCAGGACCACTTCTAGGGCGTCTGCTTGGCCTGAGCACTGTGGCTACACCAAAACAGCCTGGTTATGGCTCAGCTCCCCGAAAGAGGGCTTGCAGGGTGAGGACTGTCTTGGCTTGTGGGTCCGTAGTGCCGCATTTCTTGTTGAGCAAGTCCTAACGTATTTTTGTAGACCTCTGACCCTCCTGTCGTCTCCTGCAACTCCAGTGCCTTTGCCCCAGGTTGGCTCCCAGGTTCGTGTGACCGCAACCAGGCAAGCTCAGCTGTGTGGTGGCCACCAGCACCGGCTCCCCCTCGCCGTGTCTCCTCCCTGCACCCCCCAGGAGCATGAGGTTTAGCTGTGGCTTTGCAGCAGCTACGGCAGCAAGAGACTAGAATGGATTCAAAAGCGATGGGCAGGGAGATACCTACCCATCCCACTCACGACGTCCTTTCCAGCAAAAATAACTGAGCTGGCTTAGGCAGGCACAGTTTGGATGCATTTACGCCGCACCATGCCGTTTGCATTTGGGGGAGGCTCAGCCCCGTCCCCGCTGCCCACCCACCCCAGGGCTCGAGCAGCCCACCCTGCCTGCGGGATGAGCGTGCAGGCAGGCGGGCTGGTGCTTCCCAGCCCACCGGAGGCTCTCTGCAGCCTATGCAAACCTGGAAAGCCTCACAGCTGCCCCTCAAAACTTCTCAGGCATTCAGAGAAGATATTTAGTCAGAAACAGAACAAAAGTAGAAATGACAGGTTCCCCACAGTTGCTCGTCAGCCTGAATTAAGAAGCATGGGGTCAGGATCTGGACCCAGGAATGCCCTAACCCCAGGCCGGGGGCTGTGCTGGGGATGGATGCTAGCAGGAAATTTGATCGAGCACCAGAAAAACCTTCCTGAAGAAAACATCATGCTGACGGTAAACTTCTGCAAAAACATTCCTCTTTTACAAACCAACTCTCAGGCAAAGGCACATTTTGCTCAGAAATGCCTGACAAGCTATACTGACAACATTGCTGTGACATCTGTGTGGTAAGTATCATCACATTAGGGTAATATTATCATTATCTACACTCTGTGGATGACAAGTACAACATGCTAATGGCACCTAGTTACAACAAATCTCTATCAAGACTCTGATAGAGCAGAGCTCTGCCTGGCTTTATCTCTGCTTGTGGGTGCATCAGGTCTTCCAAGACATCGGCATTGCTCACAGCATCCCCTGGCTGTCTCCTGTGCACTCCCTATGACCAGGTGCAAGGAAAGGTTGAATTAATTCAGAAGTGAATTGCAACACGAGTGCAAAAACCTCATAGTTATCTCCTGAAGTGGCTTCACGTACTGCGTGTGACATCTCCCTGTACGCTGATTCCCCTTCAATGCATCTCTGACACCCCCTGCGCTGAGGGACTCGGCCCAGCTCAGCGTCCATAGGTAATCTCACGCCACTTCTGTCGGCTGGAGTATCTTGCAGGCATCTGAGCACCCACATCTGCAGGGAGACACTGATTTATTGGCTCCAGATAGGAAGACAAGGCTCTAATCTTCCTCACTTTGATGTAACTAGAAGCCATCAGCCTTTCCGTGAAGGTTTGCCATCAGATGCTTTCAGTTAGATGCTTTTTTCCGGGGAGGTTGTGCCAAAGGGTTTTCCCAGCTGCAGCGATGCGGGATTTCTGGTGGGAAAGTGCCATCCCGTGGCGAAGTGTGAAACTCCGACTGCATCGTGCCTGCAAACTCACGCTAGGCAAAGCCTCCTCAGACAACTGTAATATAACTAGTAAATCTACATTTAAGCGCAGCCATGCTGCAATAAGGCCAGTTGCCCACCTCCCATCCCCACGGTGTTTCAGCAGCAAATCTGCATTATAACAGACTCCTGCATCTTCCTTATTTTCTGGCTTCCTTGGAGTTTTACCAGACACTTCATATTTGTTATCTGTTAGTTATTCTTTGGGGCACAACTTTTGTTATTTTTCACCATTAACATGGTCTGGCTAAATCCCAGAGTTTGGAAGTTGGAGAAAACAATAAAAACAAACCAAAACTGATCACCACCCTGCCGGATGGAAGGTTTCAGGGATTTTCATCTCAGACCAGAGCCGCTGCTGACAGACCCCTTGCCATGCTGTGGGAAGCAGTGCCCAGCCTCGGGGCTCTGCTGGAAGGGAGGGATGGGAAGACTTCTGGTACGGCTGCCCGGATACACAAAGCTGGACACCTGGACACATTTTTGCCTTCCCAGCTCAAGCCAATTTAGAAACTCCTCCTTCCCTGGGCACCGAGCACAGCTCAGGAAATACATCGTCTTCAGAAGAGCCAGACTGTCATCACCTTGAATCACTAAATTTTAGGCATCAGTACATCAGAAATACCTCTCATAAGACACGATACCTCTACGCTGCTGCAGAGTATTGAGCCCATGTCTATGGGATTTCCATCTGAAAGGAGATCAAGAGGACATCTTATTTTAATCTGACCTCCATGTTTATTTAAACCTTGAACCTACCTACGCCTGGAACATTTCAACAAGTAAAACGCACTAAACCGCCCCAACAATGAACAGCGCAGACATGCCGAGGGTTCGGGAAAGCCTCCACCTGAGGCTGCCAGGACTCGCTACAACACCAAATTTCCAGCAACTCTTTACAGCAGAGAGAGCCAGCACCCAGTGTATGTGACCAAAAGAGGGTGGAGGTTAGCCGGGAGGGCGCAGGAGGAGCAGGGTCCAGTTGTGCAAGCAGGAGGAGATCTACACAGGGCTCTGCAGCTCAGGGATGGGAGTTGAGGCCAAAGCACCAGCAGCAGATGCAGGTAGGGCTGCAGAGCTGCTCCCGCCATCCATGCATTTCACACCTTGAGCAGAGGAGTGACAGCAGCGGTGAACGGAGTAGCTGTGGGTTGTTACTGCTCTTGCACTCTCGAGTTTTTAGATTCTGCCCTGTGGGGGAATTTGGGTCCCCGAGGATCTGCCCAGGTTCATTCGTCCCCGCGGGCAGTGCCAAGCTGAGGCCCTCGAAGGCACCAAGCAGAGCAGGGAGCCACTCACCCCAGCCAGCCAGGGAAGGGCAGAAGGAACAGCTGGTCCCCCAGTTCACTGGTGAAAAGGGATTAATCACCCATTTCAAAACCAAGGGAGATGCAAGCCTGGGCTCCAAATCGTGTGGTGTAAGCTTTCTCCCAGGATTCATCACCCAAACAACAGGACCAGGGAGAAAACTTGCCATATAGCTTAGCAGCCAGGGCATTTAGCTAGGAAGGAGAGATGCATTTAAGCCCCTGCTCCAGTTAATGTTCATTTATAAAAATTGGAACAACTTCAACAAGATGTTAAAAAAGATTTGTCCTGGATGCCCATGAAGCAGGGCATCTTCTCAGCTTTGGAGAAGTGGAAATGGCTTCTTCTGTGCTGGTCTGTCTTTCAAACAATACACCTTTCCTGATCTTTCTTTTAATTCATGAAAAGAAGAAAAAAAAAACCAACTTTTGTCAACCATATCAGTGTTACATGTTCTGGATCAAGCACTACATCTTCAGTTCCTATAAACTCATTGCTGTTGTATTCTCTGGGTCTCTCTCCAGCATTAAATGCATTTACACTAAAAACCCTGCAAGTTTGGGAAAAAAACTGCAGCCACTCTGCACGTTACTGTGAATCAGAGCAGATGAGGTGGCTTTCCAAACCACTGTGGTAAGACAGAAAACCCAGGAAACATCTTGAACCTTCATCCAGAACACTATTCACAGGTCTCCCTCTAGTCTGGCTTCAGGAAAGATGCAGACAGGTGTTTACCAGTTGGAGTAACACCACTTATGAAGGACATCTGTGAGTAATGCACACTACAATTACCAGAAAATTTATACAATCTGTATAATACAGGAAAAAGCAGCTAGGCTAGTGACAGCAAAATTCCAGAAATTGCCATCTATCTGCTGGTATGGGGATTCACAATGGAGCAGTACGCCCAAACACACAGGGCATCGCTTCTTGTGCGGGTGAGGCACACCTACAGCTAGCACAGGTCAGGCTGTGCCTTCCCTTTGGGAATCAAGTTTTTGATAAAAAATTTTAAAGAGATGAAAGAGACGTCTGCAGTAACCACATAGGAGCTGGGCAGCTCTGTGCTGTTTAAAACAGGAAACTCGAAGGCTTATGCTACAACAGGGAGGGTGACTGGCACTCAGAGCCAAATATTCTAGCACTTGCTTCTGCTGGGGAAAATAACAAAAAATAAACTAAATGATGATAACAACTAATGTATTTCCCTTAATTTTACTGCCACAAAAGTTTTGCAAAAATATTTTCTTCGTACACAGAAAACGACATGGTTATCAGGCAGTAAACTTAAACAGTACTATCCCACCAGCTGGCAGCAGGAGCACAGGCAGCTCAGCATGCCCAGCAGTTGCCTGTGGTCAGCTTTTCAAGTAAGAGCTCATTCGTCCCAACAATACCATAATGTTTGGTCACAAATGTTTTCACAAAGTGAAGAGATGAGCCTAAACTGATGTGGCAGTGACCTTTGATTTGTTCTAAGTTCAGCTGCATGAAAATACAAGCTTTTAACCACACAGAGCCAATTAAACCTAGAGTCCTACTTTGTCTAGCGGAATAAAATCAAACTCCTGGAGATCAGAAAAGTGAGTCAAGCTCGGGCAGGCCAGTCTGCAACTTTTTAGTGCTCCTTGCAATCTGATGTGCAGAAATAGCACTGCTCTAGGTCACCCAGCAGTCACCAGGACAATAAAAGCATGAGTCTCCTTTATGCTGCTTTGTAACATCAGTCCCATTAAATCCTGTTACACAATAAGCATATTGACTTTGTGGTACATTTGATTATGAAACACCAGTGTAGGTTTTTTGCCACCTCACATTTCTACGCATGTGTTTTGGATGCTTCCAGCTCAGTTGCCTACTGCATTCCACAGCCACAGCTCTGCCCCAGCTGCACCCAGCTCAGCACTGGGAGGGGAAGGGAGTTACAGCTTGTATGGGTTTGTGTGGCAAGGTTTTGGCAGCAGAGGGGCTACAGGGGTGGCTTCTGTGAGAAGATGCTAGAAGCTTCCCCTATGTCCAACAGAGCCAATGCCAGCCGGCTCCAAGACAGACCTGCCGCTGGCCAAGGCCGAGCCCATCAGCGACGGTGGTAGCACCTCTGGGGTAACAGATTTAAGAAAGGGGAAAAAGTTACTGCACAGCAGCAACTGCAGCTGGAGAGCGGAGTGAGAATATGTGAGAGGAACAACTCTGCAGACACCCAGGTCAGTGAAGAAGGAGGGGGAGGAGGTGCTCCAGGCGCCAGAGCAGAGATTCCCCTGCAGCCCCTGAGGAAGACCATGGTGAGGCAGGCTGTCCCCCTGCAGCCCATGGAGTCCACGGGGAGCAGATATCCACCTGCAGCCCCTGGAGGACCCCACGCCGGAGCAGGGGGATGTCCAAAGGACACTGTGACCCCGTGGGAAGCCCGCGCTGGAGCAGGTCCTGGCAGGACCTGTGGCCCCGTGGAGAGAGGAGCCCAGGCTGGAGCAGGTTTGCTGGCAGGGCTTGTGACCCCGCGGGGGACCCACGCTGGAGCAGTCTGTTCCTGAAGGACTGCACCCCGGGGAAGGGTCCCACGCTGGAGCAGTTCGTGAAGAACTGCAGCCCGTGGGAAGGACTCACGTTGGAGAAGTTTGTGGAGGACTGTCTCCTGTGGGAGGGACCCCACGCTGGAGCAGGGGAAGAGTGTGAGAGTCCTCCCCCTGAGGAGGAAGGAGCGGCAGAGACAACGTGTGAGGAACTGACCCAAATCCCCCATTCCCCGTCCCCCTGCACCGCCTGGGGGGACGGGGGGGGGGGGGGGGGGGGGGGGGAAGGAGGTAGAGAAAATTAGGAGTAAAGTTAAGCCAGGGAAGAAGGGAGGGGTGGGGGGAAGGTGTTTTTAAGATTTAGTTTTACTTCTCATTACCCTACTCTGATTTGACAGGTAATAAATTCATTTTTCCCCCAAGTCAAGTCTGTTTTGCCCATGACAGTAATTGCTGAGTGATCTCCCTGTCCTTATCTCAACCCACAAGCCTTTCGTTACATTTTCTCTCCCCTGTCCAGCTGAGGAGGGGAGTGATAGAGCAGCTTTGGTGGGCACCCAGCCAGGGTCAAACCACCACACAGCTGCACACTGCATCCATCCCCAGCCAGGTTATCCATTTGCACTTTATCAAAGAAACATGGAGAGATTAAGTAACAGATTTTGTGTATTCTTGGGATGTTAAAAAATATCATTTAAATCCAACTTCTTCCTTTTTTTTTTTTTTAAAAACACCTGCTTCTGCAATTAATCTTTTGAATGCTTTAAACCCAACCCAGCACAGAACAACAGTGGGAGGTACAAGTCCAAGGAGAGCAGAGGGTTTTTCTGAAACTGCCTTTTATTCACCCTGTATGGTGTCTGTTTTACTTGATCCCTGGGATCCAGTGTTACAGATGCAGAACACCGATGTGAACCATTCCCAAAGAGTTATTCCCAGTGTAGAAGACTGCAATTCAGTATTACATCTGGTGTGTTTAAGTATTGATGACTCTCTGTTCAGTCCAAGTCATTAATGGGAGCTGCTCATAGATTTTTAGTTCCCCAACGCACCAGAAATCAGCTGTGGCTGTGTACCTTCTCAGAAATGATCTCTACAGTATTAAAAAAAAAAAATAAACAAACCACATTGCAAAAAACTCCCACTTATTCATTCTATGAGAAGCTTAACATCATTTTAAATTAGAGCTACAAGGAAATGACTGTTGTGTAAGGGTACGAGTACTTTCCCCTCCTTTCTCTTCTACACAAATGACTAATAGAAGTTTAAACCAACTTTCGTGGAGCCACGGGAGGATGAACAAGTATTGGAACAAACAAGTATAACTGAAGACTAAGCTCCTACATCCCTGATTTTGTAATTAATGTGCAGGTAGCTAGACAAAATTGTACACATCTCGCCTGAGCAAGTCAGACAACATATGGGCTGCTCAGCAGCACTTAGGGCACACATGCCCTCTCTTCTGAGGGCTGAGGTCCATCAATGAGACAACATTGAGACAACACAGCTTCTCTTCAGAGCATGAGATTTTGAGTTCTGTACACAGGAGCAAGAGTTTGGTGTGGAAGGTGCCTAAAACCACACTGTCCTGGGCTGCTTAGCTATTTTTATTCAGTTTTAGCAGCAGGGATTCCTCAACCTAGGGAAAAAAACTCCTGGCCTTACTCCTGAACATACCTAATTTGTGATGAAAACCCCAGTAGTACCTGCACTTCCCACATTGAATACAGCTGGAATGCAAAACCCATCTTATTTTACACTTGGCAGCAACTCCTGCTCTCAGCCTGACAGCTTTCACACTCAAATGTCAACTCTTCCTCCTGTCAAAGAGCTCATCTATGAGCTGGCTTGTTTCCTTGACATACCATTTGCTAATCCAGTGGTGATTGCACCAGATACAGAATCCAGCTCTAGAGGGCTCCCCACCACCAGGCAGTGCCTGTTTCTGCACAATACCAAGCTAACAGACCTGCCTGAAGCAGCGAGTCCATCAGACACCGTCCCCTCCTGGTGCAGCCTGTTTTTTTCCTACTCCCCCACCCCTCTCCTGCAAGAGCCCAGCTGCTGAAACACAGTACATGAGAATCGCCTGTCTCTCCTTGTTACCCACCACACCCAAGAACAGCCAAATTCTGAGTATTTGGATGCCACCACTCTCTAATCCACAGCTGTTTGCAGAGCAGATCCACCCAAGCCCAGGGCATCTCAACAACTTACAGCCTGTAAAGGATCTGTAAGAAACCAGATTTGCTTAAAGGGAGTCTCATTCGGAGTGCCTCTCAGAGCCTCCCCAAATCGTCCGTGACCACTCACTCAGCTCCTGCACCCCAGCTCCCATCCCTTGGGCTCCTTGCACATCAACTGAATTCTCCTGGTGCCTTTCCACTGACTGCCTCAGCTCCTCCAAGATGCAGCAACAGAGGCCTGAACATGACAGCAAAAGGAAATGGGGGAAAAACACATCCGATCCGAGTTCCAAAAGATCCACAAACCAGAGCTATGATTACATCTAGGGCTGGCTGCACTACAACTTTCAGCCAAGACACACCAGACACGTCCTTCAGCTAAGAGTGTATCTCCATACCTAGACATCCTGTGCATCTTTGCACATAATCCTAGAGATCTACATATAGCTGTGTGAGACAGGAACCGGTATTCACTCCTTTTCTTTACATTTTCTCACTACGCTATGTATCAAGAATTTTTTAGTTTTTCCGGTGAATTTTTAAGACTCTACTTTCTAAAGGGGAAAAAACCACAACCTTGCCTATCTTCAGGCAACTGCAGTGTATCAAGAAATCCAGTCGCTAGGGCATGATACAGTTGCAGAACCAGAGGACTGTTGGAAAAGCACAGCTTAAATTAACTTTGTCATTTTACACATATTTGCCTATTGGTCTTTCTTACCACATGAATCAGTCAGCAGTTATGACTCAAAAAGTCACTACTTGAAAAACACTAAAAAATTGTATCATTGCTAGGGAGATGTTAATAATACAGTTTTGCAATACAATTATTTAACATTTTCTTGTTTGCACCAAGGTTCTATTCGATTCCAGCATGTGAAGTTTTGTAATGCTTGCTCTAAGAATACTTTCCCATATTTATCCTTGTTTTGGAGTGTTTGTCATGCTTTGAAGCAACTAGAAGCTCTGGCAATTTATAAACTTCCCTGAAAAAAATCTGAGGCACCTTTACAACTCTGAAGAAAACCGAGAGATCTCCCTCTTGTGGTCTTCTACGTAAACAACCTTAACCACATTTCTGAGTTCAGAGTGTCTGAAGAAAAGTTTTCTTTCATCAAATATTAACAGAAACTGTAAGTAATTCCATTCAATATATGAAGCGCTTTTCCTAGAAAGAATGAGAAAGAGATTGTTTTCACTTTATTTTTATCTACATGGTATTTTCTTGCAGAAAAACCACAGAGATTTAAAACGCAGTGCTGTCTCCTGTATACCACCACTTGAAAGAAAGTGGGGGGAAAAAAAGTTACAGAACAAAGTAGATGAACAAACCTAACAATGGAGATGTTAGGTTTATATAGGTAAGTGCTATCTAGATGAACATATAAACTGCAGTTCTAAAATGCTCACACTTCAGTTTACACAATGCACATAATGATCTCTACCTTACAGACCAATCTTACTCTTCAAAAACCGTAGCGGATATGTAGGAACCCATGCTCACAACTTCCCATGTAATGAGATTAACAAGTCTGACACAAACATAAAAAGAAATTTTGTGCCTTTATTGGTATGGTGTTAGGCTTTAAATACACCAATTTTGATAACCTGATTATTTGGTTTAATTAGAAATGACACTACAGAACTGCAATACTGGTCCAACAGTCTTGTCTTTACTTTTTTTTTTTTTAAAGCAAGAGATAGTATGAAAATGCACCAAGTAATCAGAAAGCACTAGCAGGCATCGGTTAACCCAAGATACTAGCTTCTTAGTTCCAAAAGCACTCGCATTGTATGGAACCCCGGATTTAGACCGGTCATGATTTGCAAGAACTAGTTGCACGAGTCATGACTTTTTTTTTTTATTTACTTTCAAGTTGGTCACTGGTAAATTTTTTTCCTCAAATATTACAGTTTCTTTAATTCATATTTTTCCTCAAAGTATAAAAAAGTATGAAATATAAACAAGCTCCTGCATTGCACCCATGAAAGGGTACAATCGAAGCATTAGAGAGCTGACTATCTACACACCATCAAATCCCATCAAATCTTGGATAATTCATTAATATACAAAATATCAGGGCACAGAAAGAACTAAAATCCACTTTTTTGTTTTGTTACGCACAGGTTCAAATAATCAATCTAAAGAAAAAACGTGATCATTTTGGCTTTCCACTACATCCGCATGTTGAGACACTTATTAAAATAATCCTGCTTAATTGTGTTTGGTCTTTTTCTTATTGTCAAGTCATGTTTGTTATCTTAATACCAGCCATCAGACAAACAAGTAATCAGAAAGACTCCTCCTCCTCCTCCCCACCTCCCTATCCCTGACCCCTCCAAGGTCAGCTTTAAGACATGACTCCAAACACAGGGTTGTGACGACAGATGCTAGGACCAATCTCTTCATAATCTTTTTTGGTATGGCATACTTGGTAGAATTCAGGCTGCAAAGGGAAGGAGAAAAAAAGTAGTCAATGGTACGTGCACCTTATTTTAACAATATTAACATTTATGTAGCAAATGGAAAAAAAACCAAATACAAATAACTTGGAAGTCCTGAAATTAATATTACATCACACATGACTAAATACCAACGTAAACAATGTATTTTGCTACAAAACTATTTGCCACAAAACTAAAATGCACTATTGAACAGCTCACACAAAGCTGTAATTCAGCTTTCATTTGCTCTTTCTAATCTTTAAAGTCAAATGCAAAAACTTCAAAGGAGGCGGGGAGGTTATATTTGCTACCTGAGGCCTATCAGAAATCCCCCAACTGCATTTAATATAAAGTGAAGGAGAGATGAGAACTCCAAAAGCATAGTCAGAATGACTAAAACATGCTCAGCTTTATAGCTAACTTACTGTGGAAGCCAGCATTGATCCTCCAAACCAAACAGCGTATCTTTGCATATGGTGTGTAATGACTTGTACATCAATGGGCTTCGGCTATAAAAGGAAAAAAAAAGGAATATATTAAAAGTCACTTTTGCTGGTAAGAACTAGATCTTTTTTAAAAGGAGTGTATATTCCAAGCTTACGTTTCACTAATCAGTATTTTCTTAAATGCTGGGTATGTAAAATTACAATTATACCATCAGATTTTCTCTTGTACAACCCAGACTAAGAAATAGCTCTTGCTTATAAATTGCCAGTTACCTACTTCATCAGACATTAAGAGATACCTGCATTCCCACCAATTTTCTCTCAAGAGGTCCACTACAGTGTTCCTCTCCAATTTTCCACATTCCATTTTCTGCTGAATTTCTTGAGGGACCGTTTATTTATGCAGTTCTAAGAATAGATCCATACTACTTAGCCCTTAAAAAAAACACTTTAGAAAGCTGATTTTTAAGTTTCATGTTATTATTTTAATAAAGCATCAGTTACAGACTGAAAGTTTATCTAGGAGACAGTCCTAGACTGACTAGTCAGTCAGTTTTCAAAACTACAACACTCATTCCAGTTAGCCCCTTTCTCTCCATATCCACATTAACCTTCATTCCTTAGTTGTGCTTATCAAAAATGGCAGTGTACATAAGTTTCAGAAAGTAGTAATTTGTTTGTTCCAGTGCAACCTGCTGAAATCTGAACAATTTGAAACAGTATCTAAAAAACCATTTGTAATACATTTGCAAAATTCAAGCCAGTCATTACTTGCAATGTCTCGTACTCTGAAGAAGGAAGAATCGCATCAGATTTCCTTATTCATATCCTGCTTCCTTACTAAGTGGTAAAGTCTAGTAAGGAGAACTGAGAATAAACTTAAGTTACTTCAACCAGAGAACTATATTCAACCATAGAACCGTATATAACTGAAATTTCAGAGTTGTCTGCATGGCATGTTATAAAGCTATACTGGGGGTTTTAAGGATTGTTTGAGCTCATCTAGCTAGATTACTACTAAAAAATAAATGAGGAAAATCACTTCAATCTTGCCTTAAAAGGAAAAAACACAAAATAATCTTTATCTCTGCTGATACCTTTTATGTATGCAGAGTCAACAGAAAAAATGCAAAAGTTAGATCAGAGGTCAAGAGTGGAAAGAACATAAATTAAGGATCATGCAGTTTAGTGAAAACATGAACTCATTTCATAGGATCACAGGATAATTTAGGTGGGAAGGTACGTCAGAATGTCTCTAGTTCAGCCTCATGCTCAAAGCAGACTCAGCTATGAGGTCAGAGGAAGTTTTATCCAGCTGAATCTCAAAAACCTCCAAGGATGGAGGCTGCACAACCTCTCTGGGCAGGCTGTTCCAATGCCTGATTATCCCCACGATGAAAAGGTTTTTCCTTTCATCCAAGCTGAACCTCTTTTGTTTCAATTTATATCTGTTGTGTCTCACGCACTCACCACTCGCACTGTCAAGGGCCCAGTCCCACTTTCTCAATAATCTTCCTACATATACCGAGGGGCTGCTATTCAGACTCCCAAAGCCTACTCTTCTCTAAACAAGCCAGTTCCCTCAGCCTTTCTTCACAGGACAAGTGCTACAGTCCTCTGACTACGCTGGTGGCTCAACAATGAGCTTGCTCCATCTCTCAAGTTCAAAAGACTGGGGATGATGATTTCCAACTAATCAATAAGCACTAAGCACAAAAAAAGCTGGGAAGTGACCAACTGCTTTTACATAACAGGCATAAGTCCCATCCTTTCATTAGGTGAGACTAATTCAGTTCAATAATAAAGGGACAGGCAGCACAAGTGCATACCTGGGGAAATAGTACTGTAGCTTCCTACAAGGAAAGGATTATACAAATATTTTCCAATACCAGTCTACAACTCTCTGCAATATACAAATCTCTGAAAAGCTTCTGTAAGAACTTTAAATGAAAATACAGACATTTCAACAAACAAGACCATCATTGCAATATGTTATTTTCACATTTTCCAGGTAATAAAGGAGAGAAAGATGCTTGTTAAATGCATTAGCTGCAAGAACTAACCTTCAGTCTGCCACCACTAAGTTCTTCACTAAGTTTCAGTCTGGCATCAACAGTCCTTTTCAAGTCTCGCTGTAAACGGCGACCAAAGTCCCTGAACATGGTTGAGCCTCCAGAGAGGACAATATTCTGTTTTGAGTAAGAAAACTTATTAACCACTTCTGAAAATTTAAGTCTCCAACTTTATCCAGTTCTTAAATTCTAAATGTAGTTTTTAAAACTACAGTTAGCAGGTATGCTTTTACATTAAGTTTTAAATTATCTAACACTTAAGCATGACAATAGGAATTCACAAAGAGGTTGTCACATTAAAACTGGCTGTGCTTTAAGATCCGTTTATATCTTAGTACATCTCACTTCTTTCAAACAGATTTATGTCTCCCTTATTTCTTCTTCTTTTAAATAAGAGTTTGAGTAATGAAACATCACATTCTGAAAAAGTGTAAGTGAACAACATAAAGCCTTCCACATATGGCACTCATTCCTAGAAAAATGGTCCATTTTGTTGTGGTGGTGTTTTTTAAATAGAGTTTCAAATACGTATTTCAGTATGAAGTACAATCCTTCTAAAACAAGTATTAAAAAAATCATTACAGCTACTGACCTTATACAGAGGACGTCTAACATCAATGGGACAATTCTGAATAACTTCATCTACTACTTCTGAGATTGGTTGCGTAAAGTCAGGATTAGCAAACTACAAACAAGAATAAAATCAAGACGAGTCAACATGTAGGACCACATATTGCAAAGCAAAGGGGGTAAAGAGAAAAAGGGAAGAGAAAGAACTATCCTATTATACTAGAGATGTCATGAAAACCAATAATGGAAATACTTATGTTAGCTATTTTTGCTGCCATTTATACAAGGTTTGAAAGAATAATAAACTTAAAAGTATCTATTTTGCCAGCTATTCTCTTAGATAGTTTTTGGTAACCATAACAGGTCAAAGAATGCTGAGCACCAGAGCAAAACAGTGTAACGTGAAAAAAGCCGCAACAGGAGAATGTAGAGGAATTTGGTGGGAGGGGAAAAAAAAAAAAAAAAAAAAAAAAAAAAGGCTTTATTCCCTTTTAATTTTTCCCAACACTAGAAGAGAGACTGAGGGTATAAAGGCAAGAAGACAGAATATTTAGAAACTTGACTTTTCAACAGACGGGTAAGAAAACAGGGTACAACGTGGTAGGACCTGGAAATTCTATTAAAAATTGCAGGAAGAAAATATGGGGTTAGTAATCCATTTTCTTTAAAAATTTCAAATATAGTGCTTTGTTTAGGTATCAACCTGAATTTGTATAAAGATTACTAGCAATCAAGAATCAAAACCATGCTGACTTACAACAATAGCTGGTATCTATTTACAAATAAGGAGAAATATAAGTCAGGACAACCACTTTACAAGTTTGCAAATACTCTTTATATGCTATCATCTAAAATGCACCTAAAACAAAAAAAGTGTAGACAATTCAAATCAACTTACCTCAGGATGGAAGAAAATCTCTGGCCCCAGGAATCTCTCATAGCCAACATCAATGGTAAACTCTTTCTTTGAGATAGCATTAATTCCAGTATACTGTTTAATCCACTTTGTACCATCTGTGTCATACTTGTTAAATTCTTTTACTAAGTCAGGGCAAACATAACTAAAGCGTTCCTGAAAATTGAATGTGTACAGTTAGAAGTATCTTCTTAAGTATAGCAAAGATGGTATGAACTTTAAAAAAAGCGTAGTAATTTAAACTTTTAAGAATAAAAGTTTTAAATTGTCAGATACAGAATAGGCCTCAAACGGCTGAACTGACATTTACTGTATACAGCTAGATAATGGCTCTGCTACTACAAATCATTTCCGTGAAGCACTGAAAGCAGCACATCTTGCTGAGCTAAATTACTTTTCTTCTATTTTTCCTCTAAACTTCTACAGTGGTGAGAAATGAGTTCCAAGTGTACTTAAGCTGAATGTCTTTCAGAATAGCTTTGTACTACAAAAAAGAACATATCAACATTCAGAAAGAATAAAAGAGTAATTACAGCTCTTTACATTACACATCTCACCAAGAACATTTCCTACTGAATATTACAATAATAGTAAGGGAGGAGAGGAGAAAGGGGAGACTACAAGTGAAGAGTGAAATTCTAGGCCAAACTGAGTATAACCCAATTGTATACCTTAAGTTTAAGGCATTTCATGTTGTTACATTATTTAGACATTTTTGTATTATTTAGAAACAGAGCACCGTTACTTGGAAGGACAATGACTTTAAGAGATTATTGTATTTTTAAAATACGTATCAAGCTCTGATCTAAAATAACCTTAACATCTGCAACGTCCACATTACCTTTACTGCTTTAGCTGTTTCCAAGGATTGTTCAGGAGGAATTCCTACTTCTCGCTCCCTCAGCAACTGCTGAATGAAGTATGTTATATCTCGGCCAGCAATTGGAATGTGTTTGATACAGCTGCCAATCACGTATCCTTCAGCCTGTAAGTAAAATTAATTGGGAAAAAGATAATGACAAGAACTCCTTTCAACAAAGCTTAGGAGGGAGAGAGAAAGACATGGAGTCTAAACTCCTATTCGCTACCTGTGATTGAGAGATTGAAGCCTTTAAGACTGCCTCATTTAATTACCAGAAATCCAGTTCTTCAGTAGCGTCATTTTACTTGTTCAAGTGTTTCGCTTTGCATTGGTTCATAATTCTTACAAGGTTAGGAGGAACCGAAAGGTCACTAGTACGCAAGGCAGATAAATAGCTATACTCACTATTCCTTGGCCTTTATTGTCTCTTCAAAATGAGGTTACTCTTACCAAAAAGGTCAAGGAACCTTGTATCATGAAATATTATTTTAGAATAAATGATGTGGCTCTGCAGTCACAGCCACTGATTTAAGATGTTACAACCCACATGAACCAAAATTAATTTTCTGAAAGCGGGGAGAAAATGCATCATTTCAGCACATTAATTGAGACTGCTTAGAACATCAGACAGGCCCATACTCATCCATCAGTCTACCCTTGTAAGTCACATTTGTCCTGGGGGCCAGTATTGGGGCATTGAAAACATCTGGTCTAAACGCAGAAACCAAAAGTGTTCAAGGCTGGCTTCCAACCTCACCAGACCTGCTACATCCAAACAGATGAATCCAGATATCACACTAATATTAAATGCTTAAAATTTCCTATATACACCTTACATTCCTATAAAAAGTTCCTTCTGACATAGAAAATAATAAAGCCATAAAAAAATGTACCACTATTGTTAGCTTCACTACAGAGATAAGCATTTGTTAATTCCTCTTTATCTATTTTATTACAGAAGTGGCATACTATTGCTGTCAACTTGTTCAACAAGTTTAAAAATTCCAGAAATCAAGCAAATGTCACTCTACAAAGGAGCTTAATGCTTCAAATGATACAGAATACCTACTCTTATTTCAATTTTAAAAAAAAGCCCACAAATCAGGAAAAGTTCAACTGTTTTAAACAGCAATTTGAACTACTAGATACAATTTTAAAAAAGTTTACCTATAGAAGGTTTGAAATGTTAATTGTTTCCTACGTCTCATTAAAATATGCCATCTTGGATGAATAGTCTGAACAAAGATTTAGCCACTATATTCCACCAAGATTAATAAGAAATTGCTACATCACAGCATATGTTTGATCATCACCAATGCTACTATTTGGTATAACAAATAATTTTTTAAAATTGAGGTTACTGTGGCATGATAAAGCTTTGTATAGATTTTAATCTTAAAAATGGCAATCTAACTTCATTTTGAAAAGAAAAATGCATCTGGTGCATAGACATGGATTTAACTTCCCAAAGAAAGATGGGCAGAGAGACATATCACCAGCCACTCGAAATAAAGAACACTATTAAATATTCCAATTACAAAATTTCAAATATGTAGCTTTGTAAAAGGAAATACATACCTACAGCAAAAACAATAGTTTCACAGTTAAGAAACTGCAGCTGGAAATGTTAATTATTTAATAAAACGTCATATGATCATACTAGTTTTTGCTTTTAGCAACTTGATATATTGGAACAGATATTCAACATTAACTAACCTTAGGGTTTGGGGTTTTTTTTTTCAGTCAGGTAGGAACTTTTTACTTTTTGCTTGTATCACTGATGCATGATAGCATACTACTAAACAATGGTCAACAGATGGAGAAAAATTGTAAACAATACTGCATCTGCCCTCAAATATTTTGTATTATTTATATTTTATATATGAATTGACTGAATTAAACAAAAAAAGTTTCCAAACTTTTTGGACTGACTATTGTAAAGAGCATATTCACTCTTACCAGCAAAAGAAACTGGAAATATGATAAAGCAATACAATTTCATTGATCACTTAGCATGGCCTTGGTAAATCACATTTTAAGATAAGTCACTGAAAGACAACATGCCCTGACAAACTCGGGGTGCAGAGAAGTTCTTCGAGAGTTTCTGCACTACAAAATAAACAAAAACCCACACCCAGAACCCTAGAAATTATCTGACATTTTTGAAGACTCCTAGCTATACTTCAGTCTGTGTAGGTGTAAACTTCAGAGAAGTTACAGGACAAACTGTTCTCCAGTTAAATTGTTTCTATAGTTTTGATGTATACTTACCACAGGAATAACATGAGTGACACCATCACCACTGTCTATAACTGTGCCAGTCAGTGTTCGTTCTCCTACTTGTCTTGACGTCCAAGATGCAGCTAAGGCAAGGACAGCCTTGTAAAAGAACACACGCAAAAAACAAATCTTAATAAAAGCACTGCATTGCAGATCCCACCTTCCACTACCCCTCCCAACAATACCCAGACTGACACCCTCATGGTAATTTACAGCATGGAAACTGATTTAGTAATATTATATATGTGTACACAACAGCTTATGCAAAAGAGCCTGCATAAACGTAGGTTTTGACTCCTGCCTGATGCTTTTTTAGCCATGTTCAAACATCTTTTTTGCTACTTCATATTGAGAGGGATTCAATTCTTGGCTTAATACCATTATTATGATGTGGTGTGTTGGTGGTTTGGTTTTTTGTTGTTGTTGTTGTTGTTTTTTTTTTAATTTATGATGCAACAGATACTAGAGTCTACTGCTCAGAGGCCGCCTTCTATACAGGTAACAGAGGAACAGTACCTAGCTAACAGACCACAGAATCAATGCATATCAAACATATAGTGATGAAACTGCTAACCAAAAGTACATAAAAGTATTCCAAACACCACTCATATAGTTTTCATCGTGAAATTAGTTCTAGGCTCAAGAAGAAATACTGTAGCTCTAACTTTCAACAGCCCTGCCCTTACCTGAACAGCAATATATAGCCCTGGAACATTGAAAGACTCAAACATGATTTCAGCAGTATATTCTCTATTTTCTGGAGTATTTAATGGAGGCTCAGTCTGTGAGATAAAAAAACGCCAAGTTTAACTTACATTCAAATCAAACGCTTGACTTTTAAAAAAAAAAAAAAAACAACACCAAATCCTAAGTTTTGAAAGACAAGTCATTCAACAAGAATAGCATGTAAAAATAGTAATGTGCAAAGGGTGCTTTTAAAGGCAAATGGCGCAATTAAGAAAATCTAGAAACTCCCCTGACAATAACAGAATTTATGCAAACTGCATTGCAAAAACATGATGATTTGAGTGAAAACAGAAAAACAGAAGTGCAATAAAAACTTTGTAGTAACTACTGCTTAAGAATTCACATCGAAGGCCTCCTTTGTGGGTTGGTTAGCTCATTATAACTTTTGATTTCACTTGAAAGAATCAAGGACTATCAATATAAGTATGTCAAAGGATGCAGTTTAGCACATTTAAAGAATAACAATTATTTTAAAAATTTCTCAGTGATTCAAAGAAAAAAGCTGGTTTTCTTTAGAAGGCAATCACTATAAAACAAGCTGATACGATCAGCTGTAGAAATGTACTCAGCTGAAAGAAGCTAGCAACAACATACACTATGCTATGATAGCATGCTATAATTTTCATTAAAATACCAAACATACTTAATATTAAGTCTCTCCTCTGAAACAGCATTTTGGATAGTGCTACAGAATATTTGAGAGAAAAAAAATACCACTCTTCCATTGCATCAACTATGTAATAGGAGGGTAAAGAGAGGGGGGAGCCAGACTCTTCACAAAGTTGATAGGACAGGGGGCCATGGAGACAAATTGCAATGTGGGAAATCCTAAGTAGGTATTAGGAGGAAAAAAGGTAACGTGAGTGTGGTCAAATATTGGAAAAGGGGCCCAGAGCTGTTACGACATCTTGTTCTTGGAGATATTAAAAGCTTGGCTGGACACAGCCTTGAGCAACTGGACCTAATTAGACCTGCTTTGAGAAGATGGTTGCATCAGATGTTCTTTAACAAGTATGGCCAACACCTCTAATTCCAAACTTGCTCTATAAACGTCACACTAAAACAAATTGCCTATTTCAATGGCCTTAAATAAAATAGTAAGGAATAGCAGACGCTTCAGAATAACATTGACCTTAATTCAGATCTAATCTGCCCAAATATGACAACCAATTCTTCTGATTTCACAAAAAAAAAAGACAAAAATTCACTCTCAAGACACATCATCCAGGTGGCAGCACTGTAAAACCAAAATAATTGCAATTATGTAAAGTCAAAACACACAAGTACTTTTTTTGCCTCAAAAATGTAAACTTGATCATTGAATTCAGTGGATAAGTAATAGGGAAAAAAGTGATGAAGCAGATGCAATTTGGAGGGAAATGAGAAGAGAACAGAAAAAAGTTTGCAGTTCAGATACTCTGACATCTTTAGAAAATTAAAGAACCTGGATGGGATAAGCCAGGTCAGGAATGTTCCAGGTAATTTATGTTTACTTTAGTTTTCAAGATAAGCATATTCATATTTAAGAATTATTACATATATCAGCACAAACATTCTTACTAGCCATATGCAATTTCATAAGTAGCACATAATTTTACCTACCAAAAGAAAATAATGATCCTCAGGTTCTGCCCTTAGATACTTAAAGATTACTTGCTCCATAAACCTCTCCATCAAGTCCCAGTCTTCAACTATACCATGGCGGATGGGCCACTGTTGCAGAAGAATATCAAAATATAATTACAAACAAAAGAAAAAAAGAAAAAAAAAAATCAGTGTTTTCAACTGCAGTAAAAGCATATGATCTACATATGCAAGCAACTTTGCATTAGGTTTTCCCTATTCCAATCTGACACCTATTCAAAATTCAGATTTCAACCTTGAATAGCAGAGACAATACGTTGCGCTTTTCTCGGTACAACAGAATGGTGGCACTAGAATAAACCAAAGGTTCCCCCTAGCCCAGTATCCTGACTCTGACGTTGCTGACAGAAGATGCCAAGGAACGTGAAAGAATGTGATATTTCCGCTTAACACTCTCCCAGCATCCCTTCACTTCAAAAGAAATATATATTCACGTACTGGTTTGCAAATTCCCACAGGCTCCTGAAGGTCAACAAAACTAATACCAAACCTTATTTTCCATTAAAACAGAGTTAATAAGAAAATAAGATTAAAGTTAACCAAAAAGCATTCTTAAGAAGCTGTTTACTGTATAGCTGATGCTTTCTAAAGAGTATTGGCAAATTATTTTAAACATTTCTCTTAATACCTTGGTTGCATAAGTTGGTTTTTCTATTGCTTCATCCCCGATAAAGAAGTCTAAGTCATCAACACCTTTCAAAACCCTCCTTTGTGCTTGATCGACCACTTTTGCTGATTCTTTGATAGCAATACCTTTAACAGAGAACATAAACAATATTGTAGATCATATATCCTGCACTAAAAAAAGAAAACCCCAACATTCAAAAATAGGAACACACTGTAGTTGTATTCATCCTTTGTTTCAGGCATAAGCACAGAAAAGCTAAATAAAACACAGATAATTTGAATTCCAATCATAGGTAAACATAATTAGGATTTATAAAGTAACACAATACAGACCTAAATACAGATTTAATTGCTAGACACTCAACATGCAATCAGGGAGATAAAATATAAAAAGAATCACTAAGATAGGGTATCCCTACAGATCTCATTTTATTCAACAAGTGTGCTAATTTTCTGCACACTCCGCTAATAATAATAATTTAAAAAAAAAAGAATGCAGTCATAGAAGTTTTATAAAGAGCAAGAAAGAAAACATGTTGCCATTACATAAATGGATGTTTTACTTCACTTGCACCAATTTGATTTCTGGACATACTATGAAAGTGAGATGGCACACAAAAGGGACTAAACAGCAACTAAATAAGCAAAAAACATGTACCAAAAAAGGCAGGAAGGAAGAAGTAGGAGAAAATGTAAGGCATACAGAAAAAGAAAATTGGACAGAAATAAAAGAAGTATTTTTAAAAGGACAGAAATGTGTATGGCCACATGATGCACCTTTAGATGCTTTAAAACAGACTTTCACAAAGTCTATGTTTAATTTCTCCCTTTAAATCCTACTCCTATCTTATCGTTAAGAATAGGATGGAGAATTTCATTTAAGAAAGACTATAAATCTCTCCTTCACTTCAAGGAATAACTGGCAAAAGTTAAGAGCTTGTATCTTGGCAATTTATTCCTTCCAACATAATTACTCATCATAAATAAAGAAAAAAGTTTTTAATCAGAAAAATACTGGCTAAGGCTAAACACAGGATCCTGGAAAGATGGATCAGTGATTAGATATCACAAAAACACAGGTGTTCCCTTCCCTCTTCTTTTGCATCAGTCCCCTGGCTACCAGGGTTGCAGCACCAGCAATACCTGCTGTGTTTTTTCAAGTCCTACTAATTACCTTTAAACACAATCCTTTACACAAATGAGAAAATTCATATATATAAGAAGCATTAATATCAGCCTCAATTATTCAAAAGTCATGATCCAAAAGCTCTTTCAAAGGCAGAATTATTTTGCTAATTCTCACCTTGAGTAAGAAATTCTGTTTGCTCACAACTAAGATTAAAAGAAGTGATGAAAACAGCTGCTGCAGCAGCCTCAAGCCCACCAGACACAGGGCAGCACAGCTACAGGATCTGGAAATCAATAGCATGCTAGGGTAAAGCACCATTAGTTCACTGATGCTCCCCATCCTTCTCCTTTCTCTTCACATAAAGGGCAACAAAAGCAGAGCTGTGCAGCCAGAGAAACTAAGAAGTTAAATGTTGTGAAAGACTGAACAGGATAAAACAGAAGACATTATTTTGAGCTCTTCAGGAAGAAAACTGAATCATACTGTAACTTCTGCAGCAGCTTACAGGAGAGCAGAGAGGAAGCAAAAGGCTGGAGGAAGCCGAATAGCATGGGGGGTAGATAGGAAGTAGAAGCTACAATCGTGGGGAAGGAGATGTTGCAAGGCCAGCGTTTGCTGCAAGTGAAAAGAAGAATTTGCCAAATATTTTTCAGTTCATCATTACAGAGCTCACACATTTTGGGAAATTTTCCTGTCGAAATGTGTGCTATCTTCAAGAATTTTCAAGTAAAATACCATTGCTTGCCGCAGGATTAGAAACTTTCAAGTCAAAGGGGTTTCACCCTGTTACAAGCCTAAAACAAGATAGGAGCTCTCAATGTGTTGCTGACCTTGAGGCTAGCCTGTTCAGTCCTGGTTTTGAAAGTCAGAAATGAGAAGGAAACAACCTGAATCAAGAATCATATCCTGAAAATACAAACAGGAAAATAAATCTTGCTGAAACCAGAGCTAGGCTACCACGGTGTCTGAAGATGGGCAGCACTCCAGTGCCTTTGGTTTGCTTGGCACAAGAATTAAGAGCTTTTAGAAAAAAGAGGACATACTTGCATCAAATCAATCTTTGTGCTGAACTATTACTCAAGCCATTTTTTTCTTTTAAACATAAAGAAAGGGCCATCTAACATGTAAACTATCATAGATAAACTGAAATAGATGACAAACCGAGAGAACTACTGGGTAATGGAAAGAAGTTGACTCCTATTTTAACATACAGCAGGAAAAAAGTATTAAGTGAATAAAAATTAATGATCTGCTGTCCTAGTTTTGGCTGGGATAGAGTTAATTTTCTTCCTAGTAGCTGGTAGAGTGTTATGTTTTGGATTTAGTATGAGAATAATGCTGATAACACGCTGATGGTTTTAGTTATTGCTAAGTAGCGTTTATACTAAGTCAAGGACTTTTCAGGTTCTCATGCCCAGCCAGCAAGAAGGCTGGAGGGGCACAAGAAGTTGGGAGGGGACACAGCCAGGACAGCTGACCCAAACTGGCCAAAGGGACAGTCCATACCATATGATGTCATGCCCAGTATATAAACTGGGGGGAGCTGGCCGGGAGGGGCGGATCGCTGCTCGGGAACTAGCTGGGAATCAGTAGGCGAGTTGTGTGCAATCACATTGCGCATCACTTGTTTTGCATATTCTAAGTCTTTTATTACTATTATTGTAATATTATAATTATTTTTTTTTCCTTTCTGTCCTATTAAACTGTATTTATCTCAGCACACAAGTTTTACTTTTTTCCAATTCTCTCCCTCATCCCACTGGGTGGGGGGAGTGAGCGAGCAGCTGCATGGTGCTTAGTTGCCGGCTGGGGTTAAACCACAACATCTGCTAAGATCTAAAAAGTAGCCAGGGAAGAAAGCAGTGAACCCAAGTCTCTTCAAAAAACTGGCCCAATATATTCTCATTTACTTCACTTTTCAAGCAAGCATTTATCATCTCTACAGAAACATATTCAGAATTAACTCAAGAACACAACATAAGGAGATAAAAATTTGTTAAGAGCAGGAGTGAATAAGATAAGCAGCAAGTGAACAAGGCAGAAGGAATGCTGCTCGAACCTGTTTAACAGCAAACATTTTTTAGAGAATCAAACTGATAAAATGCAATCACCATCGCTGGAAGTCAAAGGAGAAACCAAATCATTTTTCCACTGGGGATAATATTAAGGAAATTACAGACATCAAAGTGCTTTGAAAAGATGCACAGTTTTTTGTAACATTTTACTTTGAAACTAGGTACTGCTACACTCTATTTTGATTTCTCTAATGTAGATTACACCAGTGCTATTTTATTTCATTTGAGGCAGAGGATTAATGCAAACTCATGCAGTTAGTGTAATTATCTAACTTGGATTACCGTACAAATGAGAAAAATGCCTTTTTCCTTAAGAGAATTGCAGTCAAGGACCATTTCAGCTGTAGGAGCATCTAGACTAGAGCGCCCTTTTTTTTTTTTTTTTAAATACACCACACTATATCAAAAAGCTGTCAAAAAATCTCATTTCCCCCCTTTCTCTTCTACTTTAATAGTATCCTTGTTGTATATATTTCTCTGCTTAATGATCTGACAGGTCATTTCATTCCCAGAATTTGTTTAAAGTGTCATGATATCTCTTCTCCTTTTTTGGAACAAGAAAGTGATTTTAAAATTAAATAAACCAAATCTGAAGATGCAGAAAGAATGTAAACTCTATTTATCTGAAATTAAATAAAATAACCATTTGCCCATTTTTAATTTAAAGACTGCTATGAAGTTTAAAGAGCAATGTAAGTGTTTTCCTACTGGTTCGGTAACTTTTTAAATCTAATGTTAAAACTAGTTTTCGCGTGAAAAACAAAACTGTAGAGTGTATTTTATATGCCACCGAGACAAACCAAATGAAGTTCATTTGGAAAACCAAATTAACAACTACATATTAGAAGTCAATATAGAAGAGATTGAAAGGATTCTCTCACTTTTATGAAAATATGAGAATGCATTAAGTGAATTAACCTTAGCTTTCCATTAAAATTGCTTTTTGAAGCATGTTTTCTAGAAAAATTAACATAGAGGCTGAACTACCAAATTCTATTTTACAGTGACTATGCTTAAGTATTACTAGTTCTAGCTCTTTTCCTGTTGCATTTACAAAGAAAACTGGGTGTACTAATTATTCCTTTTTACCAGGATGTAATACGTGATTACTTTGGCACAGATAACAATGACAAAATGCCAAGTGGTGTAGGAGGTCAAAAGGTGAAGCATTTCTAAAGGAAGCTGATTGAGTTCCACTCTCTAGAGTAGAGCCGTATCACTTCAAGTGGGAGAAACAGTTCAGAAGACAGGGAGCGAATAAATAAGCAATTTTACATGGGGAAAAAAAAAATGAAATGTTTTCTTGTTCTATTTGCAAAACATAGTAAATTAACGTAACTGTAATACTGAAAAATACCTCACAAGTATAACATTTTAAACCCTAAAGATATTAAACCATCCAATTTTTTTTTCCTAGTTATAATCAACTAAAGTTTTACCTGATAAATCACTAATAGGGGAAGAACCTTCTAAAAAGTAAGCATAGCCACGCTACTGTATTCTAATATGATTTCAATGTCCAATAAATTAACTTCACTTCAAATATTAATATACTATTTTAATGCATGTATCTTTGTAAACTAAGCTTCCATAGCAAAACAGAACAGAGCCATGCTATCACTCTGTGCCATCACTCAGAAGTCTTTTCAAGTCACTGATTTTTAACTGCTTTTTTTACATAGTATGTTATAGAAACTCTAAGTGTAACACCAGCATTCATACACAAATAACAAATACTTACATGAAGGAATAATGAACTGGGGTTCAGTATTACCAGCATATCCGAGCTTTGTATACCTATTGAGGCAAAAAAGGTTAGGTTTAATATTTAATACCACAAATACCAAAGATATCTTCCTTTTTTAATGAACATACCTCTCTTCCCATATCAAAAAGGCCCACTGACTTTTCTTTAAAACATACAAACAAAAAAAAAACCCAAAAAACAAATAACTTCTCTGTTTTAACAGGTAAAATAATGCTCCCTACCACAAATCAAGCATCATTGCTAACTTCTACTCTAGTAAAATTTTACTACAGAACACAAAGTATGTAATTCAATTTATCAATGCTTAGAAGTATAATTTAGAGTCAAAGTAGTTCTTCCCTGCTCAGCAGTTAGCATTTCTACAGAAATATTTTCATATAATAAGTGTTAGTGGTAGAAGCGTTTTTGTAACTGCTAACTGTAGGAGAAAAAATTCCCTTGCCCATGGACTGCCAGCTGGGCATGTGGCAGGGCTGGCCATCGTTACTTCACAAGCATTTTCCAAGATGTACTATAGTAGGTGACAAGTACTGACAGCTGATAATGACAGCAGTAGCGAAAGAAATTCCATTTAACAAATGGAAAACAGTCTTGAAAATGTGTTTAATAAGACTAAGGAAAGCAAGAGGAAAAGAACTACATGCCTTCACCCATCCAATTTCCAGAACGTACTATGGATACATACATCATTTTCATTGTCATGATGTAAGAACATTGAAGAAATTACTAATGTATTAATGAAAAATAACTGCAAAAAACTCACAGTACCAAAACTATCCAGCTGCTAGAAATGTTGTTACAAGAGTTAACAACAGCATAGGCAAATTCTAAAACATGCAGACCAAAACGCATACTACATTCAAGAGCTACAGCCCACGCACAAGTTTTTAACAAACACAGACATGACAAAGTTCTCATTTTCTTTATACAGTCAGACAGCTGTACTAACTAAATTAGCACCATCAGCAAAAGCATGAAACACTGTAGTAGCACCTCTACAGTTTTCAGCACTCTGATATAAACCTGGAAGATCTCAGGCAGTATAAGGCAGTACTAACTTTAACAATCCATAAATTTATGTCAATAACACAGCAAAATGCCTGGCAACAAATAGAGTAAGAGGTTGGTTTCTACAGGCTAGAAGAGGAGTGCTGCTGCAGTAGGTTTTGCTGTGATGCTACTGATGCAGCGGTTCACAACTTGCTCACGTGTGCGCTAACGCCTACACAATTTCTATCACTGACATTAATTGCACACATTAGTGCTGGGCCAACAGAAATGTATTCTCAAAAGGAAGGTATATTTCTCTCTAAATAACAAAGTGGTTAACACAAGACCTCATCTAACACCAAAAATGCTTTGCAAGAGAAGTATTTTTAAAGCTGTAAACCTGATTTTGTCTGTAACACACCGTAACAGTTGGGAGTAACCATGCAAAAAAAACCTGACTTCATACTGATCAACAGGAGTGTTTACTGAAAAAGAAAATTTCACAGGCAAAATAAGATAAATAATGGAAAAAAGAAACTAAATACCAGAAAAATTCACACCTCATTAAGATATTATCATTATGCTCTGTATGTGCCTGAACTCAGGACATGCAGCTCAGATTTTGCAGACTCAAGTTACAAGTTTTTTTTAATTTTCTTCTTAAATATCTAGTTCCTAAAAGAAATATCAAGAATTCCACAAACTGATGCTTCTATAGCCTGTCACACAGAATAAAACTGTGCACTGTATCTACATTCTTTTAAGAGGCTTTTAGTGCCACAAGAAAATTACTAAGAAAACCAGCAAATACTGACTCACTCCCTCTACCTTCCCCTGAATCAGGAACTGTGGTACGTAGATTTTAAAGCTAAATCTACACAGGAACTTTGGAGCCTGAAGGCTACATAAACCTACAACTAGATCAGAAGTGCCTTAACAAGCAAAAAAGTTAAAACCGTTTGATTATTAAACTCAGTATTTCAAAGAAAACAAAAGCTAAACTGTTGCAGGTTAGCAGGCTGCTTAGCTGCTTGTGGTGTGGGAGACTAACCAGTGCACACACAGAGCCAGCAGACTGAAAGAAAAACAGTCAAATGAAAGATGCATTTTACATAAAAAGACCGTATTCAGACATAAAATCAGCATATCTAAAAATACTATGGCCTACTCAGCAAGAAGTCTCCTGACTCATGGGGGGGGGGAAGAAAGTCACATTTTTAGGCTTCCAAAAAAGGAAAAAGGAAAAAAAAAAAAAGGAAAAAACCCACATGGGTTCTGGTCTCTGAATATTAAAGCATTATATCAGCAAGTCTCCAACGTAATTTCCAACACAATGCTTCACATCTCTAGCGTACCAAGACTTCCTTGCCACACGCTCCCTTCCACATCAGGAAGGCCACCACCGCTTGCCCGTCGGTCAGGGAAGGGACCTGCTGCTACCTCCTGCGCCTCAGACCTGCCCCTCCAGCTCCACGTTCGCAGGTACAGCCAGCCTTTTGCAGTATTCATATGGTGACTGGTACTATGGGGCTCTGGACAGTAGCTACAGCTGCCAGGAACTATGGTAATACACATAATAAATAGCTTGATTTTCATAACTAAACATATATAGAGATACTCTTGAGTTGAAGTGGAGTTTAAAAGGGTGATAGGTGAGACAAAAAAGGTAAGTTAAAAAATTAATAAAAGTTGATAAAAATCTTCAGTTCTCCAAACGCACAATCTAATAACAGCAGGTTTTTTTAAAAACTAACTTCTGCAAAGATGAGGCTTTATTCAGACTGATCAGATCTATTCTACCACTGTCACTTGAAGTAAATATTTAAATCACATGAAAAAAGGATACCATGGGCAAGCTAGATTTCACAAGTATACAGTTTCCACAAGCAGTTCATACAGGGCAAAGTGTGTCTGACTAATGTATGATTCACAGGGGAATGAGGCACACCCTGTCTTCTTCAGAGCAGCAATCACTGCCACTACAGAAAGAAATCCTGATCTTAAAGATATCGTAAGGCAGTACCAATACTGGATCACAGTTTCCCAGTAAATCACAGCTTGTCTTGCTTACTACATAACACTGAAGAGTGGCAGGAGGGACTTCCATGGAGACAGGCAGGCACATGTCATTTAATGAGACATGAACTCAGATTTCCCACACCAAATTCGGGGCACTCAGCAGTAAGAGAGCAAGGCACTGCACAGACGAGTATAAAAATATAAGCAGATTTCTATTAAAATCTGTAACACAACTGACTTACAAAATCCCAATTCTGTAGGCCTATTAGCTCATTTAAGTAGAAAAGGAGGAAAAAAAAAAAAAAAAAAGTGGCAAAAAATTTTGTTGGATAATCACACCCTTCAGATTTACTTTAGAAGATAAGCTACGAAGTATCCAAAAGCAGTCCACAAAGTCTCAATACATATGTGCATGTAGGTATATGGAGAATCATATACATACACACTCCCCCACACTATCTATCAATACACATACATATGGTGCTGATATTCCCCAGTGACTTCCCTGCAATGTCTTCTCCAAAAGGCAATGGGGTCTCACACACCATCCTCTGGCCTATGCAGATGTAACGATGTGACAAACAAAATATGTTTTTTTGTAGGGGACATTCATACCACAAATGGGGTGGGGGTAGAAACTAATGAAGGTTTCTTCTAAGTTAACTCTACTAATCCACACCTCAACTATCAGTGGAGACATATCTCTAGAGTCATATCCAACACCACCTCAAACTCACACCCTGAAATTGCAAAGTAGCTTTGTACTGGTCTGCCTGAGAGATCTCTGGAAGGACAGCCAAAAGGCTCTCCACAATGTTCTCAACTGCACTACTGGGATGTCTTATCTGTGCTCTCTCACCTAGAATAGATGTTTCTGAGGCTATGACATGAAAGCAATGTCACTTGAAAGTTACTTATGTATTAGTCATGCAGACAATTTTAAAGCCAAAAGGAAGCAGCACTTAGGCTAAGAACTTCCAATGAGAATGTCATTAACAGAACCCCCACGTGCAAACCACAAACCATGACCATGCGCCTTTGCTCCACTTCTTTCCTGTCCACAACAAATGTCATTCTGTATATATCCTCCCAAGTTATACACCCTAGTTCTAGCACAACTGCAATTTTAACAAAAAGTTGAAGAATAGGGGGACAACTGCTTCGTGGGCAATGCATTTGTTTAGCTGCTCTGAGAGTACAACAGAAATGGGGTGGCTCCAACACAAGTTGTATCCTTGTCATTTTGCTGACAGCTCCATGCAAAGACATGAGTTAGCCAAGCACAAGCAGAGGAGAGCACTAGAGGACAAATGTCACCTGATCTTCAACTTCTGTAGAGCACATCTGGGTTACAGCCTACCCCTCAGCTACTCCTAATAACCTGGACTAAAAGCAATTTCATCCATAGGACACTTTTTTTTTAAATGCACACACAAACAGGAATAAGATGTACCTCCAATGCTGGCCCCACTGGAAAGATGCAATGCAACTTTAAAAACAACCAACCAAAAAAAAAAGAAAAAAAAAAAAACTACTTTTCTGTGAGGAGGGAGGCATAAGAGGAGTGGGAATAACGAACTTGAAACTCTCTGGGACTAGGCTGAAATCAAAATGGTCTCTTTCTGGTTTACCTTCAAGGTGCATAAAGTTAGAAAAACAAATATATACAGAAGGATATTTTTTTCAGAGGGCTTTTTTTGTTGTTTTTGTTCATCAAATTGCTGTCTCTTCATTATAGTTCTGAATTACCATCCACCATCTGAGCCACAGCAATCCTTCTGTGCAAGCTCTCACTCAAAATACAACACATTCATTGCCTTGTACCTCACCTTGCAGATGCAATGGGCTTCACAAGTACAGTAACCTGTACAGCACAGGTGTTAGCTTGTATAAGTCCTATAATTCTGCTTTGGTGTATACCACAGCCTGTGTACCACACCCAGCAAGGTTTCTCTAACTAAACACACCTCTGCAAAGTCCTATGCAGAACCTCTCCAAGGGGTCATGCTCCAAGCAAGTCTAACATTCAGTGATGGGATTAGGCTTTACACAAAGTTAAACTGCATTTATTCTTAAAAGTAAGCTGATACCGCGTTTTTGCGAGGTGCCACACTTGCTCAGGCAGCAGGAGATCTGTACTCCATATGCTCTTCCATCCAAATGGGTTTAGAGCCAATCTCCCATTTCCCATAAGAGCTTCTTGCCATTTGCTTATAAACTCTCCTGAGGCAAGAGTGCTTTGCATTTCTTTCCTGAAACCATGTGGAAAAGACTCCAAGAAACGAGGGCCAAAGACAGAAAGCAAGATGATTGCCCAGTAACCAGAACACACCTCTTAGAAGAGGTATGATTAGAGTTTCGATCCCTACTCCAAAGACTGCTTAACTATTTTATTCCACGACCATACAGGCATGGATATGGATACCTTACAGACATGCTACATACTCCTTCCTGGAAGAAATTTTGAGTTTTCCAAGTGATACTGTACCAATGGGAGTCAAAAATTATCACCACACATTAACAGCTGCACACAACAGCATACTGGCTGTTTAAAAGAAACAGTAACAGATGAGTGGTTTAAAAGAAGTAATTCCTGCTAATTTCTGAATGCAATATTGATACCAGAGCCCAGAAGTTTCAGGCCTGGGAATCATTATTTGATTAAACTATTTTCCTACAGTTTGAAATCCGATGCCCACAACCTGGAAATTTTAAGTGCACCCTGGCATTTCTGTTGTCCTGCTTAGACAATTCCCACTTACATGCTAGTGTCTCCAAATCCTATGCTGAGTAGCTGAATGCACCAACCTGCATTTCACTCCACAGCTTTCTGAAGCTCCTTCGTGGGTCTAACCCAAAGAATTTAACTGAGAAAAAGGCTGCATGAGGCCATTTCTTTGGGTGAACCAAGAGCAAAGAGAAACTCCAGAAACAGAGAGAGGCCTCAATTATGTAAAACAAAGAACACTGAAGAATCTTATGAAGTCTGTTGCCTTTGCACATGAATTGCCTTCATGAGCACGGTCTGCAAACCATTTTGCCATTTAAATCCAATCTCATAACCGCACTTCTCTCAAGACAACACAGCAGTAAATTCTCCATATATACTACTTGAACATCAGCAAGGACCGTTATATTTGTATGTGAATCTGCTTGCTAAAATAAACTTTGTTTATGCAGATCTCCTCCATCATAGCTTGACACCTTGTTGCATAACAAATTTTACAGAGAAACAGTTAAAATGATTGCACAAGAGAGTACTTTTCTTCAATATTTCAATTTATGAAATTTCAAGTATTATTTATATCTTTAAATTGCTAGTAAGTAAATAACGTTATTATGAATGGCTCAAGATAAAAGATACAAAACCAAGAAATGTTATTTACGATTTCACAACTTCATAGTTTCACAGCAGGCCACTGTGTGAAGGCATACAAGATAGTGCAGATGCAATTTAAGTTTGCTGAAGCATATAAATTCTTTGTTGCAGGTGTGCATACAGCAGCAAAATTCATTGCTGGCTAAGTTACCTTAACTCTAGGAAAATTGTAATTAAGTGAGCAGGCTGTAGAAGGCACTACAGAAAAGCTCAGAAAGTGGGGAGATTCTAAGGAGGACACACACATGTGGTAATATATTCAAAAGGGCATGAAATAAATCGAATGGCAGAAACTCCAAGTTTTTAAACAAAATGGAAAGGGATTCTGCTTTTCAATCCCCAGCTCCTTACAGATGGCCTGTCCATCAAAGACTTCATCAAAAAGGGCTTAATATCCTTTCCTGTTTTAACTGGATAAATTCTATGTAGACAGAATTTATAAGATAGATACAGTGTTTTCACTGTCTGATGTCTTTAGATAACAAAACTGCTTTAAAAAGAAGTGGAAAACTTCTGAAACATGGATGAGGCCTTAGTCTTCATACATAGAGCCTCATGTTACTGCAAGGCCTGAACAAGCCTTTGTTTTTATTTGTTGCTTTTCTTCTCTCTTCCTTCTTGTACACCAGACAAGACTGAAAAGCCTAGGGAGTATTTACTTCTCAAATCCCCGTAAAGTGAAATAATGAGAAAATGATGGTGAAAGAGGAAAGCCATCCTGCCCCTTTAAAAAAGGTCCCAGCTCTAGCATCAGGTGCCAATTGGTTAAGCAGCAGCAGATCAGAAGTCCCTGAAGGAACAGATTATATTAGGAAAATGGAACTGGTACTAAACTTGTAAAACAAACCATAAACAGATTGAAGTGGTGTGCAATTTAAAAAGTAAGCTCAAAAGCAGCTTGAAAGAGAAATGCTTCTAACAAATATTTATTTCCTTAATAGGAAAAAAGCCACCTCTACAAAAGGTTAACTTACCTTTAAAAGTATCTGTATTTTTGTCTAGAATATTTATCCAGTGCTGCTTTGTATCAGCAGCTACATCTACAACTCAAAGCAGACATGACTGTAATGCTTGCTAGTAAAATCTAGCTAAAATGGACAGCGAAAACCGCACAGTCATGGCCACAAGTAGCCAGACCAGAACCCTCCCAGGTGCATGACTAAGAGGAACATGGAGGCAAAAGCAGCCTGTGCTACACAGCATTCAGAATAAATTCACATGCATTGTAATAAGAGTCTCCAGGTGACAGTTTTTACACCACTCTGGAGAACAGAGGAAGCTACCACATTGTGCAGCTTCTAATTTTACTAACACTTGGATAGAGTAGAAGAGAATCAACTTTCAAATTTGCTCTGTGTTTACTTGCATCAAAACTTTTAAAAAAAAAACCAACACAAACAGCAGCATTGATAACTTGACTCTGGAAAAGTTCTCTTCTCCTAAAAGTAAACAGGAAGATAAGGTGTATTTATTACCAAAAGACTCTAGTTTATGATTGAGTCATGAAAAGTGTACTTGAAAACCAGCCCATATTTAAGTGTTTAAGACTAACAAAATCCGAGTTCAGGCATTCGGATGATATTACCATCTAAATTTGTAATCCTAGTCAATTTTATTTAATTTGTAAAATCCATTTAATGCTGACATGTACTTTAACACAGAAAATAAAGTTAGCTTTCTTTTGACTACATTTTCCTCAAAGTAAGAAGAGCAAACAGCTTTGGATATTATCTTTGTATAATGAAAGTCGTTTGTGTTGGCAAAAGCAGAATGCTCTCTTTTTACTTACTGCTTCCTTTGAGACTTCTAGACTAATTCATTTTAACAAGTGTCTTAACAGTGCCTCTGTGTTACGCTACACCCACACAATACTAACCTATATTGCTAGGTTTTTTAATAAATTTGTATTTAATTTTTATGCAAGTTTTCTGAGCATTTTCCACAGTCTGACTATTCCATGTGGTATTTCCAAATAATGAGGAAAGAACGCTCCAAAAGTTTGGAAGTCTGCATGACTAATTGCCTTAATAGTATAAATTACTTATTATGAGGGGGAGATTAATTTGGCAACTTTCTACATCATTTGCTCAAAATAAGCTGAACATTGCACAGACGTTTATCAGGAAGAAAAAACCCAAGAGAATAGATTAACTATACATACTTTTCAACAGATAAAACAAGGAGGGATCAATTGACTCAACTAATACATAATTTCCAAGTGAACAAAATCTTGCACTTTAAGGAATTAAATAGGTAAAATCTAAGTCATATGATGCAGAAAGAGCCATAACTGATATAAACCTGACTTGGAAGTTTCTCCAAACAAATGCAATACAGTGGCTAAGACTGTAAAGTTATTCCACTTTAAAAAAAAAGTTGAGCATTTGTGCTTACTATTTGCACAATTTCAGCACTTGAGAGCTCCAGCTTTGAACCAATAGCTACTATGCTATTGCCCCAATCACACTCATCTGAGCAGAGGGTAAAACGAAACCAAATAGACAGAACATGGACAGGAGAGAAGGAGCACACAGCAAGCACTGCAGGAGACTGTCTCAGCACACTTCTAGTCTGCCCAGTACACTGCTTACCACTTCAGCATTTCAGTAGGTAACCAAATGTTTTCCATCAAGAATAGGCTTGCATTAAACACCACTTCACATATTTATCATGTTACACCATGCTTCTAATAAAAGACGGCTTCAATTAGAAACAGTTGTCTTGAAGAAAAAAATGCCCCACTAAGCTGTGAACAAAAACATACCACTGAATTTTGTTTAATATAAAAAGCAGGTCTCATTTAATAAGATCACAGAGATTCTGAAGTCTGACTGCAAATATGGAAGCAGTCATATTATGAAAGCTCTTGCAGGTGATAAACAGCATGATAAATCTAAGGCAAGTCATGACAAATAAAATGCTAATACTGAAAAAACAGATAAGAGATACTGCATCAACTAAAGAATTAAAATTTGGATTCATTCATTGATAGCAGGGTACAATCAAAGTATCAACAGACAACCTCCTGTCTGCATCTTGCTCTCTACAGACTGAGCGTGCCAAAACACATCCTGTGCACAGCTGCAAACACTTGAAATGACCACAAGAGAATAATAAAGAGAAAAAGGAAACCTCGGGGGGGGGGGGGATAATCTAAATTTATCTAGAGTTTTTCCATGTCTAGTCTTAAAAATGCAAACTCATGATCAGAACAAAAAGAAAAAGAAATTGAATTATGTCATACCCTACATTAAGTCAGTGGATGAAATGGTGAATTTTTCAATTGTGGATATAATCCTCCTTGACAACTGATAAAAAAAAAAAAAAAAGGCAAGCAATATATCAGCACTAGCACTTGGAAAGGACATGCTTCATTTTGATGGTCAAAGTAATACTGCTATGGACACTAACAAGTTTGCAATCAAATTGGTATTTTTAAGCATCTACCCAAGGACAATTTTTGTTAATTCGTACACCTAAACATATTTTATTTCAGTAACTAAAACAAACCAAAAATTAAAGCAATAGG
This sequence comes from Gymnogyps californianus, assembly GCF_018139145.2. Lineage (NCBI taxonomy): Eukaryota > Metazoa > Chordata > Aves > Accipitriformes > Cathartidae > Gymnogyps > Gymnogyps californianus. The sequence goes on from NC_059477.1 coordinate 35,600,725, forward strand.
TATTCCTTTTCCCACACAGAGCAGAAAAGAACTCATGAATTTCATTGCGGACGAACTGAAATATGTTTTTAGTTATTTTATCTTTGAATTTAACATTTTCTCCTTAAGTCTTTAAATGAAGAATGTCTGTCCAAAACTAAAGTAAAAAAAAAATTTGTCTGAAACTGTCAAAGCCTTTTTGCATTTCCCAAAGAAAGTCTGCAATGATGAAATTAAATGTTGAAACATTATGTTGAAACTCTTAAATTGCATGAACTAGAAGACCAACTGCAAAGTTTCTTATACGTGCCTATAAAATAATAGAGAGGATGGATTACTACTCAGGAACTTGTACAGTATTTCTGAACTCCTAGAAACTGTATTTTCAACTAATTTAGACAAGCAAATGTCCATCAGACTCATGCAATCAACATACTTTCTGGGCAGAACGTTCAAGCCAAGTACTAAACGCCAACCAAGAAACAAGAAGGGAACCTGCCCTGTCCCACCCATGCACACCCACAACCCTACCCGCCCTCAAACCTTTCCTCACTACCAGGGCCATACTCTGGTCTCAGTGACCGTGCAAGCTTCCCATGCACGCACAAATAGGAGCTCTGCTATACACAGAAGGTGGCTCATTTATCATTAACTTTACAGATTCAGCCCATGGATGCAAGTGGGTTTGTCCTCTACTTAGAAATGCTGCCCGCCCCCCCCCCCTTTTTTAATTTATATCTCTCTCTATATATCTCTCTCTCTCTCTATCAAGCATAAGTGGGACGCAGGGGAAAAGAAAAGCAGAAACAGGACTGGAAGGTGCCACGCATCTTGGATGGCTTCTGACACACATTTAAATAACATATAAACCAATTCCTATAATGGAATTCCAAAATATATAATATATATATATATATGAGTATAGGAATATATATATTCCTAACTGAATTCATATTATTCCTAATTATGTTGTATGCTCTGTGCATTTAGTGTTACAACATGGACTGTGATGTATTAGAATAATTTAAGAGATACCACAGCTCATCATGGGTCTTCAGAACCTATTTGCAATTATTTAAAAAAAAAAAAAGTATTAAACCACAATTCTCAATCTAGCACAACTCCTTTTTCCATGTTAAGGATGAAGCATTTCCCTCTCCCTCCCTAACCACTTCAGCTACTGGCAAGCAAAAGATACTCTTAAAATCCTGGAAGAATATTTTTTCCATATTCCATTAAGGAATTATTTTGTTCATGCTTTCCATACTGAAAAATTAGTTCTGGGATGACACAACATAGCGAAAATTCATCCCAGAAGAGAACGTTTTCATGAACACTGGAACCCATAAAAGGTCATGACAAGATACCCAGTTGAAATACTAACTGCAAGAACATCACAGTGCTGAAATGTTTATACTAAATAGAAGTTATGATTTGAAAATCTGTGGAAACAACCCATGTCTGGAACATTAGGAAAGAAAAATAATTTCAAGGTCCAGTATAAGATACTAAAAAAGTTGCACATCAAACAAAATACAGGCTGTTACTTCCCCTTACCTTGTTTTTATAGCACTGGATTTCTCATCTCACATACCTTTGCCGTCTATTGAAGATTATTAGCTTTTCATGGATCTTGTACTCACACTACCAGGTCAAAACCCAGAAGAGAAACAGAACAACGTAATCCTGTCATAACTTCTCACATCAGAAGACACTCAACCCATAAATACTTTGCTCTACTTAAGAGCATGAAGCTATGCAGGTGTTGCATGAAGATTAACTAGAGAAGCAGGGTTTGTAGACAAGTCCCTCAGTGCAAAGCTCGCTCTACTGTGCACACCACCTGAGCACCAGCCAACTTCAGCTTCTCTGAGGTTTCATGTGCCCAAGTTTATCCTTCCTTCATTTACAGCAGAACTGGTTATAGAAATTGAACAGCCACGAAACTCTGAGATATATGTGACTCATTCCAAAGAACAGCTTGCAACTTCACGTCGAGAAAGCGTGGAAATCCTGAGCAGCCTCAATTTTCCAGGCTCTCAGCTCAGAGGGAACCCAGACTGCCACGAGGTGTCGAGGGACTCTTGTGCTCCCATCACAAACAGCGAGTCTTTCTCCAGCCAACCCTGAAACCTTTAATTCTCCCCTAGTATTCAGGAAAGAAGAAGGAAAAAAACCCCAAACACACCCATTTTTGTAACCTGTGTAAGGGAAGTGAAAAAGGGGCCTAGCTTGGCATATGAGCGGAGATACAAGAAAGCAAGATGCGAGATAACAGATTTTTTTTCCACACAATCACATAACCAATTTACTCAAGAGAATGCTAACCAACATACATGACCCTACCAACAAAAGACTCTTGGGTACATTAGAGAAGCTGGTCACCAGTGACACTCAAGTATTGAATGGATCCACCTGACAGCCACTGAAAAACAGCACACAAGCCTATAGAAAACAGAAAGTTTAGGTACAGAAAATACAAATACTTTTCTTTAAATCACTTTCATTGCTAAAATTAAGTTCTCATTTTGGAACTGCAGTAGGTTACACAGCCACTTCAGCTCAGCTGAAGAGCCATTAATTTGAACACTTGCAATTATCTGCCATCCCAAATGAGCTAATTCAGTGTTATACAAGTTTATACTAAGGAAAAAAAACTGCACTCACACAGGAACACACAGCTAAAATCTACTTGTCAACTTAATCAAGCTAAATTCTGAAGTGGCATAGGAAGAGGTTTTAATCATGACTTGCAGGCTGTGTTGTGTTTGCCTGTAGAACAGGCAGCAAGAACTATTCAAATACCCAAAAGGCACAGAGCAAAAGACTGCAGCCTACTAAGAATAAAAAATTAGTAAGAGTCTTTTTCTTTCTTTGGTATGTTGTTCATATACTTTATGGAAATAATTCCATGTTTGTTTGGGGTTTTTTTGTATTTTTATTTTAAAATGCATGTAATCCTTAGATACGCCACAGTCTGAAGTAAGTCTCATTCACAGCATACATACTAAGTTAGTGAACATCATAAAAATCTACCAGTGTTTGAAGGATATGAAGAGAACAGCACACAGGTGCTACTTCATAGCTCATTGTTGAAGGACATGGTGCCCACATTTTATGGAAAGAAGGGAAAGAAAGGGGCTCACAGCAGCCGAGTGAAACCGAATTCAGTATTAACATGGACGAAGACTTCCTGACAATGAGGTCCACAATGCTATTTTACAAATTTCCCAACAAAACGACAACACACTTAAAACTAAATCAGACAATGCTATCAATTATAGAAAGAGATAATCCTGGTTTTAACAACTGTGTTAAACTGAGCTCTTCAGATTTTTCATTTCCACGCCTGTAACTTTATTGTGTAATTAAGAGGACACTGCTTCAGACAAGTAGCTTTTTAAAACCACAATTCAGTATTTATCTGCTCTTACTAGGTATCAATTACCTTATTTTCTAGATCAGGTTTGCTTAAGCAAAGAACGCAAATTTCAAGATTAAAAAATGTAACATTGGAAGAATTTTTGCTGTACCCATAATCTGATTGCCATGTAACTGACTTCACCCATTTGCCAGCTCCAGCTGTATGACATGTACTTGGATGATCCCTAAAGTTTGACTAACCTGTTAAAACCTCAAACGACAGGGATCACATGATCTCCCCAACCTCTTCTGTGCTTTGGTCTCTTTATGCTTTGAAAGGGGTTCTTAAAATTTGTCTAATCTGTGCAGGCTGATGCTGAAAAGCACAACTCTGTCACCTTTCTTATCCATCTCCTTCCCCTTGATCTTAGCTGGCAAAAATGAACACACACAAAAAAACACCACTCAGATCAACAAACTGAACCTGTGGCTACAGGCACAAGACATGCAGGAAGACACCTTTAACCCTTTGCTTACATCTGCCCTTTTGCTGATTAAGGTAAATTCTCCTTGGACTGTAAATTATCATCCCCTCCCTCTAAAAGAACCCTACTTATCAGAAAATTTATGCACTTTTAAAGCCTTGCCTGTTCTAAACAAGGCAGTTCCTTTCAACATTTCTGCTTTGGTTGTATTTTCGAAACCTCTCTTTTCCTGTTTTCAGGGGCTATCTTTAATTTGTCTGCTTTCTTTCATTTTGGTAGACAAGACAGTACCCTAGGTGAGACCTCAACTGATCTGCACAGAGCACAAGGCTGACATAATCTACGTGTCATGTTCTCACTTATACACACAAATGAGATGGACTGGGAGGGCTGCACCAATTAAAAAAAAGAAGCTATAAGCATGATTATGCTATCACATCCCACTGCACTACTACCCACCTGTTCCTTATTTATCTCACGTATTAGATTTTTCCTTTGTAAATTTACCATTTATACCTTTGTCTACTGAAATCAATGAATTCCAACAACCCCAACGCTCTGTAATGTTTCCAGTGCTAAAAATCTTTGCCCCCAGTTTCCTGAAGCAGAACTTCAGGGAAGAACAACCTTGGACTATGAAGTGCACCAGAAAGAAAAAGCCTGTAGAGCAGAACAGGTTGGGCTGCGTTAAAAAAAAAAAAAAAAAAAGGTGCACAATAAAACAGTATCATAGAGAGATCTTTCAAGACTAAAGGGAAATAAATAAATAAAACAGGAGCCAGACTTGGCTAACATCATCTTGAAGAATGTTACAGAGTATGCTCTGTGCACTGAAGTTGATCACTGGTGTACTCACACACAGATCTTCCCCAGGAAGATTTGTTTTAACACTCAGGTCCCTCGGTATACCTCTCATATTAAAAAGACAAAGTCGTTTCTTCCACAGCTATATGCTAGCATGTTGTTCCTGCTTGGCATCACTGAAAGCTCTAAGTGAATCTCTCTACTCCAGTGGTCACAACCTGTATTTTGCAAACCTATAAAGTCAGTAATTATGTCTTTAATGGGACTACCTGTAATGCACAAACACGTGGGATGAGAAAAAGCCTCTAGTGGCATGCGGCAGAGTACATTACAGATATTTTGTTTTGAAAGATAAACAGTGCATATACACATCATGTTAAACTCACGTATACTTCCATTACACTCAGCTACACACTCTCATTCCCGCTGTGCTAACCTTCCTTCATCCCACAAAATTCAAGGCTTTAGTTCTTGCCCTAACTACAGGTATGACTTCTTCATACAACTGTTAAACATGCAGACATTACAGACACATATATAGCTGCTCTTCCTAAAGACCAATTTATTAATGTCCTACACCAAACAGATTCTCTTGAATGGAAGATGAGCATGTGCTTTCAAAAAACAAGTCCCTGGATTTCAAAAGAACATGCCCTTTCAGAAGAGCATTGTAAATATCTGTACCTATAGCGCATTCACTAAGAAATTTCTTTGATTATTTTTAGCAAGATGGACGAGATGTGAAACAAAAAGACAAGTTAAAGAATCAGCATGCCATCAGTGGTAGCTAAAGAGGAAGAGCCTTGAAAATATACCAGTACTTTCCTTTCCAATGAAAAACTGATGCATGACGCCTAAAATGAAATATTTCATCTTTAAAATCACACCGCAGACGGCAGGTCACAGAGTGGTTTTCACTTCCTGAGTGCGCTCCTGCAAGCAGCACCACGTAACCCTTTCAGGTCGGCTTCCTACAGACACCTCTAAGGGCTTGCTCCCCAACCCAAAGCCTCCAGGAGCCATGCCACGGCGGAAAAGGGAGTCTGAATCCCGAGGGCCTTCTTCCGAATCACTTTTTATGCTATGTATCACTGGCACCGCATTCTCTTCATCATCTGGTAGCTGCTAAATAAAAAAAAGAGTTTCTAAAACGGATTTGGTTCAGGTTTGACACCGAAAACTGCCTTATAAGGTATAAAAGCCCGAAAGCAGGAAGAGGCTTTGACAAAACTAAGGAAGTTCCTCTGCGCTTGCTCGCTGGAGGGGGAGGGGTTTTTTTCTTCCACTGAGAGAAGTAACACAGAATAAATGACATTGTCCACATATTTAAAAAAAAATAAATACATAAGGACCCCCCAGACGGCACCCGACAGAGCGGTGACTCCTCTAAGCGAGGGCATTTCAGGAGCTGGCAGGCAGCCGCACACGGCAGCCGCAGGATCGCTTTCCCCGCTCGCCAGCCCCGGCTCCGGCAGCCGCACAGGGTCCCCCGCACCCCGGCACGCACCGGCCGAGGAGCGAAGGCGGCTGCTCCGAGCGGCCCCGGCCAGCGGGGCGGCCCGAGGGCTCCGGGAGGGCGGCGGGGGGAGCGACCGGCGCGGCCCCGGCGCGACCGGGCTGCCGGAGGCGCGGACTGACGGCGGGGGAGCGGGGCCGCGCCGGGACACCCCTCCCCGCCGGGCGGCCGTGAAGGGCCCGGCGGAGAGAGCGAGGGGAGGGGAAGGGAAGGCTGCCGGCTGCTCCCCCCAACCCAACCCGACCCGGCCCGGCCCTCCCGCTACCGGCACCGCAGCGACTCGGGCGCGGCTGGCCCGGCCCCGGCCCCGGCCCCGGCCCCGGCCCCGCCGCGGGCAGCGCGACCCCCGCCGCCATCTGCAGCAGCGGAACCCGCCCGGCCCCGCCCCGGGCGGCACCGAGCTGTCAGCGGCCGCCCCGGCCGTCGCTCACCCCGTGCCGCAGTCCACCACACAGGCCGGAAGCCGCCCTGCCATGCTCCTCGGTAGCGGCGGTGCTGGGGACGGCGGGCAGCCCTGGGCGCGCTCCGGCTGGGCTCGGCGGGGCTGGGCTCGGCGGCGGGGAGTGAGGGCACTTCCGCAAGGCGGGCGCTCCCTCCCCCGCCCGCTCGCAGGCACGGCCCGGCGAGCCCAAGATGGCTGACCCGCCCCTCCCTGCGCGCGGCGGCGAGGGCGGGCGCGACAACCCCAGCCCTCGATGACGCCCGATCTCGCGGCCTCGCCCCTGCGAGGCGGCGCGAAGCGGAGCGGGCGGGAGGGTTCTTACCCAACCCGCGCCCCGGCAGCCGCCGGCCTCCTGAGAGGCGGCGAGCAAACGAGGCCGGCTGAAGTAGTATTGTAATGCCGAAAGCCTGAGAGAAGATGGGGCGAGGGGCTGTGTGGTGCGAGGAGGGTGCTGAAAATGACGAGAGGACGGCTTCCTGCAGGCTCTGCCGCTGAGAGGCCAAAAGCCCTCCCCAGAAAAAGTGTCACCGAAGGGCAAATGCAGGAGGCCACACTCCTCATGGCGCTTGTTGGCGCTGCCAGACGCTAGCTGGGCTGGCGAATGAAACACTGGCTGGGGAAGGTGCCAGATACCCCGCAGCACCAGCCCTGGGCAGCCTAGCCTCCCTGAAAGCCTGATTCCCCTCAGCTGTATTCAAAGGAAACCCTCAAGCCCCTCTCACCCACAGACCTCCACAGGAGCACTGAACCCACGCCTCACGCTCCCCATCCTTTAAAATCCTGCAGCCTGAGGCAGGGTGGTGTGGCGCTGCCAGGCCAGCTGAGCAAGCAGCTTTTCCCAGCCTCCCACCAGCGTCGGCTGCCTGCGCCCTCCAGCCTGCTCTGCCACCCACCAGTATGCTGCCAGTGCCACCATCTCCATGCCGTGCTCCCACATAACTGGAGCAAACAAGCGTGGCTCTGCCCTGATCGGCTGTCCCAGCACACCCGCTGATGGGATCAGTGGTGTCCATCGCTTCTTGGGTTTAGCCATAGGCCCTCATCCTCTTTTTGAAGGATTTTTGGTCCCAAAGGGGGCAAGGGCATGCACTGTTGGGGCTCTGGCATTCAGGTGGATAAAATTAAAAAATCTGTTCAAAGGCTTGCTCTTTTCTTTCTCTATCTTTCCACCTTTCACAGTCCTTCAGGCTTTGAAGGACAGACTGCTGTGTCTACCAGGTCTGGCCCAGTTCTTGCCCCCCCCCCCCCCCCCCCCCCCCCGGTGTACTGTAGCCACATGCTATTTTTTGTTTGTTTTCAAAGTATTTTAATGTTTTAACAATTCTGGTGTTGAGGCTTTCAGGTATTTTCAGTCCTTTGCTTGCTGCTACCCCTTGGCAATGTGAGGATGTGAGCTTCGGGGTATAATCCAATGTCACGCTGAGGACAAATTTGGTAGTCCATCAAAAGGAGTAATTGCCAGGGCTCAGTGTGCACTAATGGGCCTTAATGGCCCTCATCAGCCTCACCTAGGGCCTCCACCCCACACTCCCTGCCCAAGGGCACAGGAGACCCATTTAAGCTCAGCCCTGGGCCCTCAGTTTTTGTCTGAGCTATATTGTAGGTTGTCCTAGCCTTGCTTTCTGGCTTGGTGTTAGACTTGCCTTGTCCCTATGGGCCTCCCTGGTTACCATCACTGGCCCTAGTCCTGGTCCGCAGACCGATACCCTGGCTTCACCTTGGACCTGTTTCACCACCATAAACTTGTCTGACGATCTGGACTCCTGGTTGAACCTGGCCACTATCTCTGGGTCTGGCAGCCTCACCTCAACCATGTACTGTGGGATGTGCCCAGGTTGGTGAGTCCCTAGGCCTGCTGGCTGTGTTACTGCAGGTGGCTCCATGTCCCTTAGAGAGCCACCAGCCCTCGAGGTATCCTCACAGAGGTCTTGCTTCCTTGCTTCGTTCTTCAAGCATTGGTCCTCCTCACTTAGTTTAAGCTGCCTCTAATTAATAGGCTCATTCCCTGAGTTCACTGTAGGGTTAGACAAGAGTCAGTGCCAGTGCAGGAGAAGGGCTAGGTACATGCCCTTCAGGTTGAGATAGGAGGGAGCAAAACCATCCCTTTTTGTAGCAGCAGCTAGACAGTTCATTTGTGAAGTTCAAGCCACCATCTGGCTTCTGTGGGCTGCCAGATCTTCCTGAGGAACATAAGCAAGGAAAGGAGATACTGAGAATATTAACAGTTTTATTTTAATGTCAAAGCAAATTATGAATAGAACATTATGAGGCAGTTTACAGATAATGAAAGGGATTTCTTCGGGACATTGTGTAGCCTGTGAGCTATGCAGTGCTAGAATATGAAAGATGAATATGTCTGAAAGCTTTTCAGAGAAAGTGCAAATAGCCCTTTTTTTAATGCCCATGCCTGTGTGTGTGCATAGGTACATATTTATCTAAAATAAATACAGTTAGTATATAAAGTAGCACATGGACTTTTCTCTTGGTTTTATTACCTGGTATTCAGGGTTATACATACAGCAGGTTCAACTGCTGCATCTGGCAGATGGAGTCCTGGAATGAGAGAGTGGCTTAGCACTCCAGTTGCAGGAGTTCAAGTAAACCCCCAGATGAGCGTGAGACAAGGGCCAAGAAACTGTGGCACACAGAAAGCGTGGAGCTGGCAGGTCTTGTCCTGGCTATACAGCTCATAGAGCCGGCACAGAGGGGATAAGCACCACTGAGTTAGTAGGCCCAGCTGTAGTGAGTTTTGAACAGTGTAATCGTTCGTGTACCATACCTGACTGTTCTTTATTACCTAATATTTCCAAGTAATGCTCCTGATTAGTCTAGCTAAGCTTTAATAGTAAAGTCAAAAGACAGATAGTAGAACTGCTATAAAAGTATGCTGATGACTTTTTGCTAATAGAAGCATCATTTCACTATAAAACATCAAATCACACCCACAAGCACTTACTGTAATGCACTCTACAGAAAATATCCCATAGCTGGATTTATTTTTTTCCTCCTTGTGAGTACAAGTGTTTTCTGCGAAATGGTAGGACCCTGAGCAGGAAAAAAAAATACTGCAGTTCATATGGAAAGCGAAAGAAATCTGTTAAGTAACTTCATTGTGATCTCTTGCTATCAGTTTGTGTTCTTCCTGAGTCTGCATTAAGAACGAAACTGAAAAAGAGCAGTGCTGGTGCATTTTGTTTTACTGAATTACAGTAGAATTTACATTTGAGGACCAAAAAGCCTAGGATTTCTCTCAATATTAAGGTGCCAAGTCAATCACAGTTTTGCAAGGGAAGGAGTTGAAACACTGAACTCCCTGGCCATGAGATCTCATGTTTCATTTTATTAGTCTTGCCAGATGCAGTTCTTCAGGTGGCTGTGGACCCAGGCGCCAGTCCAATAAAATAAATGTGCAAGATTTCTCTTTAAGCAGTATTATCTCACGTTGTTGTACCATAAACACAAGTTTGTCATATTACTCATCAAAATTCAAACAGATCAATCTAAATTTCAATACTGCTTCATCTATAGACCTTTTGTAGTTTCGTGCATTGGCATCTAGATTATAGAGTAGAAGTCTTGTGCTGAAATTACAAAATTGAGCTTATAAAGCTAAAATTCAGCTAGATCCAGCAGGATTGCAGTGCTGACTGATATATTTCAAAACTTTCTTGCATTGAAATGTTTTCCAGCCCTTACTTATTTCTTCAGTACAGGAGCAGTAGGAAAAGCCTACTGTCTGTTTTCATGGTGTAATTTTCTGAATCTTTTCATCCTCATTTGGCCAGAACTCAGTTCCAAACTTAGGCAAAGCTTTTCACTGTTTCAGGGTGTACTAGAAATCAAATTTGTAATGTGTAGAGGCAATGTCTTAGTATGTTCTCAATCTTACCAATGGAATGGGAGTGAATAAAACCCTAAATTGCCTTTATCTGGTACCATCCTATACAGCACACATAATGCAGCAATATCATCATTCTATGATGCATCACAGTCCAGCTTTTATAAGCACAGTTGGGTTGCAGGTGATCTTTTCCTGAATATCCATGATAACAGAAGTAATTACCATTGCAGAGCATCCTCCTTCTGTTGCTGTCTGCCTCCAGGCAGTTTACAATGTAAATATAAAACAAGACAATGCAGATGTATACAAATGCATAGGGAATGAGAAGATAAAAGTTCAGAAGGAAAGTATTTCTATTAGTCAACAAGTAAACACAGGACCAGTCTAGCAGTTTGATTCAGATGGAGGGAATTTTCAGACAACTTTGCACAATTTTTATATAAATAAGTCTTGGGGCTCCAAACTTTTCCATGATGCAAGTATGATTTACTAGCTCCGGCAATACTGCATATTAAAATTTCACAAGTCCTTCAGCCTGAAGAAGTGCATTACAAAGCATTTGCTAAGCTATGTGGGAAGCTTTTCAGCATCCTGCTCATTCTGGATCGTTTTCATGCAGTTAATGGCCTGCCCTTGAGCAGGCAGAAAGAACCACTCTGTGAATCCATATATAGATCGAGGCCTGGGAAGCACAGTAAAGTGCAAGGAACAAGAAAAAACAAAAGTAAGTAAAAGTGGCAGGGTTGAATGGATTTTGGAAATGCCCAGGAGGGCTGAGAATCTGATCTTGCCCGAATGTTGCCATTTAGATTGGTATAAACTGAATTTAAAAAGCAGGTTAATATCCAGTACATCACACTGAACATCCCTTAAGCCCAGGTAAAGCTGACAGTAAAAGCTAGAGAAACAGCCAAGGAAAATCAGGTCTAGGTTATCCATTAGACAATATTCACTTTATTGTAAGTATTTCTTATAAAGTACATTGCTTAATAGTTTATCCATCATGTTCTGAGTATTTTAATATAAATAAGTTTTACCAATAGTTGGTGGAATACTACAGAGAGCTAAACAAGAAAATGTTTTATCTACCCTGATATAAGATGTATGTAGATTTCTTCCAGGAAGGGCCACAAGCAAAACTACAGTGTTATTAGTTGATTTTGGCATAGCTATAGCAACAGCCATATGGGAGGCATGTAATTTCATGGAGCTGCACATGGTGTAGTCATGGCAAATTACCAGGATCTCATTTGATATGGCTACTCTCAAGAGTTCTGAGTTAGATCAACTAAAACCATTAACTTTCAAAATATAATTAGTCCAACCTGTTTTTTTTTTTCAAAATAACAAATGGAAAAAAACCAACTATGATTCTTTGTACACTGAAACAAGGTATGTAAGGAGAAAGAGAAACTTATAAGCTGGGGCTTGTTTATATCCTTGGACTATTACGATGATAACACCACTATTGCCCATTACATTTGCTAGGAATAACAGCAAAATGTGTGTCAAAAGATAAACCTAGAAAATATAAAGGAAGAATTTGACTGAAAATGTGATGACTTAAATAGGAACTTGATGTTCTGGGCAGAGGCAAAATCTGCAGAAGTCATGCTGTCCAGAGAAACACTGCATTCCTATTTACAGATTGCTTTTCCATTCAAAATTGTTTATCTTTATGCTGCTATTCTGTGCTTTCTTATAACAAATACGTCTTGTTCCTTCATAAAGCTTCTGTAAGTGAATTAGCACAATGATGGCAGCAGGCTTCCTACAAGAGCAAAGCAGGATACAAACCTCTGCCTTTGTGTTGTATCTATACTGCACAGGCTCCACACGGTCACACCTGGGAGCCAAGTAATAGTAATATATAGCTTGGCCATGATCAGAAAATCTGTGCTTTCTTGTGTAATGGAAATATTATTATGTGTTCTCAGTTGTACCTATTTACTTTCTTGGCTGGAACAAATGTGTATTGCTACCTTTTTCATATGACTTATTGTACACTTCAACAGAACTGAGAACCTAAATCAATCACAGCTGTAAGTATCTGACCTGCCTTAGCGGTTGTACTTTAGGCATCAGCTTTCATGTTCACCATGTCATGAACCATTAATTTGAGTAAAACTCATGATAACTTGCAAACATATGTAAAAGCACCATTTTTAATTTAGTGATCTTTTATTTTTTATTCAAAGATATCATCCATGTGCTAAATCAGATCAGTATGTCACTAGTTTGCAGTTTAGCAGCCATTGCAGGTATCTGCAACCAATGAGGCTTCCAGCAGAGCAAATATAAGAGCAAGAAAAGTGCCAGATCATCGATGCTTAGAACAGAGGATCAAGATGATCCATGTGGGTCATTTCACAAAAGTAGTAGCATGAAGAGTCATAGAGCATGCAATGGCACCGTGCATTTTTGAGCTATTCAAACATTTGAAACTGGAAGCAATTGAATGTATGACAGGTAAACAAATTAGTTGCTGTTCTGAGACACTTGTCCAGACTGTAACAGATGTTTGCCAACTTTTGAGAGGGTTTTGCTACTAATGTTTGACCTCTCATTCAAAATGGCTTTTCATAAGAGGATTGTTTAGAAACATTTGTATTATACCTTTTTGGGTTTTTCCTTTTTTTGTGACTTTTGAAAAAAATACATTGTCTTCAGTTGATCCAAACTGTTGACTCCTCAGATTAGCTTTTAGAAGACAATAGATGTTAAAGGCTACTATATCACAACTATGGTCTTTGTGCCATGTTACTCTTATTGTACTTACTTCAAGATAACGTGGGGAGGGGAGGAGAACTAGGAGGAGAATTTGGAACTTGCATAGACAGATGTCCTTCTCTGCATGCAGCAGTGTGCTGCTTGAAAATGGTACCAGCCTTTCCAGTCAGCTGCATATTATAGCATCCACAGTTCTGTTGGCAGAAGCATGAATAAGCACTCCCTAATTGTCTCCAGACGAAATGAGACATAACTAAAAATATCCTCTCTGATGGGTTAAATAATTTGGCTGCCTTCTTTCTAGCAGGATAAGGAATGTTCTCTCTAGCAGAATAAGGAATGTGCTCTCTCCAGCAGCGCTGGGTGATAGCAATGAACAGCTCGTGCAGTATCTTTTTCAATTATCACAGCTATCTGGAGCCTAAGTTTCTTGTTAAGACACGTCATTTATTTAGAAACAATGAACAATAATAGTCAAATTAGTCAACAGTGGAAACACTTAAAAAATATTGTGTTCCTTAATAGATAAATAAATAAATAAATCTATTTCTAGTGACAATGCTGCATGCATAAAAAATGGAAACAACTTCAAAGCACTATTTCTGAATGCTGAGTACCTCCACTCTAGGTTTATTCAGTCTGTTTGGTAATATATAGAGAAAGAAACTGTTAACTTATTTCTGTAAAGTTGGGGTTTCTTGCTTGTCCTGCTGAAAGACTGTAGGAAATTTTCCTGAAATAATACCCTAATGGATCATCAAAAAGTATAAAAGCTGATTTGCAACTCTATAGCGCTGTGTCAGCCACTGTAAGGATTATATGCATGTCTTTGAAGAAGACCACAGTCAATTTGTAAGAATGTGCTCTTCACATGTCTAGTATCAGAAATACATCAAAACTAACAGAAACATTGTATCCAAGCATTTCACTCACTCTACTGCTGTGAAAAACTACTAAAAGCAAACACTGTGGCAAATGATACTAATGAATATGTAAATTGGGCAAAATCTTATAGACAAACAGATTACCTGAATTATGTTAGCCCTTATTGTAAGAATAGGGGCATTAAAATACCTATTTGGAGCACGACATGCCTTTTCAAGTTGGTGTGCCATCCTAACAAGCCAACCGACTTGACCTTTAGGGACAACATATTTTGAAACCTTACTACCTGAAAACAATGCACTGGCAAAGCCCAAAATCCTTAGCTCTGTCAGTGCAATTTCCCATCTGATAAACTTTCATTTTTGGTGCAGTTTAAGAGTGTCTGCATTGAAAAGACCATAGGTACTTGTTAACATTACAAGATGTGAAAAATGGAAACTTTCCCTCCTGTATTTCCCTGCAGAATAACTTCCAGTTTAATCCATTTGCGTGCTCTATATATAGAACCTATATATACACAGTACGTCTCCCATGCTAATACTGTAAGAATCAATATGGGACATTTGTTCCTTTGCTTTAGGCCATTCTTATGAGAATACCTGACTTATCTTGAGTATTATCCATGCCCAGCAAGGGATCAGTTAACTATTACCATATTGGGCAATACTGCAATTCACTTTGAATAGTACCTTATGTTGCAATGAGCCTCAGTGAATCATTGTGATTATTCATACAGGAATGTGCAAAAGCACAAATATCAAAATCTGTTCTGTGTTCTCCTGAACATACAGGGTCAGATTACATGCAATTCCAACTGTTCAGCCTTGTGCTGGGAGAATTGGCTGACTTGACCTTTAGAAAGTTGCTTTTATGGGAATATTTGGTATAAGTAAAAAATACATTTGACTCTATGTTAAGGCCTGTTTGGTTTTTTTTGGATTGCATCTCCAGACAGAGCAGGTACGTGTGATCACACGTGCATTTCTGCCAGCTACAGCATTCAAATGATTCTCTACTTGTCAACATGCATGAAGGTTATGCGTGCAGTCCCTTCCTGCATATGGTTTTTCTCAATGGCATGGTAATTCTGTAATTCGGAACACTTCTGAAGGTTTACTTTCCATTTACTTTTTGTTTTGCTTGGATAGGCTTCCAAATGGTTTTTAAAATTGTCTTTTTTTAACAAATTATGATCACAGTTCATCTACTGAAAATAATTGAGTGATAGCAATTTAGTAATTTTCAGTCTGGGAAATCCCATTGCCAATTAAGATTTCTGTTTTCTTTACTATTATAAATCAGCAAAGTAAAGAGACTGAAATAAGTGATGACAAATTCCCCAAACGAGTTGTTTTACTAGTCTGTAATCTTATTACTAGCTAATATTTGCAACTAATGTTCGGTAGGAAGCAGAAAAAGCTCTATTAAAAGTAATGGTTGATAAAAGCTACATTGCAAAAATATTTGTGGTTTTTGCTTCTAATACATCTGCAGTGTAACATTTTTCCTGTAAGTACTGGTAGTTTTCATAGTAATCAGCCTAAATTTTATTCAAAATAATACCGTTTTAAGCACTCAGGTTTCGTAGAGCCTTGTCACAAGGTAAAACAGTTAAGAAAACAGCTGTGTAACAGCTCAGCAAGGGTCAAAAATACAAAATGTTTGTAAATACACAAAAGAGGACTGAGAACAAAATGGCAATTGTAACTATCACAGTCTAACTCATAATGGACCCAAATTTTGATGTTTTCATTTCAGCATCTCAAGAATTGGATCGGGAGCAGGGGAAGGCAGAGAAGATAGTCAAGCAATAGAACCGTCCCCTCAATCACAAGTGGCTTCATGCAAAGTGGGACTTGGGATGCGAGGACACTTCAAGGACAGTTGAGGACAACTATAAGACACATTAAAACTCAAATGGTGCAAAGAAGGTGAAGTGGAACAACTATTGCAAGTTATGTGATAAGATTATTAACCAGTGGGCTAAACCCAAGCAAAACAAAGCATTTTCTTTTATGCCACAAGATTCTACCTAAATAAATCCTTAACAGCTAATGTTTTACAGTACAACTGGGTTCACAGAAGGCATTAGACAAGTTCATAGGTCCATCAAGAGCTATTAAATGTATTGGCTGAATTACAGACTTCCAGATAAGGGTGCTGTAAACCATTTATTTCTAAAAACTACAAGGATGTGCCGTGGAAACAACTGCTCTGTAAGTGCCTTGTTTCCAATACCCTTTTCCCAGGCATCCATTACGAGTCATCATGGAGACATGATTCTGAGCTAGGTGGACTTTTGGTCTAACCCAACAGAACATGGGAAAACTCTACTGTCATGCATCCTATGCCAAGTCTAGTCCTGAACATTGAGACTACATCCTTCCCCTAAGGGGGACAGAAGTTGATCAAAACTGACTTTGTCAATTTAAATCTTAATAGTTTCTTCTGCTGCTTTGTCTTGTTCATCAACATGAACATCTTGTTCATCACAGATCTGATCCAAATCCTTCTGAAGGAAGCATTTCTCTAAAATAAGTAGATTCAATTCCTTTGTAGAGATCTATTATCAGACCTACAGAGTATTAAATTTCCTTCTTGGGATCTGATCTACTTCATTGAAATCAGCTATTACATTCTCATAAGTAGAACATACACGAGCAGAAACTAAATTCAAATTTTCTTTATAAGTGCAATTGAGCAGGTGTGTAAAATAAAATTGAGGATGTTTTCTCTTACGAAAATATTGCAGTGCTGCTGGGAAGTAGATATAATTTTGCTCTGCCTATTAAAGTGCTATTTATGTAACTAAAATATTCACAGCAAGAAAAATAAATATACGATGTGTGTATTTGCAAGATACATGTAGTTTTATTACATGTGATTACTGAAACTCTAATTCCTAAAAAAGGAACAGTAAACAAAAAGGGAAAACAAATCATTCTTATAATAGTTTCTTTCAGAGAAGACACAAGATCATCATGTGAACTTTTACAATAGGAAGCAAATTACTTAGTCAAGAGCTAAAAATACAGGAGTCCTGTGATATTTCTAAGTGTAAAAAGTGCAAACTTCTGGGCTCTGACAATGTTGACCCATTTTTCTTCAAATGCCTGAGGAACCACAGCGTAAGTGCCTCATCCTGTGATAAAGAGAAGCTTGGCACTCCACCTTAAGAACTGCAGTTTTCTCCTGTTTGCCTGCCTTAGTCAAAATGTTTAAAATCAAAGCATTAACAAGTTGGATTTAGCTGTGTGACCGTGTTGAGATGCAAGTTGCATAGCCTCATAAAAAATAAAGAAGAAAACTCACTTGCAAGAGAGGACATGTGGAGCTACACTCAGAAAGATGGTTTTAATTCACAGTTGGGATTTCATATGCTTTCCACTGTCAAAGGAGACTGAAGGAAAAAAAGATATAAAATCTGTGCATCTCCAGATATTTTGCCATCCCTAGCACAAGCTACTGCCACTCACTCTGGGACGGCACTTGCCAGGGGCAGCAAACCAAGTTGAGCTTTATTATGCTAGGTCTCAAATGTGAATTCTGCTTTTTCAGAGCTTTTCTATCGCTGCGTGCTCAGGTAAGACAGAAAAGGCTGAGAATCTGCACCTTCCCTGTTGCCTTATTTATTCTCCCTGTTCACAAGAACACATGCAGCTTTTTTTTGATATAAAACAGTCACCCCATTTTAATATAAATTATGCATAATAATTTTCAAGATATTATTTAGTAAAAGCACTATTAGCTGTGAAAAAGTATTATGTGTAGTTTCTCTGTCAGAGTACTGTAGTCATAACTCTTTGGTTGTCTTCTCAGGTTTCGCCGCGTATTAACTAACTGACCTTGGATAAGCCATGTAAGTTTACTGAGTCTCAGTATAAATACTTAGAGCAAAGATGTGCAAGACCTAAGAAAATCAGATGCTGTGAGATGCATACACATTTTTGTAATTACCTTTTATATAATTTTCAGCTCCTCCAAATTCCACAGAAAGCGCGATTTCAAGAGGACTGCTATTTTCCTGCAGTTTTGTCTAAGAAATTCTTTTTACCTAAAATCCCTTTCCAAAGCTGTGAAGTCAAAATTTCATATAAAAGCACCGTATTGCATATTTTGGCAATTTTGTCTTCAAGGCAGAAGATAGTGAGGACAGAAGCACAACAAATCAATACACTATCATTTATAATATATACTCAGAACACATCCAAAAAAGAGTTTGAACCAAGAGCATAATTCACTGCATTTCCTTGTGTCATTTAGACTGTAAATGCTTTGGGGTAGGGATTGTATCTTACTACTTCTAACAACCAGTTTTATGAGGCATCAAGCTTGTTGAATGTCTCTTAGTGCTACTATATGCAAATGAAAATACAGCTATATTAAGAAATGAAGGCTCACAAAAAAACCAAACCAGTTTCAGACTAAAAGTTCTTAAAAGGTTTTTCTTTTCATCTTAAGAAGTAACTTTTATTTATATACATGAAATAATCAAGTCCAACAGTAACACTCATCCAGACATATGATGATAAGACATAACATTTTTATATAAGAGATAATGGATCTCTTCAATTACTAACTCGTAGGAAGGGCAAAACATCTTGTTTTATTTCAACAGTTTGTAAGTGTGAATAGCACTGAAATTAATTTCACAGCTATATAATATGTATCACCTAATTACAATTAAATATAATTTACCTTTCCACTCATCTGTATACATCGCTTACTGTTATTTCCTAGCAGTTTTTACTCTGAAATTCCCAAAATATGTAATAGTTGAATTTTGCAAAAAGATGCATTTATGTTAGCAGGTGAATACTGAATAATCTGCAACACATTACATACACCATTGGTTACCTTTAGGTTGGTATTATGAGCTCAATTCTTAAATACTAACCAACACTGACTACAAGGAGGTAATGTGGACTACAAAACCAACACAAACAAGACCAGAACCTGATTTTGCAACTTCATCTAAGCCTATGCTAGTTTATTTTAATCACTATTTTTTGGCAGATTTTAAGTTTGCCTAATATTTCCTTTTACAGCTTAGTTAGTCAATAACTTATGCATCTCAAAATTAAGGTAACTGTGCTTTAATGTAGCTTGTATGTCTATAAAATTTCACTTTTTTTATGCTATTAAAAGTGTGTTGATAGCGAAGCAGACATCTATTTTGAGAATTTAATTAGTTGCCACTACTTCCCGGTCCTGTGAGATTCTGTATTGCAGAGTGTGAAGATTACAGTAACTATGAAACAAAGATTCCACCGTCTCACTGCATTTTAGGACATTTCTCAAGGGTCTTGCTCGCTTTGGTTTTTCTTTCTTCCCTCTTTTTGACAGACTAGTTTCAAGCTCCATCCCACTTCTCCATCTCTAGTTCTTCAGTTGGTGCGCTCTTCCTCTGCCTTCTCTGTTCCTCCATCTTTCGGCTTCTTTTTTTGACCTGCTTATCTCACTGCTTTGAAAAAGGCTGTATAAATGCTAGATAACGGCTCGTCTATCCGAAGGAAGTTCTCCTCCATCAGAGCTATGCTACCCGTTCTCTCGTTAAAGGTGGTCAATCTAGACGAAATAGCCGGCGCTGCTGCTGCAGACCGCAGTCAGCGCTGCTCCCCAGAGCCAAGGCAGAACTACCCCGCCGCGGGGGGATGACCCACGCTTTTGATGAAACGCGCAAAAGCCCGGGTTTACCACACTTTTACCCAGCTCAGTGCCGGCTTTTCGCCGTTGCAAGCAGCGGTGACTCCGCGTTCCTTATTCTCACCGGTCAGGAGAACACCCGCCGCCACCGCCCCCCCCAGCCGGCTCTGGGCAGGACCCCGCGCCTGCCTGCGGCTGCCTGTGCCGGGCGGGGCCCGCTGCTGCCACCCCTCCGGCGGCGAGCCCAGCACCGGCGTGGCCGGCGGCGGAACGCTACGTGGTTTTAAGTGAGAAATGAAGTAAAGTTGAGTCCCGCCGCCTCGCGGCCCTGGCTGCTGCCCGTCCCCGGGGGGCCCGCGGCCGTGGCCGGCTACACCGCACCGCGGGCGCCGGCACCGGCACCTCAGCCCTTTACGCGCCGAAACCTTTCGGCTCAGTGTCTGAACAGATAGAAGGGATAGGGATGGGGAGGGGAGGGGAGGAGAAGGGAGGCGCCGCCTCCCCAGCCCCCCAAGGCGCTCTCCGGTGCGAGGCCGCGGAGCCCGAACACCCACCACGGTCCCGCCCGCGCCCGCTGAGGGACGGGGGCCGGCCGGCCCAGCCAGGGGCGCGGCGGGCAGGGGTGGCGAGCAGCTGGCCGAGCAGCTCGATGCGGCCGGCCGGCGGGCGGGGCGGGGCCGGCGCTCGCTCGCGGCCTCGGGGATGGATTCTCGGCGCGCGGCATAGCTGCCGCCGCTCGCGCACGCCACCATCTTAGAGGGCGGGCGGGGGGGAGGGGAGGGGAGGGAAGCGGGCGGTGCCGCCGCCGGACGGAGCTCCGGGCCCCTTCGCGGCCTCAGGTACCGCCGCCGTCGCGGGGACGGGGCCGCGGCGAGCTTCAGGCGGCCGTGCGCGGCGGGAGGCGGGCCGCGGGTTCCGCGGCTGCTGTCCCCTCAGCCCCGCCGCGCCTGTCAGCCGTCGCCGGGGGTGTCGCAGGCAACAGGCCTCGCCCGCCCCGTCCCCGGCCCGCAGGGCTGAGGGGAGCGAGACCGGGCCCCGCCTCGCTTCGGGAGGGGAACTTTGCACCCTCACGTCGCGCGTGGGCGGGTAGGGCCGCGCCTGCCCCTGCCGGGCCGGGGAGTGCCGCGGCGGTGCGCCCGTGTGTGTGACCCGTCTCCCGCCGGCCGTTGCTGGCGTCCAGCGGTGGTCGGAGGCAGCGTGTGTCGTTCCCTCCCCTCCTTCTGCCGGACCTCGGCCCTATCCCACGCACGTTTGTGCCAGCGGTGTTGGAGAAAGCGCCTTCCTCTCCCCGCCTCAGTTAGCCGAGGGTGGCCGCCCTGCCCCGGGAAGGAGGGGATGTGCGTGGAGGGATTCGGCTTTCCCGGGAGCGAGCTGGCAGGTGACGAGCTCTGTCCTGCCTCGCCTGAGGTGTGAGGAGGTTCGTGCTTCCCCGTGCTTGGGCTGTGTGTCTCTTTCCCCTTGCTGTCTCCAGTGTTTGTTTTACCTGCGAGTGCAGGACAGATACTCATTCTTCCTCCTCTGTGATCCCCAGGACTTGAGCCATATTTCTTTCTCCTCAGGCATCCACTTTTTTAAATGAGAGTTACTCATTTCTTTCTCTTATTTGTTCCTGGTACTTTTCCCCAAAGATATCTGTCGGCAGGAAGGAAGGAGAAGACCCCATTCACTCTGAAAGCACGTTTCTGAATGTGGTGATTTTGCTGGTTTCTAACATGCCTGGAAGGCTCAGCTTTCAGATGCAAGAGTGACGTGTAGTTTTGAAGGCTGCTGTGCTTGTTCTTATCAGAGATCTGTGGCTGTTTATCCTGTGACAAAGCGTGATATGTTTAGATCTTGCACTAGACAAGATTAGATGAGTAGCATGTGAAATGGATGTCACATGTAATTCTTAGCTAATATTAAATGTGTAGCTGCTGGTGGCTAAGAGATTGCTCTGTACATGGTAACACTTAAAAAGGCCTTGGCAGCTTGACATGAAGTTTTTTCTTCTAATGTTATTGGAAGAGCATAAGAAGGAGGGCAGTCAACTTTCACTCTGCTAACCTGAAACTAGTGTGTTTCTAACTCGATGTAGTCACAGATGTTCATGTCCAACAGGGTTGTCATGCTGGGATGCTGTATGAATGAACCTGAGAAGTATGTGGTTAGATACTCTGGTAGCTGGTAAGGACTCCGAAGTATGCAATGGATTAATACTCTGCATTACTATTTCTATATAAGAAAATTTGTCTGAAACTTTGTTTCATGAATTTTGAGTAAGTGCTGAATAGGAAACTTTTTCAAGTGTTCCTTTTATTCCTTAGATACCAGGATCCAGCTGTGCCATGACAGTTTGATAGTATGACTGTTATAGTTACATTGTGCACTGCCAGATTCCTAAAACATGTCTTTATGTTAAGCTAAATTCTCTTATTTTGCTACTAAAATGGATGTGTTTTCTGTGCAAACTTCAGTCTTGTATAACTTTTTATTTAGCTAGGAACGGTGATCTCTACTTGCAGTACTCAGTACTGGCATGAAAAACTTGGCTTCAGGTTTTTTTGGGGGGTCGTTTGCTTCACTATATTGTACAGATTCTACAGGAAACTTTCCTTGAGTAAAGATTACAGGGCTGTAGTAAATGTAATGGTCATGTTACATAAGGCTCACCTTTCCATCTCTTCTGAAGATTCTTGCTTTTGCTCTCATCCCGGGATACCCCTTGAAAGTTGAGTGGAGGTCAGAGTTGTGTTAAATTAACGCTGCTTTAATGTACATTTCCAGATTTAGAAGGATGGGTGTAAAACATCTGTCAGTTATACTTTCAGCTTTTTTCTGGTTAGAGTCAAAGCAGTGTCTCTGCTTATCTTATCTCGAAAGTAATCAAATATGAAATGAGAATCACCTGATGACAGTACATGTTAAAGGCAGGGGGTTGTATCCCAGAACTTGTATTATTGGAGCAGCCGGTATAACTGGAAAAACTAAAACCATTTCTTCTGTGTGCAAAACTTATCTTGGTATGTTGTCTTTCAAATTATATATGAAATAATCTTGAGTAAATACAAGGAAGAATTTCAAGTTGACTTGCTTGTACCATGGTTTGTGACTGAGCTGCTGTTCTGGGTCTCTTGTTATTCTTATTATGTACTTTTGGGGGGAGTGTGTGTGTTTTCTTCATAGAACAGCTAGAAGCAATACTCCTGTTTTGCAATGATTTGGCAGTTCTTTTAATGTTCTCTTCCCTAATTGTCGATACAATAAAAGCTATTTCATATTTTGTGAACTTCATATGATTTTCTCTTTTAGGGTGGAACTTTTAAAATGAAAAAGTGATAATCTGCTCAAAGAAACGTTTAGTGTTGTAGAAATAAGATTGCACATTAAGTATCAATGGTGGAGTTATACATCCTGTCCTCAGAAGTCACTTATTGCATGTTCAGAACAGTAGAGTTGGACAGGCTATTGAGCCTGTTGGCTTTAGTGTAATCAGCTACGTGAATATACATTGTGGACTACATAGTGAGACCATTTTTTATCTTTTTTGTGTGTCATAAATTAAAGTGGTAACTCAGCTTAAGTGATCTAGGACACTGTAACATTTTAAAAACAAAATACAGTGTCATGACAAGGAAAGTTAAGTATATTTTTTTCATGTTTTTTTGTAGAAGATCTTCATGTAACTGGCTGAAAAATGGTTCCGCAAGATGCAGCACCAACTCTAACACTGTTAAAATGGTAAATAAAATTAAAAACAAGACTTAAAAAGATCTCCATGCTATTTGCTGAAAATTATAATGATATTAAGAAATGCCTTTTAAATGAATATTCCTTCAAATGTCAAATTTCAACTGGTATATTTAAAGTTACACCATGTGGAAAGCATATTAATTTCATAATAATGGAAACAAAAGGAAAACATATACTGAAGTTTCTACTGTATTTAATAGAGTAGAATATTGTATTTACTTTTAAACCATCATTTCTGTTTCAGCCTGTATGTCTTCTGGTGGCTTAAATTTATCATAACTCTCTGCACTTGATGAATTAAACGTTTTGTAAGGGCAAAGCCATGTTCTTAGAGAGAAGTGTCTTGTACAGTTCTTGTTTTAGGTGTCAGATGTTAATATGCTAAACGTTTATCTTTATCTTGAAATGGGTTAATTATTGGTAATAAGCATTGAACAGGGTTCTGTGTGATCAGCTCCAGTCAGGACTACAGCCAACGGCAGATCTTGCATGCTGATAGAGGGTAAGATACATGTCTTGCATAATAACCGAATTTAGGTGCAAGTTCTGCACCTGGTTACTTGAGTATAGCTAATACGGATTAAGTAAGGGCTGAAAGTAAGCAACTGAATAGTGTCTTTCTCTTAGTGATACTTGGTTTAGGGTGCATGAAGGGAAGAATTTTTAAGCATCTTTTTTGCTTTCTATTTATTTTGTTATTGTTATATTCAGTTCTTTTGAGTGCATAAATTAGGCATGCACAAACTGTTCGAGCTTGGTATGGATAAAAGTCTTCTGGTTTAAGTCTTGGTTATCTGAGATACTGATCTTAATCTCTAATTAGGTTGGTAGTGTAAGGAAAATAGGACCAGCAGCTACTGTTTGTATGCAAGGGCACTGAACTAAATAGGTGTTCAGGATCTGCAGTGAGCATAGGCTTTGTGGTGTAGAAGATGGATAACCATATGCCTATGTCTTAAAACTACATCTTCTTTTTTTTTTTTTTTTAAACCAGCTATAGTCATTTGGTAAACTGTGTGGTAAAGGGCTTGAACTTGCTGGATGCTAAGCATTGTGTAAATCTTGATGAGTTCAGTGGGGGCTGAATGATAGACTTGTGCGGTCCATCTTTATAGTCTACCTCTTGAGCTAATTTGCAATAGGTGAAAGGCATCAGTTTAACTTTTGCATCCTATTCACAGTTTATAAACTTTCAGCCATGCTTGACAGGTAATCAAAGGCAAAACTTAGCGTAAGCATTTAGTTTTGCCCTTACTGCTACCTCTGTTCTGTGCACTAATTTGTGACTCATTAATATAGGGTATGACTCCTCTTGATACAGGATATCCCTGAAACAGAGCTTAGCAAGGTCTCACATGAATAAGAAAAGAAAGAAATTCCACCACTTCCAGGCAATAAAACTTAGGGCTTTATTGTTCTTGGTTGTCAGTTCCAGTTTTGTTGTGCCTTCTCTTGGAGTGCCATATACTTGCTAACATCTGGATTTGCAAATAGTTGCAGAATTGATGGGCTTCCGATTGGTCTAGTATAACATTTTTTCCAAAGTCCCTTATGTGTAATGTTTCTTTCCCTATATAACAATTTTAAAGTGGTTTTTATTGAATGTCTTCATAGGATCTGAGTTTAAAATTAAAAAAAAAAAGTTTTATGTAAAGTTTTTTTTTTTTTAAATACAATAATAATGATACTGTACCAAATTAAGGAAAGATACTGGGCTTCCACAAGAAATAATGTGGAGGTGTCTTATCTATCTAGATTATTTTAAGGCCAAAGAGCCTATATGCTCTTCCATTACCTTCCTAATTCTAATGTTTAAATTCTTTTGCTTAGGAATGTAGGCTTAAGAAGTAGGGCTTTTCTCTGCATAGCTTGAAAAATTAGAACTTAACATCATCAGGTTCTTCTTTCTCATGTGAACCTCTTATATTCAATTAATAAGGAAGGGATCATGTTCTTTGAAATATCAAACATAGTAAATGATCCTGTTTTCTTGCAATTCAGTGCTGTCCTGCTAGCATTTTGATGTGGACCGATTCTTAAGGTTCTGTATCTGTATGTCCCCAACATTTAGGACTTGAGCTGCAGCAGACACTTGTGGAACTTGAAATTTTAGAAAATGTTTTGCAAAGGTAAGTGCATAATATACACACGCACACAATTTTTCAAACTTTGCTTTTTTTTTTTTTCTTTTTAGGAGACTATCTTCACTTTGACATGATGTGTGAAGTTTGTTAGTCAGCATTTTTTGTTTGTTTTTTTACAGTTATTGTGGAAGGTATGTATGAGGAAAGTAAATCTTGTTCTTTCTGTGTTCATTTTTATCAGAGCATATTGCTGTCAATGTACAGAAGCTAAATATAAAGAAATGTGTGGAATTGTATTTCATTACAAGTTCATGAGTACTGGTACTTTGTGGGATAATGTGTCTGTATAAAACTTCTCAAAATAGTTTCTGTCTGTCTGTCTTTGCATTCTATGTGAAGTTTTACAGGTTTTAATTCTGTCCTAAAACTTAGTGTGTAAGTTTCAATAGGGTTCTGTTTTTCTGCCGAACATTATAGGCATTTTAGTATTGCCACTTTGTAATTTTTTTAGTCAACTACTGTCTTGAAGGTGCATCGTGCTGCATGATGAGACTTGGTAGTCACCCTTTCTTATTAAGCTTTTTTCCTTGTTATGGGAGAACCAAGCAAAGGGCTATATTAGGCACACAGAAATGTTAAACAGACACTTTGTAGTCAGATGAGAAAGTAATAGCTGCTATTACTGTAACATATAAAAAACTTCAAGACATAAGTATGGGCTCTTTAATTAGAATTTTAAAATCTACTTAGGTAGAAAAGAAATGATGTAACGTGTACTTATACTCTGAATAACTTCATATGTAACCTCTTATCTAAGAAGTACTAGATATTCTATCATCCTTTACTTCCCTCCTGCTGAGGGATCTTAAAGCAAGGGATTTGTACAAGCCTAATGTAGACAAGTTGAGTACAATATTAAGCAACTACAGAGTGTGCACAATATCTGTGCATGATCACTATGCACAGTGTATATGTGCTATATGCTTTGAAGCAGTTAGTGGTGAGAACAGAAGAGCTAGGGATGCAAGCATCTGATGTAGAGATGTTAAATTGATCAGGCTACTGTGATTCCTTCCTGTCTGCAGCTACCTCTCCCCCTCCTACCTGCAGCACATAACTGGTGGAAGGCTGGAGTGGTTTCCATTTGTGGTATACCTTACCATTGTTCATGTGTCACGCTGTAGCCTGACAAAAAATGAGAATTCTTCCTTCTAGCTCCTTTCGAACTCTGTTATGCCCAGCTTCCATTTTTGCTGCATATTGCGCAAACACATGAGCAATTTGTAGGCTATATATAATGTAACTTAATGTAATGGCTTGTAAACTATTACTCATAATAAAATGAAGGCAAATTTTGTAGAGTATAATATGTAGTATCTATTAGACCAATTCATAAAAATTGAAAAAACCCTTATAAGCTTTCAAGCATGAAAACCTTTCTGTTAGCTTACTCAAGTTTAAGATAATATCCCTATTTATTCTCTGAGAACAAATGTTTTCTCCTTTATTCCATATAAAATAAAAACTGCAATTCCTTGCTGAGTCTTTCATAACTTTCCCCCCCCCTACTTACAGACTTCTGCTTTCTTTTGTCAATCCCACCATTTTATCAGAAAAGCAGAATAATTATCCAGAACTGATGCCCACACATCAGCATAGATCTAGTGGTATAATTATACTTCAGGAACTCTGCCTGTTGATTTTTCTTTGGAAAGAAACCCTTTGAGAAATGGAGGAAAAGGTGTCAAGATTTGAACATGGCAGAGACTGTATTGCAAAGGAGAGGCATGAGTCAAAGGCAGGAAACAGTGTAGTGATCTGTCGTGGTTTAACCCCAGCCGCCAACTAAGCACCACACAGCCGCTCGCTTGCTCCCCCCACCCAGTGCAATGGGGGAGAGAATTGAAAAGGAAAAAAAAAAAACAACTCATGGATTGAGATAAAGACAGTTTAATAGGACAGAAAAGAAGAAAAATAATGATAATAATAAAATGACAATAATAATACTAAAAAAATTAGTGTATACAGAACAAGTGATACACAATGCAGTTGCTCACCACTCGCGGACCAATGTCCAGTTAGTTCCAGAGCAGCGATCCGCCCCTCCCAGCCAACTGCCCCCAGTTTATATACTGGGCATGACGTCATATGGTATGGACTATCCCTTTGGCCCGTTTGGGTCAGCTGTCCTGGCTGTGTCCCCTCCCAGCTTCTTGTGCCCCTCCAGCCTTGCTGGCTGGGCATGAGAAGCTGAAAAATCCTTGACAATATAAACAGTACTTAGCAACAACTAAAAATATCAGTGTGTTATCAGCATTATTCTCATACTAAATCCAAAACACTGCACTGTACCAGCTACTAAGAAGAAAATTAACTCTATCCCAGCTGAAACCAGGACATGATCTCAAATGCACTTGTGCATATCTAGGCATTTAAACCATTAATCTGAGCAATAGGCTAGTCTGCAAAAAAGAAATGTAGCTTCCTCACTGAAGACATTGTGGCACTGTCTCTTTCATAAATAATTTGTAAATAATGAAAAGACAGTAAGTGTTTGTATGTTGACACGTATGGAAAAAACAAAGTGTAATTTAAATTCACCGAACTGTATTAGCAAAGCAGATCATCTCTATTTACTGGGAGAGTCAGGAGCTGCTCCGTAAAGGTGAATAGACTTCAGTTCCTTGAGGAGTCCTCTGAAAGATAGTGAGAGTTTGAGTTTATGATGATAAATAGCAAGGTATGTTATGTAATCTGTAGCAAATTAACTCTTAATAAATTGGTTCTTAAAATATATACATAAATAAGTTAATCATAGAACTGCCATATACATATGTTACTGAGGTTCATTAGAGACTCTGTACAAGATTCTAGTACAAGTAAACTGATGATGAGACATCACTCTCTGTCACTTGTATTTGAAGCTTTTTAATCATAAAATCGAAGGTTTTCCTAAATTTAGGTCTTCTAACGGGCAGTCGTAAGGCTGTATCACAAATCTGAATCCCCTTCTAGTAGCATTAGTGGATATAAGAACACATGTAGGTCTGGTATGCTCATGATTAGCACTTGTTTGGAGTAGGTCCAGTGGATCTTGTAATTTTTTTGAGTTAAAACACAAGCAGCATTTTTAAGAGCTTGTTTGCCATGCCTTTCTTATTTTCTGGAAGGTACTTTAGTGATCTCTTAACATAACTTTGGTGTTTTCAGTAATGTTAATACTTATTTTTAGTGCAAGCTGTGCAAATTCAAGCCCTCTAAAATCACAATGTACCACTTTTTTTGGCCAACCCAAACAATATCCGTTCTGTTCTCTTGTGCTTACTCTCTGCATTGAATGAAGTAGAAGTACTTTGCCTACCAAAGGAAAAGGAAAGCAGGTTGGTCAGTTTCTATTTACACACTGCTGTAGTGCTCTCGTCTCCTGCATAAATGTTAATGTTTTAACTGCAAATACTGTTCTTTCTAATATGAGTTTTTGCAGCTCAAGCCATATCTTCAGAATTTTCTGTTGAGCCGTATACTCTTACTCTTCCAGTATGTAAAAGCAGTTGGTGATAAGCATTTAAACCCAGCTGTGCTTTTCTGATATTTCACTAGAATTGCTTAAATTGACACCTTTCTATTACTACCTTAAACAAAGACTTCTAGGAGCTGTGAGGTATGTGTAGGAAAGGGAAAACAGATTTGCGTGTGTCAAAATCTGAACTTGTTTATGCTGTAATTTCTGGCAAGTCTGCGTGACTTTTGTACTAGATGACAAGCTTAAAGCTGGTTTACTGCTGTAGTTTTGATTTCTCAGAATATGAAGTGTTCTTAATTGATTATTTCTATGTGTAACATACCAGGGCATAGTCAAAATCATTATCAATGTTTTGGAGTTTTTTTAATAGCCAAAGCTTTCTGTTGCATATATTGTATGCTTACTCTTAGTTTGATAGGTTTTCACTAGAATTAGTGCATGCCTGTATTTCATAAATTACCAGATAGATATATAAATTTTTTGAGTTCAAGTGCATGTGTAATCTAATTATGTAAGTTTACAATTAAATATTCTTTGGGGTTTTTTTCTTGAATCACTTTATGCTTTGAGGGATCATAATTTACACAAATGTGTTGCTATGTCTTCAGAAATGTTTGTTGAATGCTTACGTTTAAACATGTTTCTGACTACCTTTAGTAGAATTGTATTTGATACAACACATCAAACTAATTTCTACTGTCAGCTTAGAGTATCTGAATTT
The DNA here is from genome assembly GCF_018139145.2 of Gymnogyps californianus. Classification (NCBI taxonomy): domain Eukaryota; kingdom Metazoa; phylum Chordata; class Aves; order Accipitriformes; family Cathartidae; genus Gymnogyps; species Gymnogyps californianus. The sequence goes on from NC_059477.1 coordinate 35,630,473, forward strand.
ACCAAAAACTAGTGATTTCAAATTTTGCAGAATTTGTAGCATAGAAATTCCAAAAAGGCATTGTATGTTTTTTATCTACTTTTGCTTACTTCAGTGGTAGGACAGTTGATAAGTTCTTGAAAAGTCGAGATTTACTTTCGAATTGCCTATAATGTCTCTGAAAATCTCATGCCAGATCTGCCAAAGATCTACTTTTTAACAAACATAAGCATGTGTTTCCTGGCATACTGGGTCCATTTCATATATATGAAACATTTGCCCCCACTGTTTGTTTGGGGTTTTTTTTGTTGGTTTGGTTTTGTTTTGGTTTGGTTTTGGTTTTTGGTCACTGTTTGTAATCTTTTGGGTTTTATTCCTTTCTCAATCTTGAATAGGTTACAAATGGTGTGGGTTTTTATCATGAATCGAATGAGCTCCCAGAGCAGTTCATCCACTCAGCGTAGGCGAATGGCTCTAGGAATTGTCATTCTTCTCCTCGTTGACGTGATATGGGTTGCCTCTTCAGAACTCACCTCTGTAAGTATTGTCCCATGTATCTTAAAAGGAAAATAAAAGCCTATTTAAGAGAAAGGTGCAGCAGAAACATGGTCACTCAAACACTCAGCGAGTGTTCTAGTGTAATGTTTAACCACCTTTCAGTAGGGGGAATATGATATCCTTTGGGTTAGTGAACTAACCTGTATCCACTAAAAGTTACAAACAAGCTCAACTCGGCAACTGTTGCTTTCAAGACAGAAGGTGTTATTGATGACTTTAAAATTAAACAACATAAGCTCATAACCATGTACTGTAATTAGAGAGTTCATTTTGTTTATTGCCATATTGATTAAAATAATGCCCATATGTTTCCCAAGAAGTAGTAGATGAGCTGTAACATTGCAGGCTAGGTGGTATGGTAGATGATAGTTCAGAACATCTAGAAGTCTAAGACCAAAGGACACGAGTCATGGAGTTTGAGGCCTGTAATTGCAGACAAGTTTGTCATAATCTAGTTCATATATTCACCATCTTGAAACTGATCTGGTATTTACTTCATGTTAAGTTTTAGGACTTAAAACAGAGCTTTAGCAATGGAAATGGAGTTTTTAATAAATTCTTGTCAAATTCAGGTTTCTGAACTGTCATTAAGTTCTTATGTTCTATATAAGTTTTGAAACTAAGCATATAAAAATGTTTGTGCTTAACATGCTATTATATTAATAAAACTTTTTTTCCAGTGAGCTGGTGGAATCACTATTGATAGTGAAGTGTTACTTAATCAAAGTATTCTTCTCTAATTTGTGATTACTATGCTATTGCTTATAAAAGTGGTCTTTAATTTAGAAAATATTTGTATGTAAATGTATTTTCAATGCTATTTGAGTTTGGTAGCATATCAGTATGTTGCTTGTTTAGATACAAATAATAAGTAGCTTTTCTCCGGTGGCATTGTATCTTACAAAATGGCTCAGTGCCTTCTTGTTGACATTTAAGATCGCTTGGGAGAGTGTACCCCCAGAATAGGTAGGGCCACTTGTGTCTTTTGGTCATACATGCCAATACTCACAGCACTGTCATTTTGGGAACCAGACTGTTCTGGACTATATACTTAAACCTGTTCATTCATTTTGTAAATTCTCACCTAATTGGTAATTCTGGATACTGCAATTATTTTCTTTCCACAGTATGTTTTTACAAAGTACAACAAACCTTTTTTCAGTACATTTGCAAAAACATCCATGTTTGTTCTATACCTCTTGGGATTTATTGTTTGGAAACCATGGAGGCAACAGTGTACTCGTGGGTTTCGTGGAAGGCATGCAGCTTTTGTAAGTATTTTAACTCTGTAAATGTTTTGATATTTGTTGAAGTTTGTACAGAAAAAAACTTAAAATAGGGACTAGAGAAAAGCAAAGTTTACATATTTGTGAAATAGTGCTTTCAGAAAAGCAATTATAAACTGAATCATGGCACAGGAAGACGTGGCAGTCATAATAGTAGTCTTGTGAGAGGAAGAAAAGAAAGGAAAAAGCAATATGAAATGTGTCAGGAATCATAAGAAATGTTCTGCTGGGCCAGACCATTGGTATTTTACCAGCGTGGTATTTTATCTTGGACAGTTGCAGAGGATAATTCTTTTTAAGAAGAGGTTATGAGCCTCACCACTGTTGGTTCCCTTTTACTTCCCCAGCATCTGTAGCCAATGGAATCAGTATTTGAACTTTGTAGTTGATTTTTATTACTGACTCTTTTTGTCTCTGGCAGAACTACGAACTGTTTTCTAAGAGGTTTTGAGTTTTTTAAAGTCATATTTAGGAAAGGTGGTGGGATTATGTTTTTGTTGTTGTTAATGTTGTATTTTTATAGCCTTTATGCGCAAGTGACCTTCGGTTGCCCATTCTAGAACTAGGCATAGTTTGTGCTAGAGTCTAAAATTATTGTCATATTCCACAAATACATACTTTTTCCCAAGGAAATTAAGAGATGCTGGGAAGAGTATTTGTTTTGTGCCAGTGTTGCAGAATGCTGAACAGCAGGACTCAGGAAGCAGTAAGGCATTTGGCCTGATATTAATCTCGCATTAAAATAACAGAAAATGTGATCCAAGAACATGGTATTAATCAACATGTCTTTATAGAAAATAGCTTGTATGAAAGGAACTGACTTCAGTTCTTCTGGATATATTAGACTTCACTGATAGCGACAGTTGTAGGCATAACATACTTAAATTGAAGTGTTACATGACATTAAGCCAAATGATTTTTGTTTTAAAAAAAAAAACCACAAAAAAACCCCAAAAAACAAAAAACTAAACCTTTTGTTTTTTAAAAAAAATCTTGTGTTAAACACATAGAACACTTAGAGTTGGCTGATATCTTGAAATAATTTTTGCTAGATCAGCCTTTAATACCAAGTGTCTATGCATAGTGTGGCGCATGTTAGACTTGATGCTGTTCAGGTTCTTCATAAGATAATCAGGAAATAAACAGAATTTACAGATTCTTTACTGGCAGTAATGACAAATAAGGATGATGAAAGCGCTAAAGGATGATTAGTTGTACAGAGCAATTATACTGACCAAATTTATTAATCTGAGCAGATGAGTAGAATAAGGGGCTATTGCCTAGTGTGAATTGTAGTGGTTATATTGACCAACTGAATCTCGTGCAGTGCTATGTCAAAGAAAGAGAGAGTACGAACTCTCATGAACTGGACGGCAATGAGTAAGAGTGCTCAATCTGTCACATTTAGTGTGTGGCATTCATGGTACCACTACTGGAATCTCATTATTTTTTCTTTCTAATCCTATAAAAAGTAATTTTTAAAATAATTTGTAGGAAATAGCCATGACTTTTGATGTTAGCATATGTCGTGGTTTAACCCCAGCTGGCAATTAAGCACCACACAGCTGCTTGCTCAGTCCCCCCCAGTGGGATGGGGGAGAGAATTGGAAGAGTAAAAGTGAGAAAACTTGTGGGCTGAGAATAACTTATTTATTTATTTATTTATCCCCCTAGGGAGTTTAGTTAAATATTCAACTGTATAATTATTACAAGTGCCTTTAAAATGTCTTGTGTTTATTAATCTGGAACAAAAATTAAACATCTATAGATTTCTATTTCAATAATGATTACATAGGTAAACACTCATACCTTACTTTTAAGCCCCCTTCCACATTAGAGGCTTTGTTTAATAGATTTCTTACCAGCATGGTAGAACAGCAAGCTGCAGGTCAGGGAACAGGGGTAGTAGTGCTTGTTAAGATGCAGAAAGGAAGAGGAAAAATGATACTTGACCTCATCCTAATTTAAGTCTTGTTAAAACTAAGGCAGAGTTCCAGGTTTTTATGCAAAGGAACTTTGCCTCAATAAAATGAAGAAACAATAGGCTTGTTGTTAATACATGCACAATAATTTAGTGAAGACTGAACTTCACAGGTTTTGGCATTCTAACAGCCTGATCCTGCATTGATACCTGGGTAGTTGAATTCAGTGGGGTTCTCCAAGAGGTACAAGGGATTACTGAAATTATTTACTGAATTTGTAAGCCCTCTTTTTTATTGAGGAGGAGGGCTGGAGGGGGAGAGGGAGTTGTGATAGAATTATGGAAAAAGGCATTAAAAAACTTATTCTAAAAAAATTTCAGTTATTAATAACTCTGCCTTGATAGATTATTACATTTAAGGTTCTGTAATCAGTTTGCAGATGCTGAAGGTTATTTTGCTGCTTGTACAACAGATAACACTGTAAACAGTTCTCTGGTAAGTGCCTTAATTTGTGAAGGTCAATGCTTTACAGTAACATGACACCATTATTCTGACTTACTGTTTTTAAAATGTGGCGGTCTTAAATGTAACAGTTTTTGGCAAAGGGGATTGGTAACTTATACGTTACTAGTAAGTACTGCAAATAATGACATTGCTTATTATGAGAAATACAGGTTCTCAGCTCAATAAAACACTTGAATGTTTCTGTAGTAGTTTGTGAAAGAAATATTTATGCCGTACAAAGAAAACATTTACATATTCAGCTCAGTAACTGCCAAAGCAAAATGTGGAGAGCTAGTGGTAAAGCCAAACAGTTTTCAAGACTAAAATCCACAACGGAATCGTTCAGTTAGTTGAGTATCTTGTGTACTGTGATACTGCATTGCATTTTGAAAGAGAAATGGACTGTTGTCTTCCTTCCAGTGGACGGAGTGACTACTGTTTACAGAATCAAATGCCAGTACTGGTATTCTGCTGATAAGCTGCACTGTCAGATGGCATTTTTGTGGTGATTTTCATAATCCATAGATGACCGTTTGTTATGCCCCTGTTGATCACAGATTGCTGCTTAATCTGCATGGCTAAATCAGAGGCCACAAGCAGAAATGTATCCAAAACACAGAACTTTTAAAGTTTGCACCATCTCTGTGATAGAGTAGGAGCGGCAACTGTTGACAAACTACCATATAGGTGTTTTATATTGAATAGGGAGTTGAAGAGAGATTTTTCAGAAGTATTCTTCATTTCATTCTTTGGTTTTTTCCATCTTTATTTATCTCCATTTAAGAATAAAATCTTCTTAGTCAGCTCAATTCATTAAGATCATCTGACTCTAGAAGCAGGATTCATTGTTAAACGTGGACAATTTTACGTTAATTTAAACATCCACAAAAATTATGGTCCTAAATAGGAAGCCTCATGACAATGCAGCTACCAAATCTTTTTCGTTACTTCACTCTTACAGTTTATTAATTTAAACAAGCATTAAAACTTGTCTTGTTAGAGGTATTTTAAGCAATTAAAACTTCTGCTAATTGCCTTATGTATTGGAGTTCCTTTCCCAAAGTTTTTTTGACTTGTTGTTCTAGTTCATGAGCTTTTAGGGTCATGGGAGGAAAATGAGTATGTATTGATTTTCATATATGTAGTCTGTATTTTTATGTTTCTAGTTTATCATTTGGACAGAAGCTATAGATCTAATGAAACGTCTGTGATTTTGATGAGTTCTTTTTTAATTTTAAATCAGTAGGTTTGAATTTTCTGGGGATGAGTTTTGTGTTAATGAGGATATACAGAAAAGCAAAGTTATTTTTGAGTACTGCATTTTACCAATATGTTTAACATAAAAAATAGATTATGTATGAACATTTTTGACACGCCTGTCCACTGTGTGCAAAACCACTTTGTTAAATTTGATTCTTTTAATATTCACCAAGCTTTTCTTTATTTAGTTTTCTAATTCACTAAATTAATTCTACTGCTTATAATTTAAATATCCTGCTTAACTGTATTTTTACTTATACTGATTCATTTCAGAGTGAACCTTTATATGTTCCTGTAAAGTTTCATGATTTGCCAACTGAAAAAAATGGCAGTAATAATAGTGATGCAGAGAAAAGTGAGTAAAGACTTTTGGAATGCTGAAATGCTAGTTCTTTGGTGAAGGAATTACTTTCCTCTTTGTTGGTATAACTGCTGTCCTGTTGCAGGACTTGCCTTCCCCCCCCCGCCCCTTTTTTTTCCCCTTTTTTTTTTTTTTTTCCCCTTCCTTAAATCTCTTATTGCATGAATTGCAGTCTCATATATTTACTTTCAGGTAGAGAAAACATAGGCCTATCGTTCAGTTTACCTTTCTTGGTCACTACAGATCCAGCCTATGTTTATCTCAAGGGACCAACTGGGTTCAGTACTTGTGATTCTTTCCTTCTGGGCTTGTATGACCAGCAGCAGTGAGTCAGCCTCTGGAAAAACAAGCTATTGTCCTTTTTAGAGCAGGAGCAAAGCAGTCAAAGTAAGAATTTTAACAGTCTATGTGCATTCTGATTTTATTTAAGCCTCACTATCTTGTGATAGTAGCTGAAACAGGCCTAACTGTCCCAGACAATTATAGAAAAGTTGGCTGTCAAAGAATCCAGTTATCTGATCCTCAGCAAATGAGTCCCTGCTTATAAAAGGGAAAGTCTGTTTGTTAATTTCTAGATGACACACGTTAAGAACCGCTTTGGTAGGCTCTGCTGTCCTGTGATAACATGCACCAATCACTTCAGGGTTGTTGGAGCTGTAGCTTTTCCCTTCACTTTTTTTAGGAAATTAGGTATTGTTTCATATGGAATTAGGCTAATATTTATATGTAGCTTGTAATGTTTTCTTTACACAGGAAACTAGTGATACTTACAATACCCTTATAAATAAAATCTGATCCTGGTTTGCAAGATTAGTTAGAGGGTGGATTTCAAATAAGCAAGTGATCTTATGATCTCTGCTAAGCTTTGAGGTCTGTTGGACACTCTCATCCTCTGAATGAAACACTGTCCTTGCAGTTAGGTATAGTTGTGTGCAGTTTTTGGCTGTTTGACTATTAAACAATTAAAGAAAATCTTATATGTAGTATTTATCAATACAGAATAATTCCTACCTAAAAATTTTTTGTTACCTTGTGTGGATTTTTTTGACAGGGAGGAGGGATGGTGCTTTTCAGTGAGATTTTTGTCGGTGGACAACTGTACTGACTGAAAACACTAATTGTACTTTGTCTTAATAGTGGCCTATCAAATAGCAAAATACTAGTTTAATAAATAAAAATAATGGCATGTCTTCTATTTGGATAAAAACCTGTTACTTGTGAAATATTGTAATCAATGCTGTGTTAGAACATCGTAGTTTTATTTGCATATTGTGTTGGCTTGAAAAGTTTAGTGATAATATGCAGCCTTTTTTTGTGTTTGTTTTTTTCTTTTCTTCTCTTTTCTTCTTAAGCTCCCAAAAAGCCTCGTGTAAGGTTCAGTAATATTATGGAGATTCGACAACTCCCATCGAGCCATGCATTGGAAGCAAAGTTGTCTCGCATGTCATATCCAACGGTTAAGGAGCAGGAATCAATATTAAAAACTGTAGGAAAACTCACTGCAACTCAAGTAGCAAAAATTAGCTTTTTCTTTTGCTTTGTGGTATGTGCTCCATTCTTTCAGAAAACTTAAGTATAGATGCAATTAAAACTTGTGTAATAATAGTGAAACAGTATTAAGATGACTTGCATTCTTTATGCCTCATTTTATAAATAACACTATAAGAAGTAAAACTTTCCTCATGTGCTGGACATGAAGGTGCAACTTCTTAAAGGGAGGGTAATAAAAAGAGATCCTGGGTGTGTAGTTAACTGTAAGGTCAGTTGTAAGATACGCCATGCTTTTGTGCCATGTTGTCTAGTGTTGGGTATGTTTGGTACAGCAAAATCTGGGATTACACGTATACAGGCTGTTAATAGCTGCAGTGAGACTGCATGAAATGGGTAAATGTCACTATGACTTCTTTCTGGGCCATCACAGAAAGACTACCATCTTATGCCTCACTGTGGCATTGTGCCCTCCAGTGGTATGAAGAGAAGATAGATAATTATCCTTCAGCTCCGTTGAGGGCTGCAAGATTTACTTATTAATTTGTTGGTTGCTGGTGTTCCTGCATCATGCCTTACTTCTAGGGGGACAGAGAGATAACAGTGGCATGATTTTTGATAGACAGTAAAAATGTAGAGAGCAGGTCAGTGATAGCTTTTCCAGGAGCGGCTTCACTGATACTGCTGAATGGTTATCTGTAATGTGGACCCACCACAGCTTTTCCTCTGGAAGTAGTACTCTTTAAACATTTAAAATAATAATAATAATAGAAAAATATTAGTACTGTTGATGCATGGGCTAGAAAATGGTGATGTAATTTTCTGTGTGTATACGTAACGAATGTGCACACAACAGCAAGAGAATAATAAGCCACTCATTTAGTGATTTTGGATGGATGAAATAGTTTTTTTAAAAATGATTTAAAATTCTGTGTGTCTGAGTATATTTCCATATATATATATACACACACATGCAGATTTTCTAGGGTAGAGTCCTCATGTTCAAAACAAGTCCTGTTTATGCTATTCATGGATGCTGCTACTACTGGCATGTACATGTATTTCTTCTTGGACTGTATAAATACTTCCACCTAATAGAGAGTGGTAACTTCCCTGGGGATATATCTGAGATCTTATTAATGAGATCTCAATCAAGAAATGATAAAACACTTGCCATTTTATTCCTTTATGGAGGAATTAACAGACATGAGTCCTTCCAAAATATTTTTTAGGTATTGAATGTAAGTGATGCTTGTTTTTTAGGGTGGACATGTGTGCCAGTTTTAAGTACTCTAAAAAAAACCTCATTAGGCTGACTAATGTCCCATGTATGTCTGAAACTTCTTTGCAACCCTCGTGCAATTATCATCTTGAAGCACTTGCAAGACAAGTTAAAAGTATCTTTAGTTACTATAGAATAGCTATTATAAGGTCATTTTAATTATTCAGTTATTTTTAAGTTCTGAAGTATGTTCTTTCATTATTAAACACATAGTTGAATGTGGTTGGTTTGGGCCAGTTCTGATTTTGCCTCTGTCTTTTAATGTACCTGCCACTTTAATAGAAGTTAGAAATCTATTTGAGGTAAAAGTCTTCTGATTTTATTTTTGGATAAATAGTTGGGGTTTTTTTCTTTAAGTAGTATTTTATTGCACTGAGAAACTTAAACTCTGTTGTTGCTATCCATATAATCACAAAATTATTTTTCTTTTCCCCCAGTGGTTCTTGGCAAATTTCTCTTACCAAGAAGCTCTGTCAGATACCCAAGTTGCTATAGTTAATATCTTGTCGTCAACCTCTGGTAAGTTTTATTTACACCACCAAATGTGCATTATAAGGCTGTTTATAACATAAAAATCTTTCTGGTTATAATGGACTTGTGTAATGATTTACCTGTGGTTTGGGGGGAATAGTAAGGCTTAAAGCCATTGAATATGTGCATTTAAAAATGTCATTGTGTAATTGCAGGGGTTTAGGCTATCTTCATGATTCCGCTGCTTTTTGCTTTTCAAGTTCATGTGTGTATACTTCTGCGGTTATGTCTGTGTATCAAAGAGATATATTGGGAGTGTAATAGGTTTGAAGGAAAGGTGGTATAACTTTTTATCAAAATAGATACAATTCAAAGTAAAGTCGTCTTGCTAATTACTGGTTTTTAAAAAAAAATGGGTTTGGGATAAAGATCTTAAACCACCTAAATATTATGCATATCACTTGCTTTACAGGTTTTATGCAAGGCTCTAATATGAGCTTTAAAGTATTTAAATTATGTGACAGTCCATGTTTTGAGGAGTAACTTTTGTTGTTTTGTAAAATCAGTTTTAAAAGCACAATTATGTGATTTTTCACTGACTTTTCAGGCTTATTGCAGTTTATTTTTAGTATGGCTAGCCTTTCTCAAAGTTGAGCATGTATTTGCTCATCTGAGGATTCACATCACAAGGTGTTAGTTTCATAATAGTTCCAGTTAAAATTAGGGATGCAAAGATCAAGTAGTTAAAACAAGCATGTGAAATATAAAGAAGAAAATGTCTGGGCAGTTTTCTGAACAAACTAGTAGCAAAACTTGATTGTATAAACTCTTCTTAATTTCTCTTGCAGGGCTTTTTACTTTAATCTTAGCTGCAGTCTTTCCCAGTAACAGTGGAGATAGGTTTACCCTGTCCAAATTATTAGCTGTTATTTTAAGGTAAGATAATGGGATGGAACATTTGGTCAAAAACTCCCTGATACGGTGAGAGGACAACTATACCTACTATACCTATCGTATCTGTGACAATATATGATATGCTTCACTTTTTAAAAAATCCTTGTTTCACAGATAAATTGAGCAAGTGAATTAAGTCTTTTTAAATACTTCATATCATGAACAATTACTGAATCTCGTGCTCCTGTAGGAAATTAGATTAATCAGGTTTCTGTTGGAAATATGTGAACTTACTTTCTTGTTGTTTAATTATGGTTTCTCTATTTTTGTGTAGATGGGAAAAAGGAAGAGGCTTGATATTCAATGTTGTCAGCCTGTTTCATTAAATGCCTGGTGCATTGTTCAGGGAAGTTAAAAGTGGGGTTTGTTTGTTTGTTTTTAGCTTAGGATCGGGCCTTAGCAATAGAGAATTCCTTTTGGCTTTTCCAAAAGTGGGTTTTGATTAACTAAAAATACCTAAAGATAGAACTGTATTTTTATATTTTTCTCCTCCTTTTTTTCTGTCTTTGTAAAAAAGTTCTTGGGTTTAAGTAGCTTTTTGCACTTCTTTTTTGCTAGCATTGGTGGTGTGGTTCTTGTTAACCTTTCTGGATCTGAGAAATCTGCTGGAAAAGATACAATAGGTATTTACTTACTTTTTTAATCCTAGAATATGCAGTGATGAATAACATCTTGTGACAATACTCAGTAGGTCATATAGCAAGCTATATATTTCTTAGTTGTGTAACATTTCACAACCTGGCTTTTTAGTTTCAACTTCTGAAACTGGACATTTATGATGATTTTTCCCCCTATGTATATAGCTTAATTGGGAAAGTATTTACATTTTTGAGCTTTCTGCATTTTTCCATCCTTTTCATATAGGAATGGATTCTGTAATAAACAACTCATCTCTGACAGTTTTGTAGTAGGTGTATGTTTAGGAGAGTTGATCCTAGTGTGCATAACATGTTTGGCATGTCTTAAGTGGTTTTTTCATCTTTACAGGTTCCCTTTGGTCTCTTGTAGGAGCAATGCTGTATGCTGTGTACATAGTAATGATAAAAAGGAAAGTAGATAGAGAAGATAAACTTGACATACCAATGTTCTTTGGTAAGACTAAAAATAACTATTGCAAGTTTTAATTCAGTGTGTGATTAAATTGTTTGCTTTCAGGCACTGAACTGTATGTGAGTGTTAAAGGGGCTCAGAAAAGCCAAGGAAGTAGAGAAAGCCTATTGTTCCTGTGGTTATGAGTACTTTAGAGACTGGTTGTGTGAATTGTTTCTCGTTACAGTCTTAACAATGAAAGGTAACACTACCTGTAGGAATGCAGACAGCCCCTTTCACTCAATGGGAAATTTTTTTTTTTTCCAATTTCAAACCTGTAAATATCTGATGTAATTGTTTGTGAATTTCAAGTAAAGTTTCTTATATTCCTTTCCTTTGAAAGATTTAAAATATTGTTTTATTGCTGCTTTTATGTATGCATGTTGTCAACATAGCAGACTTTAGCTGAGATTTTAGTTACGTTGAAGGATATTTATTGTGATTTACTTAATACTGTTTTTATACTCAGGTTTTGTAGGGCTGTTTAATCTGTTGCTGCTGTGGCCAGGGTTTTTCCTGCTTCACTATACTGGGTTTGAAGCATTTGAGTTTCCCAATAAACTGATATGGATGTGCATTGTCATTAATGGCCTTATCGGAACAGTTCTGTCAGAGTTCCTCTGGCTGTGGTATGTACTACATGCTTTGTATGTATTTCACATAAATTGTCTTACGTGTGTTCTCCAATGTTGAGATGTCAAATTGTCTAGGTAGGGGTTTTGCCTTCCCCCCCCCCCCCCCCCCCCCCCTTTTTCTGTCCATATATGCAGTTTGAGTTTGAGGATGTCATTCATCATGTCACAATGTCCTGTTTAAGAGCAACAGCTGACTGGAAAAAGCAGGTGATGTGGTCTTGTAGTATATATTAAGATTCTGTGTGCTTAGCTCATTCTAGAATTAACGTTTTGAGACGAAAAGACTTTGTGGTGCAGAGTTGCAGTAGTAATAGGAGAGCATGAATTTCTGTTGTAACAGTTCTGCAGTTTCCAAGGCCTTGTGCGTGTTGGATATATATATGAGTCAGAATGCAGTATTCTACAGTTGACATATTTGTTTAAATCTTCAAAGACTTAATGAGCTAAATCTCATCAGAATGCATTCATCATGGAGATACAGCAATTCATAAATTAGCCTAGCTTTTGTTTAGTAATTTAATGATATTCTGGATAGATCAGCAACAGAGGATTGAACATGAGACTTCTAGATGAACGGTTCAAAAGCTGTAGCAGACTTAAACCTTTGTGTAGCTATTAGAAGGACAGTGTTATTAGAGAACTGTTTGGTAAGTCAGGGTTCCCAGCTTGAGAGGATTCAGGGAGTCTGAGTTTCTTCTGGGCCAGCATTAGGTTAAAATAGGGGTGTAATAGAAAATTCTACGACTTGAAAACTCCTATTTTATTCTGGAAACACTCAGGAAGAGTTTCCAAAAAGAGGCATGCTTCCAATGCCATACAGTTGCTCAGTGAATGATGTCAGTTTCAGTGCTACATTTTGAATAGGTGTGGCAGTTTGTGAACTTTTGCCTGAGAACCCTTGGCATTCAGCCTCTCAACTCTGTGATGGAGAGACTGGAAAACCTCATGGGATAGCTACTCTGAAACGGAGATGTCTGTAATCATAGGATCCTAAGTTCTGCAACAATAGTACAACAAAAGATCTAGGTGGAGTTCCATGAAAACCTTTTTTTTGGGGTGGGGGTGGGAGGGGGAGGGGTCAGATCAAGTCTAAAGTTATTTAGGAAATTTAATCATGACAACTGTTGTTTATTGGCAAACTCTTACACCAGTCCTAGTTATAAATGCATTGCAGCATATGTTCCTTTGAAATTTAATTTGTTTATTGATGGAATATAGTTTTGTGATGTTAATGCATCCTGTAAGATTAGACTACAGTATCAGTTGGTAAAAAGGTTAAGTGCAATTTCAACATAGGCAAAATAACAAACAAACAAACAAAAGCCCCAAAAACAACCCCCCCCAAAACCCACACTTGGCTCTTGTCCCAAAATCAAGTACTAGCATAGGGTTAAGTTCGTGGGTGTGCGCAGACTTTTTTATACACATGCTATTTGTGTACTTAGAATGATAATCCAGTCAATTAAAAAGCTATTTTTATTTCCGGTTCTGTTTCCCTAGAATTTTGGACTAGGACTAATTTCAGAGTTTGTGCTGATGACATCCTTTTACCTGTCCAGTGTGCCACTAGTATGGTCCTCTACTCTTTCTTTGAAAGTAAATAATATAATTTAACCTACTTGTGTACCCCACCCAACCACATACTGCCAACTAAATAATGTAGTGGTAGATGTGACTCTTAATTAATCTTCTTTTTTTTTTTTTTTTTTTTTTTTTAACCTGCTGATAAGTTTTCATTGGATTCTGTGCTGTTTATTCATTTATGGTGTTCTGGTGGACAGGTTGGTTCTAATTCAGAACTTGTCAGTGCAGAGATACAGAAGTATTCTCTTATGGTATAGAAGGGGATTTAGAATATTGGGGAGGAAGTTTTCAAAAATACAGAGTACCTAAAATGCTTTGTTTCCTTTCTGTTCCTTTCTCATCTACGTACATTTTTCTTTGTTTTAAAGACACAGAATAACGCAGAGTGATTACAAATATCCAAACTGGACATTTTTGCTTGGCTGAAAGTCAGTCTTATGGGAGGACCTAATGGCTTGGTTTGGGAGTACTCTTCTAGTTTAATTAGAGAAATACATGCATGAAGTCATGTTCTAGAAAACGTTTTCCAAACGTGTTCAAATCTTTGTGTTTAAAAGGTGTTAACAAACTTCTGTGAGGTGAATTAAAATAGCATTTTCTTCAGTGAGTCATGTTTCATGAATACAGTTTCAGTGATGCTGCATCTGTTTTAATTTTTACAGTAACCAGAATAAAGCTTGAGTAGGTAAAAAACCAAATTTCAGAATTCTAACAAAAATTGCACATACAAGACTTTTCCTTCTTTAAAATTAGTTGTGTGCAGAACTGATTGCAGTTCCACAAAAAGCATAGCTAGTACGGTTTTCAGTACTTGCCAAGGATGAGAATTGCCTTTATCTTAATAAATAAATAAATTCTGGATGCCTTTGAAATAAGAGGCTGACTCAGGAGTGGGCATTACTGATTTGAATTGGGTAGATACCCTTTTTATTAATTTTCTTCATATGGTAGAATAAGCTATTTCATCAGGAGTATTTGCTAACAAGCCTTGCTATGCTTGGTAACTTTTGACTTGGTCAATCATAAAATGGGAATTGCAGGTTTTATATTGGATGTTAATGCTCTTGGTATCAAAATGGCTCAGGCTAGTCGTGTTTTATTTATAGAGCCTTAGGTTTATATCAAAATGCCAAAGATCTCAAGAGCTCACGTGTTGTCCTAGGTCTGTCCTACATACAGTTTGAGGTTCTCTTATTATTATTATTTTTTTAAAAAACTTCATTCAGTGAATCAGTCATTTGCAAACTGAATATGACTTGCAAAGGAATTTGGGAAAATGGGTTAGTTTTCTGTGGCTGTTAATGAGTACTACTCTGACATATGCATGTAGTTTTGTTGTTCTGTCACTTAAATAAATTGTAATGGCTTTTTGTGACTCAATGATTTAAAGAAGTCTAACGACTTTGTTCCTGCTTAGGAAATATGATGAGACCACTTGTAGAATGCAGAGAAGTCTTACTGAGACTCCAAAGAATGATTTCAAGGGTGTATTTTAGAGTGAGATTTAAAAAGCAGTCTGTTAGTTTAACAATTTGTCTATTTGTAAAAAATATTTCCCTTTTTGGCTAGGATTTCTAGACATCAGTAACCTTTTTTAATTAATGGGCCTGGGGCAAAACAGATTTAATTGCTATAAGCTGGTATTCAACTATTTCAAAATGGAAACAAAATGCAGATTTTTCTAGGTGAAGTCGCTACATGGGAAGTAGTGGATTTTACATCATCTCAAAAGGTTTGTATGGGAATTAAACCTCACTCCAGAGACATCAATAGTATAGTTAAGAATTTTATGCAGTTTTACAGATTTATGGCAGAGTATGGGTATCTCAATTTTTTGTTATTAAAACAAACAATGACTAACAGTTAAGCTTGATCAAATGTCTTCTGCAGTTTGATGTATTACTTTAGTTGTCTTTTAAATAAGACCTCTTCATTATTACTAATTATTATAATTTTTTATTATCTTCTAGGGGCTGCTTTCTTACCTCATCACTGATAGGCACACTTGCGCTAAGCCTTACAATACCTCTGTCTATAATAGCTGACATGTGCATGCAAAAGGTAATGTACTACTAAGTTTTGAGCATTATTAACAGAATTTCTTTGAATTAAATGGCAGTGTTATTTTTAACAATGTATACAATGAACAGTATTTTACTTCTGTCACTTGTCAATAATTGTTGAACTGCATCAGAATTAATACTCTCTTGATATTGACAGTTACAGTAATTTTGCACTTGCAAGCGTGCACTTGCACACTTAAATATATTTGATTAAGATGCAGCTTGTATGAAAAGTACCTGAAGTCATTAGCAATACCTTGAACAGGCATTTTTCAGAATTAAAGAACAACTGCAAGTACAGCACACCTTAAATTGAGTACCTTTACCTTAAATTAATACCTTTACAATTATAGAATTGTTATGGACTGCCTATCTTGAAAATACTCAAATTAGTGACAAAACCAGAAATCTAAAGGTTTACCACAAAGGAATGTAGCAGCTAAAAGACTTAATTACACATTATTAGATTCATGTGGACGTTAGGCTTCCATTTAACTGTCCTACTTTAAGTTAGTCTAGTTTCACTGATATTGAGGTAATAGCTGTGAAAAAACCTTGCATGTAAAGAAGGAAGGAATCTGATGAGTATAGAATAGAAACTTAGCCTAAATACAGTTTGTTACTGAAATACAAGAAGTTCTTTACTGAGATGACAAATCTTTATGTGAATTAGGAAGAAGTTTAGTCATGTAATAGTTTAGCTGAAAATTATGTCAACAAAAATGGGCAAAACTGACCAAACTTAGAACTAACTATACAATACTACTTCTGAAATTTTGAATAGACTGGTGGTCTTGCTCTGCCAGCTGCTGCTGCTTATGCTGCTTTGATGTTCTTCTGAGTCTTGTAGCAAATGCAGTTATGTTTAGTTTGTAAGCTCTGTGCAAATAGAAATGTGAAAGTATGAGAAGAGAAAAAATCTGACTGTCTTGAACATAGCTTAATTGAGCATTCTCTGAGTAGTAGCTTCCCTGAAGCAAGTGGGGTTTGTGCATTATCTGTGGTGATTCAATTTATGACTTGTTTTCAGTCATTACATTTGAGTTTTTCTTTTGAGGCCTATACTTGTTTGTACAAGACTGACTTACATACAAGAAATTAGTCAAATCTTGCACTTAGAATCTTTCCTGCCAAAAAGAAGCTTTACTGCTCAAATGTTTTCACAAGGAAAGTGTAAATTCTAATGAGAACCTTTTGACTACTGAAATTTTCTGGCAGGCATGTAAAAATGGGGGGAAAAAAACCCACACAACTTGTATTTCACTTTTACTTAATGTCAGTGTGGATTTTGGAAAATAAAGCAGAAAAATAAAAGGATAAATATAAAAAAGACAAGTCAAATTGGAAAACAAAAGGCGAGTCAGACCCTGAATAAATACTTGTGTAACGAACATGTGAGATATAGTATGTTTCATATTAGTATTAGCTGAATATTTCAACATGGAAATACAGGAGAACCTTGCAGTGATTCCAACAATAATAAAGCATTCGTTGGTAAGATAACTGTGTTGCTGTTAAAAGTATCTGCAATATACACTTGGGACATAAATTGTAACAAGAAAGTAAATAACTAATGATAGCTCTTAAGGAAACAAGGAAAACAAATCTGTAGACTTCTCCCCCAAAAATTCACTTTAGTGAGGTGGAATTAGGTTTGTATGTGAGCTAATGCTGGTAGCAAAAAATAAGAATTTTGTATGTATATATGTGTGCATCTATACATATTTTATATATGTACGTGTGTGTGTGCAAAGACATTTTTAGAGATGTGTGTATATATATATAGTTACATTTATAGTTACATTTATCAGTATATGAAAAGCTTAGGTTGTCTTCTGCAGTGATTCATCTAAACTTTCTTCTGGAATACATTGAAAAATGGAATATGCTTTTCTAATTCTCAGTAAACAACTTCACCTCCAGGCTATTTAATCTGAGTAAACACAGAGTCCAGATCTTTAAAATTAATTTATTCTTCATATACTCATGCAATATCGAGGCATTTGAAATAGCAGAAATACCTTTAAGGCTCTGTTGGATGACTTTCAGTTGGTGTTGGTAACACAAGCACAAGTTACATGTCTCTTATTTTTTTAAAAAGAAATTGCTAGTATTGGAAGCACAAATGAGTGACCCTAATTAAAGGCAAACTCCTGTAGACTTTGAGGTTGTTCGTACAAGTGTACAAAGTAACCTGCTCGGTGCACGTGGGGTGAGCGGTGGACATTGTCTACCTGGATTTCTTCAAGGCTTTCGGTAGGGTTTCCCACAGCCTCCTCCTAGAGAAACTGATGCGTGACAGTCTAGACAAGTGGTCTGTGCGGTGGGTGGGGAACTGGCTGACAGGCCGCACCCAGAGTGTGGTGGTAAATAGCTCCTTTTCAAACTGGCAACCTGTCACAAGTGGGGTCCCCCAGTGATCAATATTGGGCCCAACGCTGTTTAGTATCTCCGTAAGTGATCTGGATGATGGGATCAAGTGTACCCTGATGAAGTTTGCTGATGATACCAGACTGAGTGGGGAAGTGGACACTTTGGAAGGGAGAGCCACGCTGCAGGAAGACCTGGATAGGCTGGAAGAGTGGCCTAACAAGAACCTTATGAAGTTCAACAAGGACAAGTGTAAGGTCTTGCACTTGGGAAAACATGATCCAGGAGTGCAGCACAGGCTGAGATATGCCTGGCTGGGGAGCAGCTCTGTGGAAAGGGACCTGGGGGTCCTGGTGGACAACAAGCTCAATATGAGTGAACAGTGTGCTGCTGCGGCAAAGAAGGCCAACAGGATGCTGGGTTGCATCAACAAGGGCATCACCAGCAGAGATAAAGAAGTCATTATCCCACTCTACTCAGCGCTTGTCAGGCCACACCTGGAATACTGTGTTTGGTTTTGGTCCCCGCTATGCAAAAAAGATGTGGACAGGCTGGAGAGGGTCCAGAGAAGGGCTGCAAAGATGATCAAAGGACTGGGAAGCCTGCCATATGAGGCTGAGAGAACTGGGTTTGTTCAGCCTTGAGAAAAGAAAGCTTAGGGGACACCTTATCACTATGTTCCAGTATTTAAAGGGTGGCTACAAAGAAGATGGAGACTCCCTTTTTACAAGGAGTCACATGGAAAAGATGAGGGGTAATGGGTACAAGTTCCTCCTGGGGAGATTCCAGTTGGACACAAGAGGAAAATTTTTTACAATGAGAGCAATCAGCTGTTGGAATAATCTCCCCAGGGAAGTGGTGGATTCCCCAACATTGGACACTTTTAAGATTCAGCTGGACAGGGTGCTGGGCCATCTTGTCTAGACCGTGCTTTTGCCGAGAAAGGTTGGACCAGATGATCCTTGAGGTCCCTTCCAACCTGGTATTCTATGATTCTGTAATTTGTGCAAGTATGTGTCTGTCATACAAACATCAAAATATCCTAAGCCAAGCCCTGTGCTCACTGAAGTCTCAGGTGTCCAAGTTAGACTGATAGAAATTTAAGCGTCCAACTTCAAGCTTTCCAGTTAGTGCTTCTGGCCAGCCTTGTCTTTACACCACATTTCAGTTTTCTTAAAAGGAACCTACATAAGAATGCCACTGGCATGGCTAATAATGTAAAGATTAAAATATGAATATATGCAGTCTTCCTATGACTGTCAAATAGTATGGTAACTATACAATATAGATAATTACTAACTTTCTGAGTCTTTATTATTCTGTAAAAATCTGACATAAATCTGAATCTTCAGAAATTACAACGAAATTTTTAACAACTATTTGAATATTCCTTTTGGTAACTTATGTGTCTATGAATTTCTGTTAGAAATCAGTAAGGATAACATAAGGCTATAACAATTGCAGTTTGTATAGAGTTTTGAGAGCAAACATCAGTGCTAGGTCTCAAACCTGTACCTTTTTCCTCGAAAGTCTTCAACTTTGGACCTTTTCTCCACGAGGGGGCGCCGTGCTCACGGGTCACTGCTCTGTTCGCCTGAGAGGCGTTTCAGGGACTGGTTCTTGTTCTTGCAGCCTTGATTTCTCTAACCTTCTGCAATTTTAAGTTTTAAACAGTCTCAGATGATCACTTCTGAGTGTAGTAGTAGATACATACAAGTAGTAGTACGGATACAAGCAGAATTTAGTTTAACTTGAGCAAATAATGTGCCCTGCCTTTTTTTAAATGAAACAGAGAATTATTGTAAATTTCCCATAGCATAGTCTTTCTATGTGCATTGATTTCAGCAGTTACCATTCAGTAACAGTATATTCATAGTGAATAAACAGGTGCACAAATCTTTCAGGTGAGGTCTCTTATTGAAAATTTTTGAAGTGTCTAGGGGACTTTCTCATTGGTACCAGTCAGACAGCTAAAACGTAAAAATGAGACTATTTGGAAATAGCAGTCTTCATCCGAACCACAGCGTAAACAGTGTGTTCCATTGTAAAGAATGGACCACTGAAGAAAGGTTATTAATTTATTAGAAGTAGCAGTGGCTATAGAAATTGTACCAAAGAACTTACAGAAACATTTGTAATATTTCACGCAATGTAAAAGAACTGAAACTTCATCCCAAACTTACAATAATTATTACAAATATACAGTATGCCAATTTTATTTTTTTTTTTTTTTTTTTTAAACTCTTGAGTGAATGATGTTTGTGTTTTAATTCCAGGTGCAGTTTTCCTGGTTATTTTTTGCAGGGGCAGTCCCTGTATTTTTTTCTTTTTTCATTGCAACTCTCTTATGTCACTATAACAACTGGGATCCAGTGATGGTGGGAATCAGAAGAATTTTTGCCTTTATTTGTAGAAAACATCGAATTCAGAGGTAGGGCAGTCACAAAGTATAATCCTATCTCTTTAGCTTTTCCAATATCCTATACTCTTTTATAAGCCACAGTATTCATACTATATTTATTTTAATCTAATTTTATATTCAAGTGTACTAATTTCTTAATAGTAGTAGTTGTCAATACATTTATTAACCTATGTAATTCTCAGAAAATGGAAAGATATGAAGTCTGTTTACCTTTTAAAAGAAGTTTCCTAGTGGCTGTCACAGTTTGGGTTTTTTTTTTTCCTTTAATACCTCTGTGATAGTTGCTGTACCCAGAACATGCAGTGAAAATAGTGCAAGCTTGAGTGTACTTTATGAAGTTAAGGGGTCTTTGTATGTTTTTAATGGCTGCAGTTTAAACAACTAGCATACTTAGTACTTAAGTTGCCTTCATAACAGCCACTTTAATATTACTGTATAACTTCAAATAAATAAATTTGTTTCTTTTAAGAATGCCAGAAGAAAGTGAGCAGTGTGAAAGTCTCATTCCTATGCATAGTGTTTCACAAGATGGAGACAGTTGCTGTTCATAGACAAAAGGTATGCTTAATAAACTTCAAACAATACAGAGAAAGGTGAGGATTGGTTTTCGTGATGGCATTTGTGTTATATAAGCACACATTTTTACAGAGCATACAGTTAATCTTGTTCTGTATTGATGGATACAGTTTTGAAGGGTATCTTCAAAATTATTATTATTCATTACCAAGCATTATTCTCACCTTGGTACAGTTCTTGGTCAATGGTTTTGAAATGTAAAGTAGTTTTTTGCTTAAGAGTATTACAACGTTCATCAAAAATTGGACATGAGTCAATAAACCAGAAGAGGCATACAACTTCTTGGTATGTATGATATGTGTGGAAGAGATCTGAAGTAATTATTTCACTCTTTTTAATGCTGTTGAGGTCTCAGTTTGGGCTACTGCAGTTAATGAAAAACATCGACCGTTTAAGGAAGTTTAGAGGACATGACCAGACTTTATCATTATGGGTCTAGAAAATGGGAAGGAGTCCTTGTGTTTGTGGTTGACAAGAATGAAGTTGTTAAATTGCATTAAATATTAGGGAAAATATTTCTCATGATAAGGATAGGGAAACTAGAGTACAATAGCTAGGGAGTTTGCAAAATATCCCTCTCTAAGAGGAGGTTATGCAAACCTCTAACAGGAACATTACATGGTTTGTTGATACCGTCTTGGAGCATAAAGATAGACATAGTTTAGGACTCTCTTAGCCCTATGCTCCAGGGCTTTAGTTTTCAAATAACGCATGCAGAATTACATCATAAATGTATTTTTATTTTCCAATGTTGCTTAAATCTAATAATGAAATAAAAAATATTCTAACCAAAACAGTAATTGTGATGTCTTAAGCTTAAGACACACAAGTTATTTCCGTTATTAATAAAATGGAAACAAATACGTATGGTGATTCCTTTTTTGTAATCTTTAATTATGTAGCCCTGATAATTTTTTTTTTTTCCCCTTTCTTCTTAGTTTAAAGATGGAATAATGCCCAGCGAAGAGACAATCTTCTGGAAAAGTCCCTAAGGAATCATGTTTCAGTGCCTATTCTTAATTTGTAGTAAAAATAAGAAGTTTCAGTTCTTTTGAAACTCTAAACTTTTCCTCCTTCTTGCTTTCATCTGGTTTTATAAATGAACAAATTTACTACATGCCTATCGCCATAGAGAGTATTAGTCCGTCTGAGCAACTAGCCTGCCTTATAACACTGAGCTGGTGAAGTTACTTGATAAAATCAAGAAAACAAATGCTGTTAAGTGATTTCTTTCTTTTTTTAACTCACAATTTTGTTAAATGCTGGACAATATTATTTTTAAAAAATACTTTCAAATGAGTTATGTAAATGAGTTTGCAGGTCATCAAGTCTTACAGGCTTTCAGATGAAAAGCTAAATAGATATGTTACCTGTAATAGGTACAAATTAACTTTTTTATGTTGTATAAACTATTTGCATATTAATAGAAGAAAATAGAAAAATAATTTATTAAGTACATTCTTATAATTATTGAGGCAGGATCTTTGTACGGTCCTGGAACACTACATATATATTGTCTTATGCCATTTTGAGAAGCCTTGTAATGGCAATGGGTGCCGATGTTTAAAAATCTTTTGTTTCCTAACAATCTGGAATGTTTAAAATTTTAGTGAATGGTAAAATATTTCTAATTACAGTACATTTGGGTGTACATTCTCAAAATCAATGTTTGTTTTAAACAGACTGATTCTGTAACCCATTCTTATTCCAAATTATCTCCCATGGAAAACTAAATTTGAAAATTTTCACATGTATGGCTGCCAAGCTATGAAAGACATCAAATTAATTGTGAAAGTTTTCAGTCAATGGGTTGGCACTACAGTAATCTGCTAAACAATCTGAAAGATAAAGGTGTTTGCATTGATTTTTTTTTTTTCCCCAGTTGCATTAATAAATTTATTCTAAAATTGATCATTTTCCTTATAACCTGTATCTTCCTTCCACTGCAGCGCTTCTGTCTTACGTGATTCTGAAAATATGAATAATTATATTCAGGTATATTTGAAATTAGTCAGTGTCATTTTCCAACTTCTGGCCTATAAGACACATTAAAGTTAATTTTGGCTTTTGATGGGTTTTATTTTTTTATGATGACTGTAGGATGGATTTTCAGCCAACAGTATTCTCTTCCACATAACAAGATTATTATTATTATTAATCCTTCCACACAAATATAGAAGGATGACATGACACAAATGCCTTTTCATGTTTTGACACTCAGTAATGATCCTTCCAAAAGAAATTTTGGTGGTTTAGTGATAAAACTACTAGATGAGAGGGAATGCAGGAAACCAACATGCTTAGCTATACATTTAGAAGGATTGATTAGCCAGCAGCTAGAATTTAATGTAAAAATCTATAAGTAGAGAAGGGGAAAAAAAAATGAACCTGGGGGCTATTCTGGTCAAATATTGCACCTTTATCAAACTTTTCCTTCCAGTTTTTAATATTGGATTACACTACAAGTTTCAGTGATCTGAGGCATCTCTTTAAGATGAGACAGCAAGTCCTCCTTTGGACACCTGAAATAGGAATTAAAAAAAAAACACAACAAAACCACAAACCCAAAACAAACAAAATGTTTATTAAATTTATGTAGGCGTTTTGAGAAACTTCATGTTTCAATTCCCAAACGCCACAAGTAGAGGGGTTGAAAATGCAGTATGTAGAACTAATTTTACATTGGACTTTGGTAGAATTTTCAGGGATTTTTTTGAGGAGTGGAGTTTCCTTAGTTTTTTTTGGTTGGGGGGTGGGGTGGGGGGGTGTTTAAGGATTCCCCCCCCCCCCCCTTCTAAATTATGACAAATTAGAGAATGTTAGCTTCAACTTTTTTCCAAGAAGTAATGTTAAGGCCTACTGGCAATAAAAAGCTAATGTCTGTTTTCAATTAATGATAAGTTTCAATGAGATCATGCTGAATATATAATACCAGGCATTAACTACAAATTTCAATCAGCTGGGACTTGTGGCACCAGCAAACTAAGCCTGGGAAAAGTGAGTATGCTTTTGAATGGGCAATTAGAGTATTTTTAGCGAAATATTCTAATACTGTCTTTTGAAATTGGTCATACTGATAGAATTGGAGCTGTAACGTATAATGGGCAATTGCTATTCATATTTGTCCTTATGTTCGTGGCTTAAAGTGAAAGATCATCATAGTCCCCCATGTACTAGGAGAATATTCTTCTGTCTCTGACCCCAGGAATGTTGAAGAATGTTTTTGTTCAGTAAACTCAAAGTTAGGGCCTTCCCACTGTTTTTGTTTTTAACAAAAATGTGTTAATCTTTTTTTTTTTTTTTTTTTTAAGATATTAAATATTTTAATCTCATGGCACTAGGTAGCTTGAGCAGTCTTTTTGCATTAAATTACAGTTCTTTAAAGAATAAGAAACAAAGCAAACTGTCCTTCCTGAAAGGATTTTTAAACAGTGGTGCCCCTGTAGTTACAAGAAGTGTGTTACAGTTTTAATTACGGAAGCTATGACATTTAACATTGTTCCTGCATTTAATAGAATGTGATGAGCTTTTTCTATAAAATCTCGTGATTTTTAGTACAATAATATTTTATAAATATAATGTCTAATTTGAAATGTAAATTGCGTAGCTCTCTAATGGGTGCTTGGTAAATGCACAAGAGATTTAGCTTTGATTCTCAGGTACCTCTGACTTAGTGGAGACATGCTGGGTTTTTCTTCCTCATGACACAACTGGAATGTGAAGGAGCGCTCTCATAAATGTTTTACCTCTGTGTGCTAACATAAATTGTAATTGCTCTTACTGTTTCAATTTGGGAATGTCTTTATTCTGACTTATTTTTTGCAGGAAGCACATACACTTTAAAAAAATAACAAATTTTTATCTCAAGCATTTCTTTGAATGTCATTAGATGCTTAAGGAACAGTGATTTCCCATGCCTACAAAATGGAAAATGAATACTACATGTGTTGCTCTGTCAAACAGTTGAACTAATTACTGTAATCCTATGAGACAACCAACAATTTCTTCTGTGTGTGATTGAGGTTTTGGAGCTGTTTGGGTTTTATATGTGGAGAAAATGATGATAATTTGCCAAATGCCACGTAGCATGCCTTCGCTTTTAGGGTTTTGGTGAGTCTTGCATAGTTTGATGTACTGTGTACTGCACTCCAGAACAAAAGGAAAAAAGGATTTCAGTTTTTCTGGCTACTTTCTGTTAGGTTTCAGTCATGCCGAAAATGTGTTCGCTGTAGGGGCTGCTGTAGATGTAAAACTAATTCAGCAGAGGACTGAAATGCCTGTGACATCAGTACTCAACAACTACTTAGAAAGTATGGGGCACATGAATGCCACTGAAGACACTGAGGGCCCGATGTTTCTGTTGCCCAGTGTGCACTACATCTTGCTTGTTGGCTTTTTGCCTGTGGAGATCCATGTAAGGGGGTGGGGGCTCTAATATGTGACTGATTTGACTTGTCATGGAGTTGGGCTAAAGGGGACTGCACACTGAAACTCAGAAGCAGGGAGGCTGGTTATCTCACTGTGGTGTTGCAAATGCTGAAGTATTTTGCGGAAATACGGTATTAAGCAGTGGTATTCTTTGAATGACAAACCATGGTGCTGCATGTGATACTTGACCCGGTATGCTGGTATATGCATTGCATACCTCCTTGTAATGTACTAGCAAAAATAGGAGAGCCTGCAAATTACTTTTCTTGGTGTGTGTTGTTGTAATTGTCATTCTTTTTCACGATGCCCATTGTGCCTAGGTACTGCTATTCACAACTATGATTGCTTTAAATAAGGTGATAAAATGATTCCTTTGTAATTCTTGGTTCCATCTCTCTCTGTGTTGAATGTTATCATTCCTATTCCCTACTAAAAGATCCTCCTATCTTAGGGAAATTAAGTTACTGAGCTAAACTAAGCTATCGGAGGAGGGGGAAAATCAGTTAAATTTTAGACATAGGGTGAATTTATGGACACACTTTTAAATTTCATATGAAAATAGGCCTCGGTAGGGCAGAGTGTTTGTGTGTTTGTAAATGAAGTTAAGAAGTGGCATACTCAAAAATCAAGAAACAGAAACTAATGTTAATATCACAATGTTGAATTATATGGCTAACTATAGGATGGTACTTTTAATCAGTTTTCTTTATTTGGGATAAGTTTTGAGTTAGTTACTATTTCTGTTATGACTGTCTTATGTAGTGTCTGCAATTTAATAGTTATAACTGCAGTAGCTTTTAAGTGTTGGTTCATACACAGTTGTTATGCATGATTTCCCCCCCCCCCCCCCATCTAATCCAGGATTGCATCAATGCTGTATTTTGTTTTACATAGTTATTGCAGGGCATGATTTCTCAGGGAAATATGGATGATACCATGCATTGTGAGAACTGATAACTAATTCCTGCTTTTAAAATTGTTACAAATATTTTCAGGTTTCACTCAAACATTTCATGTCACGTAACTTTCATGTTGAACTTCCTTAGGCTTATCAGGTAAATCATGATGAGAATGTTAAGAGCGTTTAAAGGTGTCAATAAAATACACTCTGCCCAACACTTCGTTACTTTTCGGACAAACATCCATTCTAAACTGATGCTGCAATTTGTGTGTGGTTTTTCTACTTTATTGTACTATGCGCCATATAAATTGCACTGCTGATTTCGAAGCTGCACTTACGGCATGACAGTGACATTAAATTTCAGGGTTAGGCAATGCTGTAGTAATACATAATCTGATTCTGGGGTAGAGTACCAGTATAAATCTTCTAACATATATATTCATTTATATCATTAAATTTTTACAAAGTCTGTTCACTTTGGGGATTTTTGTTTGTTTTTCCAGTAAAGTTACTTTGGCTAGACTGGGATTTGATCCAAAGCCCATGAGAGTCATAGACGGCATTAATGAAGTAAAACTTTATTGAAAAGAAACTCTGCAGTCAGGTTGACCTTTATGCCTTTGCAGTATTTCTGTCTGCAGCATACATTTGGAATGGTTTGCTTTAAGACTTCAGTAATATAAATTTGAGGGATTTTAGTGCTGGTAAAAATGGTAAACATACTACTATAACTGGTCACAAAAAATATTTCCCTATAGCCAGCATGCAGCTTAATTATTTAGAAGACAAATTTGCCTTGCTACATGACTTTTCTTTAAAATCAGCAGTATAAGAAATGTTAACCACTTCACTTAGTTGTATGCTTCTAGAATTTTTTGTCGATAGTGAGAATATGTGATCATAGTCATCACAGCCTTGAGGACTGACTTCCTCTTGATGATTTCTGATTTGACATTTTCATTTACATTCACTTTGCAAAGAATGCAACAGGGCATTTCCTCTCTGGGTAAAGCTACTGTAATTGTATTTTGACTGCCCTAGTTCTCTATATTGTTAGAAATCTAACATAAAACATATATCTAACGTATAATTGTGACACTGCTTAGTTATCTGTGTTCCCTCTCCTCCAAGGTAAAGTATTGCATCATTACATCTGGTCTTGGTAGGTAACTAGTCTTTTTCTGGAATGCCTGCCATGATGTGGCACGCATCCAGAATTTCATCTAGTTTTCACATCCTACTTTTTAAAAGCATAAAAGGCTTTTCTCTGAGGATTTTTGTAGAAAGCAGCTGTTTAATTCTACAAGTGCAGAGTTCTTTAACTGCATCTCAGTTTAAAAAATAAAAAGAACACTGGATGCAACTTTATAATGAACTTTTGACTGTTTTGTCAGAGAAGGTGCACAAATTTTAGATATGTTCCGCAGAAGAAATATGACTGGATACTGGAATGGCCTCAGAAATAATAATTCAGGGATGTTTCTATAGTTCTTCACATATGTTCCTGAAGTTTTTCCACATTTTTTTTTAAAAAAAACAAACAAAACCAAACATTTATCAAGCTGAGGGGAATTAGCCATTTAGCACAGAACTAATTTTATAATATGCAAATTACTGTGTTTTCATTAGAGATACCCTTCAATATATTACTGATGTTGCCAGCCCAGAAGTCTTTTCTTCCTTGTCTGTGTTTTGGTGATGCTTCTCTTCTACCTAAATCTGACCTTTTGCATGCCAATTAAACTAGTTCCTCTACCAGAATGAGTAATTTCTAAAATATTTTTATAATCTCCTTCTTTTCCTCTAGCTAGGAGAACAGCAGGGGCTTTCCAGCCAAACAGTATCCCTTTCCTACTGGAGATGGAAAAAAAAACCTTAAAAAACCCCAAAACAAAACGAAACAAAAATCTTAACTGGAAATAAAGAATCTTACTGGGCAGCATATGGGATCAGCTGTAAAATCATTGGGGTAATTTCTTACAGAGCACAATTATATATGGGAAGTGCTTAGGCAATAGTGTATTGGGTTGATCTCTCTCTGGTTGATCTTGATTTAATATAGAATGTAGGTATTTTAAATAATCATATTGAAGCTGAATGCTTAAATTAAGCTCTGTGATTGTAAAAAAAAATCATGGAAAAATTGTATTTGGAGAGTGTACATACTAAGGAGTTTCTTCTCTGTATTTTGGGGGTTTTAGGGTTTAGGTTTTTTTGTGAAGCGTTAAAAAGTCCCACATACAATCCAGTTATAAACGAATGCTCTATTAATTGAAAATCATGAGAAGCTGTTTACACAAAGCTATATTGAAAGCTTAGCCAGTTGTTCAATTTGACGTTATCTGAATGGAATTAGAGAAGTGTAATGAGTGTGCGATACAACTTCGGCATTGTACAGCTGAAAGGATCCTTGTAATGATTTAAAATTTGTGTAAGTTCTCTTTGGAGTGGGTATTAGTAAAACAATTGTTTATTAAATTTTTTCTTAGTTGTTTATACAGATGGATTTGTGAAACTTCTAAAGCTTGTGTGCATTAAAAGATGCACAAAACCAATAGTAGTTTTGATGGTCTTTTTGGCATTACATTTTGTACTAAGTTTCAGTGAATTCTGAATAACACTTTTAAAGCAGAAGCTGCTTTAACTGAAGAATTTTCAACTGAAGAAAACTTTTGTTTGCATGAAGTCTGTACGGTTTGCTGATAATTCAGATGTTCTGAGAGCACAGCTAGTTCCAGGTATATATCCTCTATGAAACATCTTTATGCATAATCTTTTAACCATTTTCCTTAGTGAGAACAGAACGTGAATTGCTGATGTGTATTGCATTTGCACTTAAATACCTGATTTCAGAGTGTGTTAAACCTTGATCTATTTTTGATAAAAAAGAAATGTAGCATTTTTCTCTAATTTCCATTTAATTATAAGTATATTCATGCAGAGAAAAACATATAATCATGGCTTGATGCAGTGATTTTAAGCCAAGAAAACAGCAGGATGGCAGTAGTAAATCTGAAATGAAGATGCATGTCTCTTCAGAAAGTCTGGCTTCTGGTTTCTTCCTTCCTTCCTTCTTTATACCAAATTGGTGTTTCCATTATTCCAGAATTATACAGGTGAAGCAAGGACCAGAACTTTTACCCTGTGTTTTTTTAAAAGTGAACATTGCCTTTTGCCTGGAGGGTCTTTGTCCTGTCACTTCACTTTCTGAGGGGGGTCAGTTAAGTGAGAAATATAGAATAAGTATTTTTAATTAAAATCAGATTTAAGCTATTAATTATTTTGAAATTCTCTATATTAATAGAGATCTAATGAATGGAAATTAAAGGCCTATATTGCAAATATTGAACAGTGCTTATATATTTGTAACAAAATCAGTATGTATATGAAAATTTGAAACATGCGTAAAGGTGAAAATTGGAGGATTGTTCTTGTGTTCATAGGTTTATAAACCGAAATTCTTAAGATCCAATACCAAAACCCTATAAAAGGGCTAATGAAAAGAAAATGTAATGTATTCTGATGAACAGCCTGTGTAATACAATCAATGGGTGTGATGTTTTTGTTCTGTATTATATTTATTGTATGTAAGTAAACAATAAAGATTATAAATCTTATTTTCTTAACAGGAATTAGTATTTGGTTGGGGTTAATGCTTTTAATGTATTTTATACCATCAGTTAAGAAAAAATGAATCACTAAGGGTGGGCTGTCTCAGGAGAACAGCTTAGTGGTAAAAAGGTCTTGAATTGACCCACTTAATTCCCCTCTTCCACCCTTAAAAGTGAATCTCAGGATGTCTCGTTTTACCTGAAGTCAGCTAGAATGCCAAAAGGTTATAATTTCTTCTCAGATTGGTCTGGTAATTTAAGTAGTAAAATACCAAATTTTAATCCATTTTCATGGCTGCAGGTGATTTTTAGTTGCTAATACATGAATTAAAAAATATACAAGAAGACTGTTTCATCAGCAGGGGGAGCTACTGTAGTACCCATCTCATCTGCTGCGTTCCTGAACTCCAGTATAAGAAATCATGTAAGCGGTAAAAAGACAATTAACTTACCTGCTTATCATCCTTGATTCTTGGAGTTAACCAGGACTAGATGCTGACCTTCCTTCATTCAGCTGAACTTTCAGTGTCTTTAATAATTAAAAATCTCTTGGGGATGATAGGCATTTACCTAAATACTTAACAGAAAAATTAGAAAAAGTATTTTCTGACCATAGGCTTTTCTGAGTTTTCTGGATTACCTGCAGCTGAATTCTGTTTACTGATATAATCAATGTTGCTCCACAGCTGTAGCAAGAAGCAGATTTTTACGCTAAAACAAGGGGATACTTGCTGTGCCATATCTAAAATATGCAAAAATGCAATATGATGTTACTGACGATGCAGCTACCAAATAGATGAATCTTAAGTTTTAGACCAGTGTTTCTTAGAAAAATTATAAGCATAGGCATAAAGACATCATGCCAAATGCAAATCACAATGTGGAGAAGCAAGAGTGTGCATGAAACAAATGGCAGTTTAGCTACTCGGGATAGTGTAATGCAGGGAGGATTCCTGTCTGAGCCATCTTCACCTTCACAAATCCACTGGGAAGAGCCATGGGTTTACCTGCCGCTGCTATGTCCTAATGTCTAATATGAAAACTTGTAATGAGCAACGATGATGTAATCAAAACAGTTATTTCATGGAAGCGGCTCTTACAGTGACTGCACTGTCTTGTGAATGTTCCAGGACCAGGAAGAACTATTAAAATCAAAGAATAATAGGCCTGTGACTTTTTTTTTTTTACAGTAGACTAATAAATTGTGGTAAGATGCTTGCTTAACTGCTTTGAAAAACATTTCTACTTTTAAAAGGGTTTATAAAAATCCACTGAAATTGTCACTTATGCAACAATTTATTCTTGACACCAAATGGACAAGTATCATATGTGCCCCTTTTTTTGCAATGTGGAAAGGTCTTTGTTCTATCTTACTTGGCAAAGGACTTTGAGTGACATTTAATGTAGTAAAATTTCTTAGTCAAGGCCGTAGTGCACTTCAGTACTTAGAGTTTTGGGTGGAAGTTTTAACTAATTAACATGGAGTTCATCTTATTGTGTTCCATGACAAGCAACAGGAATTCTAGAACTCAAGAATTTGAAGCAAGTTGGCTTAAAAAATTTCTATATACTTGCAAAGGCAACTTGGCAATAACGTGCCTGTTCTTTTTTTCTAGTGTCCTAACTGATGGCTAGAATCCCAGTCATTGTGTGATCTCTCCATTTTAAGTCATAGAGATATGTAAAATGTGGAATAATTTTCCATTTTTGGCAGGTTGTCTCCTTAAAACATAAACTTAACCTAAACTTTATCACTTTCTTAGGCTGTATCAGTACTTCATGAGTTGTGCTGAGTGGAGAACTGGCTGCATAAATGGCCAGGGCAAGTGGTCACAAAACCATATGAAGTAGGCTTTTCAGTGGAAGTTTTGATAAAGATGTGTGGAGGGCCATAAGGAATGCTGAGAGTTGACAATGGTTTGCCATCGTTCACTAGCCCCAAGAGTGGGAGAGCTGCTGCGTAAATGACTGAGATAAGAAGTTGTTTTGTGGTTTGTTTTTTTGGTTGGTTCGGGGGGTTTTCTTTGTTGGTTTTTTGTTTTGGTTTTGTTCCTTATCCAAAACATGAATCAATGTATTTTCAGTCTGTTAGGCTAATAAGATCTAAACTATTTTCTGTGATATCTTGACACCTAGTACTTTTCTGTATACAATGGGATAAGCCAGTGCAGGCTAGCTAGATTGCTTTCAATCTCTAGGATGTAATTTGTTGACATATTATCTTATTCTGCTCTGTATACTCTTCAGTTTTAGGAGACACATTTCATACATGAAACTGCCTCTTGCCAGAAGCTCAATGTCACTTGCTAGAAGGTGAGGTTTAAAGCTTCTGAAAAAGATGATTTAAACCCTGTTTTCAAACTTTTTCTTCTGGCAATAGTATGTATGTGGGAGACATTCTTGCGTTTTCTTTATATCTGCAACCCAAGTATA
The DNA here is from genome assembly GCF_018139145.2 of Gymnogyps californianus. Classification (NCBI taxonomy): domain Eukaryota; kingdom Metazoa; phylum Chordata; class Aves; order Accipitriformes; family Cathartidae; genus Gymnogyps; species Gymnogyps californianus. The sequence goes on from NC_059477.1 coordinate 35,662,650, forward strand.
TCCCATTTATATTGATTTTAAAAAACTTGACAAAGCTTTAGGTTTCCAAAGAAATGATGGTTTATTACCTCAATGTGAACTCTTCTTCCTTTCTTCCCCTCATTTTCCCCGCCTCTGCTCTCAACCCCTACTGCAAGCTTATGTGAAAGAAAACCCAGTTGTAGTTTGTGGGTTTGCAAGCTTTCAGGACTTTTTTTGGTAGTGTTATCTACTGTGTTACAATTTGCTGTGACATGACAATGTTCATACCATAAAGATTCCTTAATTATCTAAATAGGCTCTTCCTTGTGGAAACTGTCCAGTGTTGTGTCATTTGCTAGGTTGCTTTCATTTAACTACTAGGATCATGCTGCTAATGATTATGGAAAACTTGTGATTACACTGCAAGTGTGCATTTACACAATGTGAAGGAAGTTTCCTAAACATAAAGGAGCATTCTGTCTATCTGTAACAGTGTTCCCATTTAGAAAGAAGCTCATCTGCCAGTAGATTTTTTTTTTTTTTAAATCCCATTGGAAGGAAAAAAGAAATAAAATTTTTAAAACTTCAGGTTATAAGCAGATGGCTTTTGTGGCTGTGGTATTGCAGGCAAACAGGCAAGCAATGCCCCAAGAGAGGTTTCTGACCATGGGGCCTGTGGTGATCTGAGAGGAATGGGAGATGAGGAGTAAGTCTGATGCAAGGACCACTGATGAATGGAGTTTGGTCTTATGCATACCATTCCCCAAGCCCTCCTTGCCTTTTAATGTATTTCCGTACTCACAAAGGAATGTACAGAAGACGCGTTTCACTAATTGAGAGGACATCGTTGGTTCATAGTATAAATATTCAAAAATATTACGGAACTGTATTAGTAATTTAACAAATGTCTTTTGTTAAAAACACATTTTGACAAAAGTGCTGACACTGACTTCTACCTCCCCTCTTCACTGTTAGGTAAAACCTGATACATCTCCATCTGTCACTCTTTTGCATGTGAGTTTTTCACCATAATTTGCATATGATCAGCCACCAGTGAATGGAAATATGTCTTGACTTAAGTAGCTGGTGCTGTTTAATTGAAATGGCTCATTCTTGTAAGCAAGAAGTGCTTAAAAATGAAGTTGGATTCATTACTCTCTATGCAGGAGTGTGTTGGCCATAGTGAATTTCAAGTGTAGGAAGAGAAGTTCCTGAATAATGTGTTCCTAGAATAGGGTAAAAGAGAGTCTCACCAAAGTATTTTTCTCAAGGAAATGGTTATGGACTAAGCCAGTATCCTTTCTGAGATGCAAAGGGGCAGTCAGGACCAGCCTAATGTAGAGAAGAAAAAGAACAAAGTGATGATCTACCAGGAGCTGATGGAAATGAACAGCCCTTCGGAACGAGGAGGAGATGCATAATGGATTTCCAGTAAATGAGGTATACCTGAGCTCTTGCAAAAGGACTCAGCCTGAGTTGAAATTATTTCTATCCTTGTCTGTTCCTTTTGTACTTGAGGGTAGGGTAAGAGGTGGAGCTCTTGATAAAGCTTCAAGATGGAACAATTTTGTGAGAATCTCAACTGTTCTGTGAATAGGGGATGAATAAACTTCAAATTCTCATGGATTAAAAGTTTCAAAACACCCAAAAACTTAAGTGGTAGAAGTGTTTCATTATTTTAAAAAACTAATTTGCTTTTAGGGGTCTAACTGATATAAAGGTTTGGTGACACATAGAGTCTGTCATGAAATAATACTAATGTCACATTGGCTCTCTGCCAAAGTAATTCCTCAAAACACCTAGTTAATGCTTTTAATGATGTGTGTCTGCTTTCTGGCTCTGGTCTGCCATTATACCTGCCAATCTACCTCCTCCCTTTGCAGATTATTTCTAAAACTGGCACGTTTATGTCTCCCTTTATAAATTCTTCATTTTTCCCTTTTTTCTTTCTTTCCTCTCACAAGTTTAAAAAAAGACTGTTCAATTCTAAATTGTTTGCAAAATTGGCAACAGAGGCATCCTAGCATGATGAAGAGGCACAAGTACAGAGGAACTGAGAATACTGGCTTTGCATATTTATCCTCACATACCAGACTGTTTAAATCTGAAAGTGTACATTGGCCTTGAAGTGTATCTTCAAGAAAGCTCTTAACAAAGCTTCTTGTTTCGCATAACAATATTTGTGAGCTTGCTATTCTACATTTAGAGAACACTATACTTGTTGCTTAGTTTTGTTTTCAGTAGAGCATAATAGTTTCAAGGTAAAGGTTGCTGTGTGTAAACTCAACACAAAATGGGCTCTAAAGAAACTCTACAGTCTTACAGTCAACTCCATAGTGTTCCTTTGAATTTGACCTGTACCAAGCACGGGATCTTTTATGTGATGCTTTGAATGTTGAGAATGGACACAATACTACCTCTTTCCCTTCCTTGTCATTACCGATTATACTTGAGAAAATCCCTTTACCTTTCAGTGGTTTGGATTCTCCCTTCCTAAAATTATGGTAGTGATTATAACTTTATTTTTTTATGAGGTAAAAACACGATAACAAATTCTTGGCAATGTTGCTGCAGGGCTTGCAGGCAGAAAGCTGTAGTTCATACTTCCTTAAGAATGCCTCAGTTCTTAAGGAAGTAATAACTACAGCTTTCAGCCCAGCCCTGCAGCAACATTGCTGTCTTTTCTCTTGTATTCCCTTAAATCTCCCTAATTCCTTCTGCCCTGCCTGACCTGTGCTACTTGGGCAGTCAGTCCACTTCCCGAAGTCCTTAATCAGTCCTCACTAGAGATGCTAACACTAATAGATCAGTGCTATTGCCAGTGCTGGGCCAGGACCTTAATACAGATGCTGCTAGAGAGACACCAATGGAGATTAACTACTATTTGTTAGATTTTTAAAGGAAGTCTTTTAGCTGTTTAAAAAGAGAGTAGGGATTGCTCCAAACAGCTAAAAGACTTATTTCTTCACTGTAACAAATGTCAGTTTATCTCAATTGCTGCTACTACAGAAGCTGTGCCTGTATCAAAGGGACCAGTGTAGCAGAGCCACAGTAATGGTGATGTAGAAAAGTTAGAAACCATGGCTGAGATTCACAGTGCTTGAGGAACTGACCTAGACTCCCAGAAAACCGCATCTGGAGGAGACTAGGAAAAGGAATAAGCCAAGGAGGAGAGAGAGAGGTAGGGAGAGAGGTAAATAGGGCGGCACAAATGCAAAGTGAAGGCTGTGCAAGTCCTCTCCATCTGCCCATCTCTAATTCTGCCTCTTAAAGTAGTTATCAGTAACTCCTGAAACTGGAAGAGATGGATCAGATCGAGCCCAAGTCTGAAAGCTCTGTAGAGAGCTTGACTTTGATGTGGTGATCCCTGGAGGTACCAATATATGGAGAGGACATAACATTTACATCAAATTCACAGGAACCTAACAGGTCAAGTTGCAATGGTTAGATGAAGTCAAGGCACTCAATGGTATGCTGAGCAGCAGTCTGCATCAAAGTGCAGTAAAGCAGAGGCTGATCTTCAAGTTCTGGAGTTAGCCAAATGCTGTAATACCAGTTGGACTGTCTTGAACACGGCACTCCTTATTTTAGGTTTATCTACATGCAGAGATATGTCTCATTCTGGAGAGTCACCTCAGCATGTCCTTCTGCACAGCTATGCCTTTAATGCTGCGATGTAGTACCTGTAACAACGGATTTATCCTAGTATGAGTCCACCTACTTAGCTGCTTTCATCGCCAGGAGATAACTCACAGAGAACATGACAAAACCAGGCCCAGTCTAGATGCAACATTTTCCATGTTTAATTATTCTATGAACTATTCCTTTTTAAAGCAGTGAAGTAATTTTTATGGTCAGTGTCCCCTTAGCCCAGATGCACCTTGCAGCATCAAAACACCCAACAGATGTCTGCATATTTATTTTTCTGTCTTAGACAAATCTGCATATAGTAAAAAACATTTTGAAAACATCCTGGTAGCAATAATATTTCATCGTTCTCCACCCACAATCTATTGAGACTGAATGTTTGCTTCCTCTGAGCCACCTCGTTGCCTCTAAAAATGCTTTTGCTGCACTCTGCAAATCACCAAGCTCAGGTTAGGTAGGAGAAATTCCTCCACTGGTAAATGGACTGATTACAGTGGTACCCTGGTGTGGTTTTTGCCTGTTTTTTAATCACATGGTAGTCCCACAAACCTACTGTGTTTTTCTTCTCCCCATCTTTGTATGCACAAACTTACTCCTTGGAGATAGTCTAGCTTCCACAAGTTGGGAGTCTGAAATGTGTGTCTTTTACTGAAGGGATAATTGCTTACCTGTAAATTGTAGTTCTCTGAAGATATATCTCAAAAATTACCCCTCGCCCACATACTCACCTTCCCACTGAGCTGAGATTTCTGCATTTTATGCGCTTTAAAAATAGGGGGGTGTGTGTGTCGTCGGCCCCCCCCCCCTTCTTAATTTGCTGCTGTATTGGGAGGGGTTTTTACTTTCTTTTGCAGACAAAGGGGACTTTGGAGAATTCATGATAGCTGAAACATCTCAGCAGGTGTGGTGTGAAACTCTGCTTGCTGTGAACACTGACTTACAACTTTGAGCTCACAGGCATCCCACTGAGTCTCTGTTCAGGTGAACAAAATCCCACTTCTTCCATGTTACAGGCTGGATCATCAACTGAGACAAAAAGGCATGGCCCCATTTATTTGAATGGAGCTGTGCTAATTTACATCGATTAAAAAATCTGATTTTAAAAGACAATCTGCAGTTAAGCCCTACAGTGGGTAAGTAACTGTCTCCAAATGTGCCCGTTATGGTACTTATTTTCTGTTAATTTGATTTTGTAACTTTTCTGTAATTTTTTTTGTAGCAAATTAAAATTTATGTGACTGGAAGGGGGAAATATACTTGGGCCTCATTGTTACAGTGAGAGAGTAGGAGGAACAGAGATTTGTCTTTCTCCTTGCTGACTGCGTGAGGCAATGTGGATCACGTGAATTAATTCTTTAGTGTGTTTTCTTTGTTGCCCACTCCTCCAAAAGTAATACAGAGTTTTAAATTTTATCCTTCCATTTCTATCTTAATTACTGCCTCAGTTCTTCTCTGCACTGTACTTGGAGTGGTGTCTTTTAATATTATTTAAAAAAATAGTTTGTTTTATGAATTATATTCATGTTACAATAATTATATTATTGCTAATCATTTAGTAACTACAGTGCATAGCTTCTTGGTTTTAGTAGTTTCATGGCTACAGGCTTGTTATAAATTTTTGGATGTGGCTTAACAAAACATGCCAGGAGAGCAAAAGGGCAGACTGCCCTTTACCCTTATTAATATTGTTGTTTTTCCTGTAGGGACTGGTTCTTATGTCACTAGTCTTGATCCTTTTGTAAAGAAAGTAGGTACTTGCTACTATTTTAACTTTTCTGTCTGCAGAGCATTCTTTAAGAATCAGTTGCGTACACTGGAATAATTATTTACTCTTAATTAACATGCTAGTTTTATTCATGGCTATTGATGATCCCTTACTGGTAGTCTGTTTATTTTATTTTAAATCCAGGGCTGGCAAAATTTCTTTGCCTGCAGTTGCTTGAAAGAAAGGTATACAACTAATTGAATGCCTTGGCTCTAGTCGATGGCCTGTAAATGTCCATCTTGCTCAAATAGCAGTAGAGCCATTTTCCAGGCTAGCAGGCTGGTCTGATATTCAGAGTCTAGCTTTATTCACTCAGTTCAATTATCATTTGTCCCAAGTGAAAGAAAGGTGAAGACACCTTGTAGTGAAGTATGCTGCAAGAATTAGGAAGCTGATTTCACCCTTCAGGTGTTTAGTTATCAGCCAGAGATCATGTTATCAAATATACACTGTATGAGTTGATTTATCTAAATAGCAATATTGTTTTGTGCACAATTATTAAAATATTCAGACAACTACAAGATAAATGCAGGAAGCCTAACCTGATAGCTGACACAATACCTGGTGTTCAGCTCAGTATTCCTCCTTGGCCTTACAGATAGCAAGACATGGCCAGTCAGAAAGGGAGAAGATGCATGTGTTGCATTAATGGATCATCATACTGAAGTATGTCATTCAAATTCACTTTAGGAAACAGGTCCAGGTATGTAAGGTGCCATAACGAAGTAATCACGTGTAATATTGACTGATGTTGAAGGGTTTAAATGCATATAATTTGCAATTCTACATGGCATAATAGAAATTAAGTAAAAATACTATGACAAAGACAGACCCAAGTGGGTATATTTGTATAGGTATTCCATACAGCCCTCACAGTCTCCAGCCCGCAGAGTTTGTGCCGGTGTCGTAGAGTTTATCATGAACTGAGCTCACCCAGGCAGGAGTACTAACAATGTGGTACTCTTGTTGACCGTTGTGATGCTAGTCTAAGTAGTGCCACCAAATGTTGTCTCCATCAACACATGAGAAGAAAAGCCTTAGCTGTTAGACTCTGTCATCTCTTCTAATCACTTCAAGCACTTAGTTCAGAGGACTGTTTTGCTAAATTTACATAAATGTATCCTTTTATCTTAGTCCCATTTTCATATCCTGGCTGATTTTTTTATTGTGTTCTTGGAGATGGCAGGCAGCGTGCACACACCGGCAAGCTAGCTGTGCAGCACGTGGCACTCCAGAAAGTTTAGGAGGGAGCAAGGTCCTAATGGCTGTGCTCAGCCTCCCATGTTTAACCATCAGAGGGAAACGAGTGAGTGAGAAGCTGCAGTTCATTGCCAGCAACCTGCGTGGATGGAGAGGCTTCTGGGAGTTCATAACCACTGTTTTAAGTTCTGCCTAATGAAGGGAAAATTCATTGTCCATATGTAAAGCCAGAGGTCCCTCCGTGCAGCACAACAGACTCAACTTGGGGAAAATTAATTTAATTTATTGCTCGGGCACTGGGAGCGCCTCCTCCTCCTCCCCAGACCCGGGCACTCGCTGTGCTGTTTCTCACACTTTTTTCCTCACGCCTCACCGCCTCTGTGGCATTTTGCCCTTTCTTAAATACATTTTTCCAGAGGTGCCACTGGTGTTGCTGACGGGCCCGGCTGTGCCCTGCGGTGGGGCCGTGGTGGAGCTGGCTGGAACCGGTGGAACCGGCTGGAACTGGCTGTGTCCAGCAGCGGGCAGCCCCAGCCTCTCCTCACAGAGGAGCTCCCGCAGCCAGCACCCGGACACACACACCCAGTGCAGCAGAATTTCTGGGTTGTGGTCTTGAGTCTGGTACGTTTCTGGAGGATTTTGGTGTCGACAGCCGCGGAGAGGGAGCCCCAGCGGCTGCATCTTGGCTTCCTGATGCCAGGAGGGCCAGGTAAACTCCAGAGGCTCCTGTCACGGACCCATGTGTGTGGGTATGGGGGGTTTATTGTGCAGTTTGGAGTTAAGAAGCTGGCTAAGCCATTGAATAGGTATCTGGCTCTGTTAGTTTATTCTTTCCCCATGAGGAAACATCTTTCCCTGTGTCTTTCCATAACCTTGTCCTTCGGTGGCCTTGTAGTCACGTCCACACACCCACAGGTTCTCGTGGACAAAGTGTTTTGCCTGTTGCCTAAATGACATGAAGTGGTTCTCAAGGACCTGCCAAAATACAGCCTTGAAATCATAATCTTATTAACATAAGCTCATATTGGTGCTGTTTCGTTTTGATGTACTTATGTGGTCTCTACAGACTTGCTTTAACATTGTCTTTGTTTCATCTGGACATTACAGTGTGGCCTACATAAATGCCTACTAAATTTATTTTACCACCGGCTTTAGCAGGATACCATCCCACACAGCTGACATGCTGTGCTCATGAATGTGATTGTGTAAATAAGTTCAGAAAAACACTACAGAAATTACTAGTTTGCTTACTTAGTATGTGTGTGCTTTCATAGACTGGGAGCTATATTCCTCCCATACGCCTTGCGGTGCCTTTGGCTTGGCATGGTTTCGTTCCACTGGGGAGTTTGCAGGTACGTGCTTTCTTTGCTAAGCCTGAGAATTCACCCCCAGCACCTATTACTCTGGTGACAGCAGCATGTCTTTGCTTGGCTTGGTCAGATGTTTGGTGGGCAGCAGGTTGCTGGCAGAGTTGAGCTTGGCCCTGTGCTGGAAAGATTTTAAGGCTCAGGCTGAAAGCTTCTCCTGGCCCACAGCTGCCAAAGACACAGGCTTAGCAGCCTAAGCCAGATTCTTATTAGAGAAAAGGGATAACAGTAAGAAGAGCAGTTTACAGAAGGAAAAGGATACACATCAGGGAGAGGACAATATCAGGAATTAAAAATCCATTTACCTGGTGGTATGTAGGTTGCTGAAGCTGATGGAGATAATATTTCAGATTATTTTATCTTTACTTCTGTGTCTGGTCAGGATTTCTTCAAATATCAGGTCGATGAGATCTGGATAGTGTCACACTATCTCAGGAGCTCTTGAGGATGACAAATCAGGAGAAGCAGCAATTGTTTTGCGTTTGTCTCTATATGGGTGCCTAACAAAAATCTTTTATAGCTACCCCAAAGGGACTGGTAAATAACTAACTATCACCACTATTTTTTCAATAATCTATTTTTAATCTTGGCATATAATATTTGTTTCACTGATTTTCTAGTTCATTCTCCTTTTGGTTTCTACTCATAATCAGAACACAGTTCTTGGTAATATTAGCAATATTTATTTGGATAAATTTAGACCTAATAATCTTTTTGTACTAAAAATTTGACAACTGGTAACTGACCCTTTATGAGCTTTTATCCGTGCAAGAGCAGTGATGTTCAGGATCCCTTGAGCCTCAGTTGTGAAAATGTACGAAGAATGAAATTATAACCTTACTGAAGCCAGTGGGAAAACACCTACTTCAAAGATGGGGATAAAAGAACACTATTTGGGGAAATGCTGGACATCCATAAATATAAGTGCATATATTATGTCTCTTTTTATACATCACCTTGAGATCTAAGATGCTATCTATTAAAAGAGGCTACAATACCTGTTATGTTCTCATGGAATTTCTCCCTTTCCAGCTCCCCTCACAGTGCCTTTTAGTAAGTTTTGGAATCTGTGTAAATTTCTGACTCTTAGAAGTACTTTCTTACTCTTTGTAATGTATTCTGCAAAGGAACCATATTCAGCTGGCCTCCGTAGTATCGTTACTCCAAGTAAATGTGTGGGCTAAATGAATTGTCAGGCATTAAATAACAAATATAAGCATGCACTTAAACACTGTGGATTTCATACAAATAAATGAGTATGCACTATTCATTCTCATACAGCGTGAACACAGCTTTCCTATATTTCTAAGATTTTTTACAAAGCTTCATGATGGTCTTAATTATTCAGTACCTATTACGAGCCTCCAAGAGTGGAACGAGAAGCGCATTTCCTAGAAATGAAACATGGAAGTGTTCTCTAAGCTATTTTAATGCTAATTCTTGTTCACTTTTTCAGAGCTTGAGCTTTAAACACCACAACTGTGAAAAGATCAGACCAAACTGAGAAATGTATTTTGGCCATAGAGATGAAATTGTGAATTGGCATTTAATCGTGGAAAGTGATTCTGTAGCAGGTCGTTTTAGATTTTTCAATTGGTGTGAGTCAGTGAGCTTTTATGGTAACAAAATTGCACAGTAGGCTTTAATTGTGCATAATTATTGCACTGCATGGTGCAGAGTACTATATTCTAGGCATTCAACTGCATTCTGTTAAATTTTTTTATTGCACTCTGTGAAGAAGTGTACCTGATGGTATTTGATATATACTTGTTTAATCTGCTTGTGCTTTTTTGTCTTAGGAAAATGAAAAGAATTATAATAGAATATTTTTTCCTTTTTTTTTTTTCCCCCCAGTTTCCAGATGACTAATTATACTGTATGGGCTACCTATGGGCATCTGCTAAAATTAACTGGAGTCTTATTTCTGATTTCAGCTGCAAGAATCTTATGAAAGGTCTTTGGGTTTAGGAGTGTAACTTTAAATAATACAGGGTTCAGGTTTTTTTACATTCATCTGTGCATTCTTAAGGCTCAGTGATACTTGGTGGACTTTCATCTTGTTACTTCAGTAATCTGTAGCTGTTTCCAATTTGATTGTTTTTCTTTCCTGAGTATTTTATGTCTGCTGGATCTGACCAGTGCATCCAGCTAGAACACAGCCTGTGATTCAGGATTAGGAAAATTTTATTTCCTCCTCTATAAGTAAGTAAAACATTTTTATCACTGTGGACCTAGTGATTTGTGAAATCCTGTTGTACTTTGTTTTTTCTCCTGCTAAGGTTTCACGTTGTCAGGAGTGATCTGATTGTTCCCTATCTTTTCACCAATAACGGAACCCAGGCCAGCACTCTGTTGCTCCCATTAATTCAGTATCACAGCTCTGTCATCAAAAAGCCTGTGTGATGTTTCTGGATGGTGACATTTCTGTGGAAAAACAGCTTTGGGTTCAGGGCTTGGGTTTTTTGGAGGGATGAAAAAATAAGAGTCTGATAATATTGTAATTACTCTACCACAAGATTCTGTAGTTCTCTTTCCCTGCCAGGGATGAAAGTACTGTATAACAAACAGTAGCTCTAGCAGATCTTTTTCCTATCTGTATTGATGAACTTGCCATTGTTATAATGTAGATAACAAACCTTACAATAGTCCTCTTTCTTGTTAGCATCTTCAAGCATAGCAACTTCTGTAGCTGGCCTCAAAGAACAAACCCCAGGAAGAATGAATTTTGATTGCACCACTGCAAAATCTTTTTTGTTCTTCTTGTTTGTACAGTAAAAATGAGGTAGCAGGAAGAAGCTTCATTTTTTTTTAAATAATCTATTCTGTATTATTCCAAGACAGTCTGAATAATATTGTTACAGGTAGGGTTAAGCCAGGCAGGGATTTTTTCCCCCTTCCAGCCTATTTGCCTACACTTATACGCGGTGGTCTATATAATTCAGAAGGAACACGTGAAAATTTCTCTAATGAATGGCCTTACAGTTCTTTCTGTAAGAATGTGTGCATTCGAGAACAATGCAGGATTGTTGGCATCCCACCCTATTCTGAATTGTCAAATTTTACCAGGGAGGTGAGCAGTGTCTCTAGCTTTTATCATTTCTGCTTCACTACTTATATCAATGGGAAGTAACTGTACAAACACAAAGTCCTGTCTGACACCTGCCTTCCTACGGTGCTCTCAGCCAAGAGTGCAGAGAGAACAGACACCTCTGTGGGAGGGTGAGGGGTAACGGTTGATAGGAACTGTGAAAGGAAACATTTAAACACATTTTAAGACCCTTCTCTTCTTTATAGGCACTAGCTGTTAAGTGAGGTCTGACCCTCAGTTAAATAAGGTCATTTTACAATATGGCAGGTCTAAATGTTTATTTACTTCAAAAGCCATTGCACTTCCAGAGATAATCAAGTCTTTGATGATATGCCATAGAACTGCATCCACTGTGATACTTCAGTCTGGTTTTTTGTTTTGGTTTGGTTTTTAAAAAAAAGATTGGTGTGGGTTTTTTTTTTCTTTTTCCTTGCTTTAGTTTTTAAGGGACAGGAGGAGGAATGAGCAACAATAAAAAGGAATAAATTCTTACTGATTATCTTACTGTCTTAGAAGACAATTTGGATGTATTCCCAAATTACACATCTGCCCTTCTAATGTACATCTGAAATAATATTAATACCAAATCAGACATCTGTGTGCTAGATGTGTTCAGCTGCTTGCGAGTGTGCTGCTGCTGCTGCTGCACCTGTAGAGAACAGCCTGAGCTTCCTCCTGTGCTTAGCAAGGAATGGCAAGAGGAAAGAGCAGCTTTTGTGCCGGGCTCACCACCCAATTCAGAAAGGTCTGTTTGGCATTTCACTCTTCAGTTTTCATCCTGCTTGCTCTAACGCCCGTAATGTTCTCTAGCTCACATCCAGAGTCAGGTTATGCTTCAGAATTACAAAAGCAATTAAAATAAAAATGTTTTCTCAATGTATTGTTAACTGGACAGATGCCAGCATTGAGGTCCTGATGGATCTCTGATGGGACGTCAGGGCAGTTTTTTCATGCAGGGTTGAAGCCTGAAATGGAGAAAATTGCAATGCCCTGGCCTGCACCAGTTACTCAGGCATACTCCTCTAACTGTTCTTAGCCAGTATGGTTAAATTAATTCAATTTACTTAAACACTTGCAGCCCTTCAAAGAGAGCTGAAGCTTTTTTGCAGCTCAGGTGAAGTTATAGGCTGGGGCAGGACAGTGAAAAGGTTTACGATCTTTATTTATTCATATAAACGTATTTATAATTTTGTATTTTGCTAATACTTCTAACTATAAACTAGTCCCAGAGTGGAAAGACCCATTTATATTTGACATCTTTTGTGAGATGATAGCTTCATTTACAATGTAGAAAGATGACTGATATTCAATAGGTCCCTCCTTTCAGGTTCCTTTTCCAAAGACTTCATTTATAGGTTGCCAGGTAACCAGAAGTCTTTGACTTTCAAATAATACTTCATACAGGTTCAAAAAGTGAGATTTTTCCAGAGCTGAAATGGCAAGAACTATCTGAAATGAACAGTAGTCTTAGCAAATGCCTATGGAGCTGACCACTGATACGCACGCACACAAACGTGAAAGAAGCAATTTGCTAAACTGTTCAGTGGCTGTATGGATCCAATTTCAAGTACAGACAGTGTGTATTTTCCTAGCTGATTATGAAATTGAATCTGCATACTCTTACTTAAGGTCATATTGCTGTTCAATGGGTCAGTCATATTCTTAATCTCCTCCAGGAAAACCAGGTGTGTGCTGCTCCCAATCTGCTTTTGCTTCTCCACCGAGTTGGCTAGGGTTTCTGCAGTATGGAAGAGAGGGATAAAAAAGATAAGGGTAATTAAAATTGTCAGCATTAACATGACCAGCCAAATGTCCCTAAAGGACAGCAGCAGCTCTTCCTTCCTCTTTCTTCTACCGTCATCTTAGAAGGAGGAGCCCAGTGCAGTGGATTACCCAGATTGACTCATGGAGCTGGAAGAAATGCAGAGTGCCCCAGAACAAGCTTAGTCACGGATCTGCCAGTTTTTCAGCCATCTACAAGGCTATGGCTCAGTTACCATTTAGGTAGCTACCTTATTCTAAGGATCTAATCCAATATAAGTCAAAGTTAAACATGTGCTTATTACTGCCCTATGCTAACTGGCACCAGTGAGAGGATGCAGTTGATTTTAGTTGTAATCCCCTTTAACTAAAGCCCCCCAGTCCTGACTGTGAGTAGGGGCAGAAGAGGCCAAGCTGGGACTGGAGCCTGGGGAACGGGATCTTTATGGATCTCAAAAGTTGTTGGTGTGGCCAAACACAGAATCAACTTTCACAGCAGTTAAAGGCTAGCATGGAGCTAGCCATAACAGCAAGAACCTCGTGCATAGGATTGCTTGAAGACTCCTCCTGCCCTAGCTGGCTTTGCGGTGAATCTTGCACAAGAGCAGCTTTTGGACTGCATCTTGCTGTGGTGAGTCCAAGGGGCAGTTTGCCTGCCTTGGAGTGATGGCCTCTAACTCTTGCCTCTCTCTGATGTTTAGCAAGAGGGCAGGAGTTGTGGTGCAGCCCTGCCGGCAGCGAGCTGTCCTGAGACCAGTATCTTGTTTCATACAGTTCCCTGAGAGTCCCAGTGTGGCAATGAATTTCAGTTCTTGACCAGCTTTGAGTTTAATCTCTCCACGCAACAACATCTTTCCTTTCCCTTTAAAGTCTAGGTTTTGAAAGTTTTCTTTTTCACAGTATTTTTACTGTGGAGATACTTCTGAGGTCATTGTGAAATATCTTACTCAAACATTCCAGCCAAATCAATCCTATTTCCAGAGCTTTGTCATGGCAGCAATGTATTAGAACAACTTAATAAAATGTTTATATCAATGTCTGAAGTTCACAGTAATCTGAGAGTGTGCAATGACATCTGTAGGGTAAGTTACACAGCTCAGCACTGAAACATGACCATGGTACAAAGTATATTGTTTGGAAATCTACTGTCAGACATGAAATCCAGTTTTGCAATTTTTACTTCAGAATTTACACTGACAACTTCTTTATCATAAATGAGAGACACTTACATGCCATCCTTTGGGCATTCCACTTCAATCTGAGTACTTCAGGATCAAAACTGGTGCAGAAAATACAGCCTGTGTACCATTAAAAACAGCCAGACTTTCCTAGCAGCGTGCTTATGTTAGCTATTCAGATAAGGTAAAACTGATAACACATTTATTATGTATTTTGCTACGTCTGTCCTTCTAATGAAGTGCTCTGAAATTGTAGCATAAAGACTGCAGGTTTATTTCAGCAGAACCCAAAAGTCTTAATCCTTTATTGCTGCAAAAGCAAACAACTGTCCTTACAAGCAGCCTAAAACAGAACAACAGAACACAGAGAAGAATCCTTCCACATGGAGTCACTGCAGTTCTTGGGTAATAGGTTACCCATTTGTACCTCAGTATATGTTTATTTATATATGTCAAACTAGGAGTAGTTTAGTAACATAAAGTAGAAATTTGGCATCCACGGCCTGCATTTCTCTGTTTGTATTCCTACCAAAACCCAGTAAAAAACCACAGATACATACCTCCCAAAGTATCAAAAAGCCTACATCAACGCTAATACATCAATTTGCTAAAATTGCAAATTGAAGTGATTCATCTCTTCCAGATACTGGCTTCCTACTATTAGTTCAGGAATAGTAAGGAGATATGAGGGAGCTGGAAAAGCTCATTTCAACAGCTTTTTTCATTCATAATTCAGTTAGGGTTGGACCCAAACCTGTCAAAGAATTATTGCAGTTGATTGCGGTAGGTTTGTAGTATCCAGCCCTTTACTATGCAGAGAGAGAAAAGAAGAGCTTAGAAGCAAAATACAGCCATGTGATGCAACAGAATATTCCAGTCAAATCACAGCCAAATCCTTCAGACCCTACTCAAGTGTTAGGCTGTTTCCAGGTGAAGACAGCAAAATTGTTTGTAATGATTCAGAAACGTTCAATGAAGTTTCTTGGTTGATATCACAGAAGGATGACTAAAACAAGTTTAAATCAGCAGACTTGGATGTCTTGCACTCCGCAAAACTGAAAAGAGGATTTTTAAAAGGGCATCTCTGGCCTTGTGATGCTTTTTTTAAATCATGAAATGTGGGGTAAAATAGCTAATGTAATAACATATTCCAAAAGCTTAAAAAAACTGACATGGGTAAGAAACTATACTCTTAGCCTTATGTCAGTCCTGGACAAAATAATGGAAAAGTTAATAAGGGATTTAAATGATAAAGATTCAAAGGACAGAAATATAATAAATGCTAATCAGTGCAGTTTTTCTTAAAAATATAGCTTATGCAGCAAACCTGATTTTGAATGAGATTATAAATGTGTTGATAATGGTGGTTGTGTAGATTTTGCTAATATTTTCCTTATATTCTGATGAAAAATTTTGCATTCCACAGCATCAGTGAAACATGCATTACAAATGAGCCAATGGATTGCCAATGGTCTCAAAAATGAGATATCATTGGCAATTATTACAGAACTCTTAAAGTGCTCTAGGGAGGTTGGTTCAGGGAACCTTAAACAAAATGTGGCAGATAGATAGGCAGAGCAGCTAGGGCTAATCAAGGGTTGGAGCCAGGCATCCCTTCTGGGAACCAGAAAAACTTGGATGTATTTCAAACATCTGAAACTACTGGACATTTTCATCAACGATCCAGCTGCAAGTACATGAATTAAAGCCTGGGGCAGTGTTGCAGGATGAGGGTAGGGTATCCCAATTTGTTGTATAGGTTATTTGATAATCTGAGCCCACGCACAAAATGCAACCAATGCAAAAAGTCAAGCTATAAAGAACACATCTGCAGAAGAGAGAATTTCCTGGAAAACAGCAACTTTAAAGATGTTTTAGGAGATCAAATGAAATTCAATGCAACTTGCCAATCTGATACTGTAGCAGAGAGGAGGAGGAAGAAAGAAGCACAAGCTGAGGAACAGCTGATAGGACTAAGAAGGTATCTCCCAGGTGTACCATCCTGGTGAGACTAAATGCAATAATGCTTTTTGACGTGAAACCCTGACTTAAAAGATGTAAAAAGCTGGATACCATGTAGAAAAAAAACAAATATGACTAGAGGGCCAGAGGTAGCACCTTGATATAAATGGAAGAAATAATCAGAAAGACCACACATAGGTGACAATACATAGGTGACTGGAATAGACTATAAGAACTTTTTCAAGGGCTGTTTAACTTAAATTAGAGTCACAACAAGAACTAGTGTCTGGAGGCAAAAATCAAGCAAGTACAAATGAGAAACTGTACTCACATTTTTAAGGAACTACAAAAAGAAATGTTGGCGTCTTCATCTCTTGAGTTCTTCAGGTTAAGAAGGGTATAGATATTTTAGCCAAACAGAAGATAATGTACTCACTGCAGGGGGACTAGGTGATTGTCATGGGATCCAACTAACCTGTTCACTTCTGATCTTAAATGTAATGAACCTATGAACGAAAAAGCAGAGCTTTCATTGAAGACAGTTAAATTTTGCCTAGAGAAGTACTGCAGCATAATTCCAGGTTTTTGAAAATTGAACAAAGTTCTTGGTTCTGAATACAAATCCTGCCTTACAGTCTTGCTGTTTGCACACATCACAGAATTCTTGAGCTATTTAATCCTCATTAGTGAAGCATTATTAATCCACAACACTGAAGGACAGGAGGTATAATTTAGAGAACTCCTTATGGGAAGGATCTCATAGGAGATAAAAAGGAATTACAGTGTTTCCATAGGCGGATAAGACAAATCATGGCATTCTAATGCAGTTATTTTTTAATGTTGCACATTTAAAATTCTGCAGAAGACTTTTTGTTTCCTATGGGTGCTATAGGGTTAGGGAGTAATTTTCATTTTTAACCTGTTATATCTACCCTTGGTCTATGGGATTCCCATCTTTTGTGTTCCATAAGGTTTTCCAGTACTGTAATGTGTTAAAGAATCACTGAACTGTTCAGCTCACTATCTTGGGATTATTTTCTTTTATACTCACTAGCAGTTTAACCTGTCAAAAACAATTATTAAGCAATTTGTAACATAGTAGAGACATAAATGGTCTCAAAAAGCTTATGACTGAAAAAAAGAGCAATGGCTTGCTAGAGCTCCCATATCTGTAGAAATCCCTAATAACTTGTTTCCCAAAGGGTAGAATACTTGAAAAGAATTTGGAAGGTTAGAATATTTGGAAATTATCCATCTGGATTTTTGATAACCTAATTTGCCATCTTGTGCAACGGCCACCTCTTTGCTGTGGAGCAGGCGCAACCTTCCTCCGACAGAAGGCCTTGCAAAGACAGTAGTGCCTTCAGCTGTGCAAACTGGTATCAAATGGAGTTGTCACTCTGGGTCAGCTCATGGCCATATTAGACAGGAGTGCTCTTAACAGAAACCCTCAAGTTTGCACTAAAACTGAGCCAGATCGACTGTGAAAAATAATACCACCATGTCAGTATGGCACTGCAGAGGCAGGGCTTTTTTCCCCTCACTTCCTCTCAGCATTTAAAAACCGAGCTGACCCCTCCATCCACCCCATAACACACCCCAGGAGAAAGGGGGAAGAGCTTTATGGCCACCTGCTCAGGGAGAGAAATAAATCCCTCTGTGCATGGGAGTTGCTTCCTACGTTTCTGATAGGCACTGTAGAAAGGAGCATTTCTCAGGGACACATCCCAGTCCCTTGGGAAGGACGTGCCTCCCCTCAGTTTGAGAAGCTGGATCTGTCATTTCTCACAGCTTAGAAGAGATGCAATGCCTTGGAAACACCAGTCTCCATGAGCGATGCTGCAATCAAAGTGGAAATGAAACAATGGTGCTGTACACAGCACAGTCACAGAAAGGATACAGGTGCGATACTATATTCCAAAATGTTTCAGTGTGGGAGGCAAATTATCTCAGCCAATAACAGCAAAGTGAGCAAATAAAAGAGCTTGTATTTTCACTCAACAAAAGGAAATGGCTGCTTTGACCACATTTAATGCTTCCTCAGCTCCTTCTCACTGGATTCATCGCATAGTGGTGCAAAAGACGTAAAGTACTTACTTACATTTAATACTGACGTTTATTTTTACTGCAGCACTGCATAACTTCCAGAGCAGCAACCTCCAGTCTGGGGCTTCCTACAACACCTGCAGTCAGGCTTGACCTCCGTGTTGGTAACATGAGACTTTGCCATTTCAGGACCAAAATGGGAGAGAACAAGTCTGTTGAGCCTGGTCTAAATGGAAGATAACAATTATTCTCTGGCACCCACCAAGCCTCAAGCCTGTCTCTTGATTTGCTCACTTCTTATTTCCTTTCCTTTACCAAACTGTGTGTACATATACCTCACCTAGGAAAGCAGGATGTTCATGAAACTGTACTATCCTACCCACTTCAGGTTTTCTGTGTGAAAAAGTGGGTTTGGGCTCTGTCTCTCTAAGCATAGACTTGGGTACAGATCCTCTATCAAGCATTTCTTTCGGAGATGTGTGCTGAAAATTGGAGTGTGGTTTCTTATAAGTCCTGCACAGCCTCCAGAGCTGCACCACAGCTGCAGAGTCCCTGAGTCAATCATTCATTTGGAGACTTCTGTACAAGTCTCACACAGATTTTGGAAATGTGTTTTTAAACAACTTACATGTAGACAAAACCCAAGACCGACTCTAAAACTTGCAACCACCTACACACAAAACATTTCCTAGGAGACCTTCCTGACTTAGCATCCTTTTGATTGATGTTTTGCAGTTCCAGGTTTCTTTCTTCCTAGACAGTCTTTTCTTCCTGTAGGTAGTACACAAGTCTGAGTTAAAACTTTGTATTTTTACAGATTCCAGTTCCTTCTTTCCGGGTAGTATCTGGAGATAATATCTGGATAGACTATCTTTCTAGGATAGTGTCTCCAGATAACTTCTATTCCTTATCAAAGGTTTATTTAGGAGAAAACCAGGCAAAGTCCATCCTGGAAGAATTATTTCCTTTGGCCTAGAGCCAAGTCTTTTATCTATTTGAATGGATGTCCTGTAAAACTAATGACTCTTGAGCAGTCTGTATTGCTAGCTCTTTTCTTCATGCAATGATTCTTTCTGATAGCTCTTAAGTCAAAGAGAAGTTAAGACTGGAAGCTACAATAACAAAGAAAAGTCACCCAACAGTTGGGCAATCAAAGTAACATTCACAAAACACGTGGGATATATCAGCTGATATATATACAAAGATTGGGTTTGTCTCACTTCCCTTTATGTGCTGTCTCTACATTGTAGATATTACAGCTGTTATTTGTGCCAGGAGCCCTTTTTGTCAACAGAGAGAAATAGCTGCTCCTGGGGCTGCAGGCATACTTTACACATCTTCGTTAGAATGGCACCAATGAGGTCTTGGTTCCACTGAGGAAGATCTTCACTGACATCAGGCAATCCTGGGGTGACAGTGTCAGATGTCAGAGCGGGCCTTGTGGCAGCAGGTTGGCATTTACAGCGGTTTAAAGCATGTATTTTCTTAGTAGGAATAGTATGCCATGGAACAAAGATAGAAACTATTGTCAAGAAGAGAGGGAATGACGAGGAGAGAATTACAGATTCAGAGAGCAATGAGAAAAAAGTGGTAACTAAAATATTTTCACATGAACTTTATATAATTCATGCTTCAAAAATTATATAATAGCAGTTGGTTTGCTCCAGACAAAGGAGTGTCTGTATTTTTCCAAAACAGAAGAGCTCTACTTACCTGGTATGGGAAGTCATAACAATTTATTGATCGTATATATGTATTGATATTTGTCCTGTTTGTACTTTAACAAACACTTGGGCAGAATATGGTATCACATAAACACAGGTGAAAACACCATTGAAAAAACAGTTTGGGATCCCATTTCCTATTTATTTCCATATTCAGTTTCAGGATTTGGATCTGTAAGACAGTGACCAGCCACTTTGTATGTCAATGTTTAGTAGAAGAATTTCAGAAGTAAAGGAAGTTACACAGATAAAGTAAGCCTAACTGCATGCCCAAAGCAAAGGAGGCACCCCCCACACACACTGCCCAGGGACATCAGAAATAAGCATTGCAAGCAACACAAACGTTAACTCCTAGGTAAAGTGTGTGCTCTAAATTTAGATCAGCTCACTTTCACATTTGTTTGTTTTATGTTTTCTTTGCTTGACTTACATTTACCAATATAGTACTAAATTGCCAAATAGTCCCATTACACTGTTAATATTTGCCTCTGCATTTCAATGACAGCTA
Source organism: Gymnogyps californianus (assembly GCF_018139145.2). NCBI lineage: Eukaryota > Metazoa > Chordata > Aves > Accipitriformes > Cathartidae > Gymnogyps > Gymnogyps californianus. The sequence continues at coordinate 35,682,858 of NC_059477.1, forward strand.
AAATGCAGTGAAGAAAAAATGCAGTCCTCCCATGAGTCAATACCGAGCTGGTGGGGAAGTATGCCACTGCCACGGAGTTAATTCATTGCCCAGTGTAAGTGGAGGGCAGGAGACACACAGAGCTGCTGGGGATGGGTGGGGAGCAGTTTCACTGTGCCCACAGGGCCCTGACACGAGGCAGTGAGCCTTGCTGAGCCTTTGCTGCTTGTCACTCTCCAGCCAGGGTTTCCTTCCAGGGCTGCTCTGGATCTCCACGTCATCTACCCTGTCCTCAGGCTGTGATTCAAGGCTCTCCAGGCTCGCTTCCCCAGTCGCCTGGATGGCAATGCTTCTGCTGTGACTGATGTGCATGGGACTGTGCATCAGACCCAGTGTGCTGCTGCTAGCTCAAGATGGCAGGCTGCCGACCTGGAGTGAGGCTGCAGCCTAAATCATTCAAGCACAGATTGGCCTCCAAAGCTTTCTCAGATTTGGTCGGCTACTTTGTGCCGGGGTGGAGGAACAGCCCAGCATGCAGCAGCACAGAACACCTGCCCCAGGAAGCCCTGGTGATATGCACCAGCATGAGGACAGCAGCAATGAGAACAACTCGAGTGAGTAATTGGAGTCTGGTGGTTCAGCTGGACAGCAACTGAAGGTTCAGTGCGTCACAGAACCTGCGGTGATGGCATATCCTGGAGCCAAAACTCCTGAAATTCACCTAGTGTTTTCCCTGAGAACAAGAACTGAAGCCCTGCATTCTGGCCAAATTTCAGCTCTGACAGATTTTACATGTTTTACTTAGAAATCCAGATGTGGCATCCCCTATACCCACAAATTACTATGTAATGTTAATTGTCCTGCTCTACCCAGAGGTAGCTGTACCGCTGCAGCAACAGGTGAAGCACTCTGCCTTTTTTTACAAGCTATTTAAAATTGAATTTGTTGAAGTTCCTGCAAGGGGAGGAACTATATAATGGTAAAATACAAGTTCCTTAAAGTGAGAAGTTGGATATTTTGAGCCTTGGCATCATGTATGTATTGTAAATGAGAAAGAACAGGGTGACAGAAGTGCCCTTGCTGTGGTGACATGCTGCTAGGACTCCTTAGAAGCAGGTCAAAAAGCTGTCATTAGCTTGCTTCAGACTAAACTCCATCAGCTGAGTTTTGAAGAGAGGCAAAATGATTCTGTAATAGCTCAGCTGGGCACATGAGTTCAAGTCCTGATGGTGATGAGATGGCAAGCACAAGAAGGAAGCAAGGAGATTTTTTTTTGCTTCTCCTTACAATAGTAAAGCTTAATATTGCTATAAAGGGATTTTTCAGGAGACCAAGAGTGAACCATCAACATTTTTTAGAAGATTCCCGTTGGTTTGTTAGCAAAAAAAGAGCATGTACTCTGAACTGCAGTGTTTTGGTACCTGCATGTGACAGCCATTTCCATAGATTATTGACCTTGCAGATTCGTAACAAAAATTATGGAGAATTCAGGTTGTGAGAAGATGCATTTTTACAGAAGTTCTTTCTATCTTGTAACTTTAAGCAACTAGCTACATTCAGAAAAAGAAATCTGAAGTTTTTTCTAGGGCAATAGCATAACAACATCCAAAAGTATGAACCTCTGTTAAAAGATGGGTTGGAAAAGTACACTGCATAGAAGAGTTTTACTTGACAGCTTAAAAATATGGCATAAGGAACTAAGTATGCTCTTAAACAGGAGCTTTGAATTGTATTTTGAAGCCATTAACATCTATTTGGACAAGGCAGTTGAGAAGTTACACAGAGAAAAATGAGATTTGATTCAGTGTGCTGGGGATTGTGCCCCAGGCTCACAGTGGTGATTTCTTGAACCAGATGTTGTGCTTTGGTGCCACTGTGTTTGAGACAAAGGGGAGTCTCAACGGATATTTCAGGAAATGCGTTCAATACGGTCAATTCATGATTACTGAGACCTGGGCTTAGCATACGTGTTCATTTTGTTTTTAAGTTACAGCTCCTTTGTCAGGCCTGGGATATAAATAAACTCGTTTCCTTTGGTGCCTTATTCCTAAAGGATGCAAAAAGGACCATCTGATTTCAGGAGGAGACTTGCTTTACTTGCTTTTCCCAGCCTGTCTAATCAGCTTCTCTCCATTTGGGGCCACAGCTGCTCGCCTTTTTTTGGCCTCCTAACAGCTAACTGTAGTGTCAAAGGACAGAGAGAAGTGCATCTCTTCCCTTACTCCACGAGTAGAAAATTAACCCTTTCACTTTCTTGCCAGGCAAAGTGCACTCCCACCTAATCACAGCAATCCACAGACCTAGTGCATTTGGTTTACTTCAGACAATGCTGTAATTGAGTGAAGGTTTTGAACAGCTTTGATGTCTTTAATTTACCAAGGTGATCAGAAAGCAGGTGGTATATTGTTCAACAATTCCAGATATGGCTAAGTACAATAATTATGTGTTTTGGTGCTGTTTTAATTATTATGAATTAACATCAGTTAAAACCACCAGAGCAACTAGTGAAGAGCTGTGTAAATGCATTTCTTGCTCTGTGGTCTGTATGCTGCAGGTCATGTGAGGAACTTAGCTGAAATCCAGTGTATTGGTGAGGAGGCTCAGGTGTTGCACAGATTTTCTGTATCTTGGATAAACCATTTAGTCTCACTGTCCCCAGTTTCTTCACATGTTGCTTGCCAATTTGTAAAATATACTGGAAGCAGTGAAATGCTTTGATCTATTTATTTAGACGGAATGATTTGGAGCAGAAATTGCTTTTTACTGTGTATCCTGGAAGCACATTTGAAACCCCCTTCTCTATTCTCCAGATAAGCAAACACTCACAATATGATATTCCAAGAGGATGGCATTACAGCAGGTAACACTGCACATCGTTAAATAAAAGATGGCAGCTTTCCATATGTCACCTTTCTAGAGGTAATCTAATTAGATTAGAATTCATTATGGATATGCAGGTTACACAGCACATCCATTGCCCAGATTGCATAACCCAGTCTCTCATGTTGCCAGAAGAAAAGGAGCCAAGCAGTTAACAGCATGTGGTTGTTAGACTGTGTTGCCCAAAACCAAACTCTTAGGGAAATTAGAGAAGAAATAAATTTCACAAATGACTTGTACTTATTACTAACTATCATCATAATCTTCCAAAGAAGAAAAATATAATTCAAGAGTAACTCACCAGAAGAATACAAAGGGATCTTAACAGTAAAGAATAGGCTTGTTAGCTTTCAGAAACCAGAAAGAAACCTTAAGTTATCTGAATGCAGTCTTTAATTATTTAAATTTTTAATGAAAAATAATTTTGAAAGCCAACATGGGCTGTCTCATGCAAATTGATTTCTTAAAACATTTAAAATCATTTGGACACTTCACTTTTGTCTGTGTTGTTTCTTCCTTTTATTCCCACAGCACTTTCCCCCCTGCCTGTGCAGATCAGACTAGCTGCCTTTGCAGAACAGCAATCGCATTTTGTTTACCTTGTGTTTCAAAGAGAATTGAACAAGCCCAGGATTCGCTTTCTCTAAACAAATACTGGCAAGACAAAGGTATCATCACAGCTATTCTAGGGACAAGAGGTTTGTTGAGATGGAGAACAGTAAAGACTGGCAAGAAAAAAAAGTCAATGTGTTTTTATCTGAAAAAAAAGTTAATCCTTTTCACAGCCTCATTTTCTTTTCTTTTGAGATAGCTCTCCTTTTTCATTTAAGTTTTAGAGTTTTTCAGCTAAAGGAAGCAAGAAACCGAGGTATTTTCTTTGTTCCTGTCAAGTAGCTTGAACAGTTTGAGAACAGAAACCAGTCAGAGCAGTGTGATTAGCGTAGCCAATTAGGGTGGATTTGCATATTCACAACACAGCTATCGAGAAATAAGTCTGCAGAGATAACACAAGTGTGGCAATGCCTGTCTGCCAATCAGAGCACCCTGGCTCCCGTGTTATATGGAAATTGAGAAATAACCACAGAGTGATTCTGCAGATTGGGCACCCTGAGCCAATCCATGTGCTGGCACTATGCAGCTGGGGAGAAAGTGCATTTGTAAGGCGGCAGGAATACGATACCTCTGCACACCGGAAAAGGTTAATCTATAATCCGTTTACCTAAAATGCAACAGCATCTGTCAAACGAGTTTGTTCTTCCAAGATTCATTCCAGCTACAACTTGTGCTAACTGCCACTTTCAGGGGCCCAACCTCATCAGGAGTTTGGGGGGCTTGGCTTTTAATAAGATGGCAGTTGGCCAAGGAGTGGGTGCCTTGCAGCCCCTCCTGCCCTTCAATTCAGCCAGTGGTCCACGGGCATGGCAGGGTGCTAGATGGTGTACTACACACGGTGCAGAAGGTGAGCTTTGCGCAATGGCCTAAAGGATGGATGATAAAGCTCTGCTTTCTTCTGCCCCAAAAGGCCTTTCACCAGGGTGTTATCCAAGGACCAGGCAAGAAAGCAAACAGCCCTTCAGGAAACCTTGTAGACTCTGTTGGATAACAAACTGGGGCGGATGATCACAGCAGCTTTATTATCTCTGAAAGTGAAAAATCACCTTATATACTACAGTGACAACAATCTGTGCTCCATCTCAATGTTGCACTTGTCATCTCTTACCAACAACTGCATCGCTGCAAGCGTTCAGGTGAGCATGACTGTGGCTGAGCGAATGGCACGCAGACCCAGCTGCCACCCTGTGCCCATGTAATCTGCATCTTCAGGATGCTCTATTTTCTTACCAAGGGGCTGACAAGTGATTGGCTGCAGTGTGCAGCATCCATGTGTGCCGATTTTAGAAAGAAATACGGTGATCTGCACCCTTAATGCTCTTGACTCCTCTTCAGTGCTGGGGGCTGAAGTCATGGTGTGCAATTGCAACAAATTGGGTCAGGAGGGACTCCCTGGAGCATTCTCCCAGGTACAACTACACAGGCCATGTTCACTTTCAAAACTGCTAAGAGAAAGGCAACAAGGAAAAAATTAACTTGTGGTACTCACTGCTACAAGATATCAAGGAAAACTTAACAAAACCCCTAAAATTAGACCATTACACAAATGATAATTTTATAAACTGCTATCATATCCACCAGGGTAAAGACTCTGAGCTCTCAACCTCCATGCCACAAAGAGACATTAAGCATATTTGGGGAGAAATGTCTTCCTCCAGGAAGACATATTTTTTTATAATCATCCATGATAGGGATTTTATACCTATCTCTGGAATACTCATGATGGTTTATCTAGTCCAGTAACCTATGTAAGATTTTTTTTTAACGGTCTCAAGTCTATGAATCCACAATTGTCTCTTTCCTTCCTATCCCCTTTGTGGCACTAGCTCTTTATTAGAAAGTTAATAAACTTTGTGTATGTTCTAAAGATAATATTGAAAACTGCAAAATTGTGTTCTGCATTTTATAATTGGTGTGGAAAAAAGGGGGAGATCTAATCCTATTGGGCTTCTCTCTCTTTTGCTCTCTCTCCCTTTTTCCCTTTTGATGGTAAGCAGCAAATTTTAATTAGCTTCATTTCCACAATTCAGTCATGCATATGTAATCTTTGTTCACACTTTTATAAAGTAAAATTAAGTGAAAGAAATTGGGTAATAATAGAAAGCTTGTCTGAGCAGAACAAATGTGAATTATCAAACATAAGGAAAGATGACTGGGACTACAGGGCTTGAAGGTGTGCAAGGTTTGAGGTGATTTTTCTGAAACAGAAATGCATAAATAATGCATAGAAACAGGTGCTGATTATCCTGTTTTGGGCATCTTTTGTTCATTATATAGTTGGGCTGCTGAGGTACAGTGATAACCACTGAATGTGAGGAGACTGCTTAATAACAGCTTTCTAATGTTTCTCTTTTATCATGAGCTGAAAGTGTCACATGAACTTGTCTAGTTAATAAAAATCACTTTGTGAACCCACTGTTCTTAGATTTGGTATTGGAGCAGATCACTGTACTGGGCCTCTCTCTTGATTATAGCTGCAAAAGCTATTCTGCCGTTTTGCATTGTAATTTAAAGGTTTCCTAATCCATATACACTCCCTCTAATTAAATGTTTCCAGGGGTTACCTTGGGAGCCTTCAGTGCTATGGTTTGAAACTAAAACTAAAGAGTGCATTAAATTCATTCCCCCTGGGGTGAGACACACGAGGGGGAAGTACATTTTCATATCCTGCTACTCCGGATTATTTTAAAGCATGAGCATGATTGGGATTACTAACTTCATTATTTTTGTTATCTAACATGAGAAGATGGAAATTTAAAGGGAGACAATCGATGTGTCTAAATCTAGAGTTCAGCTTATTTTATAACTTCTGAGAAGACTCTTTAGAGTCTAAACAGTTATTTTAAGAAGCTACCAGTTCAGCAGCAGCAACTAAAAACCAGAACCTCCTGTTGATGTAAATCAGTCCGTGGCTGCACAAGCTGCGTAACAAACACTGCTGCGGCAGATGCTGAGGTCTTCATTAAAGGAAATGTAAAGTAGTGAAGCATGTTGGCATTAACGCATATAGAAGTAAAGTCTGAAGTCCAGTTAATGTTAAACTCATGAGCAGGTACTTTGTCTTCAGCGCCTGTTCACACATTCAGCCTGACCTCACCAACCTAACAGCTTTAGGGGAAACACCTCTTTTTATCCCTGAGAAGGAGCTCCTATTACAGGAAGTGAATTTCAGACATGGGTAGCTTGCTTTTTTTTTTCCCTGAAACCTGCTTTGCTGCCAGTGACTAGGGACAGCCAAGATTTAGGTTAATGGTTAACAGAGCACCTATAACCACACAGAAACTCTGACTTCCTCCTGCTGGGGCCGGGACCAAAAGCTGCCTGTGGTTGCACAGGAAGAGGCAAGCGTTGAAAGGAGAGCAGTTCACACTGCAAAGGGCTGGAGAACGTCAGCTTCACTCAGTAGAGAAAGGAGGAGGAAAATCCAAAAGGAGCAAGAGGTTTTTGCCATAAAGATAGGTAAGAGCTGAAACACTTTCCTGCTCGGCTTATTGACTCAGTGGCTGTTGCTAACAAAACGCACAGGTGTGGCGAGTTGAGACGCATTCGTTGTACCTGACTGCTCCGACCTGTGCGTCTCGGTGAAAGGGGCAAAGCGAGAAAGGATCTATTTGCTGTGAATTTGAACGTCAGAGAGGGCAGGAAGGCTCTTCCTCCCTCCTCCTCCCCCCAGGGGCTGCTCATGGCAGGACAGACATCCCCTTCAGACTGTTCTCATCTCATTGACCACAGCCACATCTCTGAGTTTGAGGTGCCTCTTTGGATCAAGATCACTTTGGCCTCAGTGTATGTCTGCATCTTTGTTGCGGGCATCTTGGGCAACAGCATCACCATCAAGGTCACCAGGATCCTGCAGAAGAAAGGCTACCTGCAGAAGGAGGTCACAGACCACATGGTGAGCCTGGCCTGCTCTGACCTGCTGGTCATCCTGCTGGGCATGCCCATGGAGTTCTTCAGCGCCATCTGGAGCCCCTTTTCCACCCCCAATGGCAACATGGCTTGCAAGCTCTACTACTTCCTCTTTGAAGCCTGCAGTTATGCCACTGTGCTGCATGTCGCCACCCTCAGCTTTGAGAGGTACGTGGCTATCTGCCACCCCTTCAAGTTCAAGGCTGTCTCTGGACCCCGCAAGGTGAAGCTGCTCATCGCCTTTGTCTGGGGGACGTCTGTCGTAGTGGCTCTGCCCCTACTCTTTGCCATGGGCACAGAATATCCCCTGGAAACCATCGAGGGCTACCAAGGTATGACTGCCTGCGTCAAGCCTACGCCCAGGCACCACCTCCCTGAGCTGAAGCACAATATGACCATCTGTACCAGCCTCTCCTCCAAGTGGTCTGTCTTTCAGGCCAGCATCTTCAGCGCCTTTGCTGTGTACATCATAGTTCTGGGATCTGTCACCTTCATGTGCCGCAGCATGATGAAAACCCTGATGATCCACAAGGAAGGAACTGTGGCAGTGAAGGGTGGACTAAGACACCAGGAGCAGTGCCTCAGAAAAAGTGAGAGCTCGGAGGGCAAGAGCTCCAGGAGACATGTCATTTTATTCCTGGGTAAGAGCCCTGTCCTACTCTGCCTCCCCTCCCCTGCCCCCTTTCTACCTGGGAAGGAAACCCAGAAGCCTCCATTTTATCTCGCCAAGTTCCCCCAAATGGGGGATGTATGGTTCGAAACCGGTGCAAAATGAGGGTGAGGGATACTTTGGGTTGCAATGATATATTTTAAGAAACCTGATTTCCCTGCATGTTTTTGACTCACTCTTCTTGTCATTAGAACAGGTGGGAGGGAAGAAGAAGGAAAAATCCATTTACTGTCTGCTATTTACATTGTGTGATTATACTGCATGCCTACATGCAGCAATATGGGTAATACGGTGTTGCTGCTTGACCTTTGGGGTAGCAATAGGCAACAGTTGCCTGGATATAAAGTAGCTCTACTTGCATGTTTTCCCATTAAATTAAAATATGTGCATATTTAGTAAGGCTCTTGATGGGAGGAAAGACTGTCTTGCTAGATCTGAAGCTTGTCCCGCTCCGAAGGCATGTCCCTGTTAATTCAGGATGCTCCCTGGAGGGTACCCATTTAGCCTCAGCAGTTATGGCTGTGTTGCATCTGAGCATTAAGAAAGCTGGGCTGGAGAGTTGATTTGGTCTTGCAAATTGCTGTTGCCCTCTTTGAATTTTTTTTCCTGGTTTTATTTGAAGGCCTATAACCTTGGAATTATGTTTGATTCTGATCTCTCTCGCCACATTTGTCAGACAAAAACTAATCAAGCTGTCATTTCACCAACTTGGAATCTTTCCAGGCTGTGATCCATGTAGTCTCCATGTTTGTTGATGCTCTTAGAGGCACTCTTAATCATGCCCTGGCTGCATTACCACTAGTTCTTGTTTTGTTGGGTTGCTTAATATGATACTGGATATAATAAATGAACCATCTAGAGTATGAATACACAGTAGACCTAGTATTTCTGTGTTGCTTTTTGGTGGTCTGCTTGATATTGCAGAGGGGGAATTGAAACTTGTGGGTCTGTCCACTTCTACAGCTTTAAGTAGATTAGCTTTTTTACGACTTTTTTTTTTCTTTTTTCTTTCCCTGAGCATTCTCTGCTTCCTCATCTAGTTCTGCTTTTGCCATGATCTATGGCTGGGATGTGAAGCTGGAGGGCAAGGAGCCCAGGGTGCCCCCAGCTCCTTTTTTGCTGCACCTGTGTTAGAGTTGGGAACATGGTGAAAACCTGTCATACAGACAAGGCATATGACTTAAAGGTTTGGGGAAAGGGTGGAGCTGCACACTGTACCAGCAGAGAGGGTGACTAAGGCTTCAGATGGGAGATGTGACACTCCGGGCTGTACAGAGCTCTTCCTCATGCTCATAGGGTACATCTAACAAAGAAATCATCTCCTCGCACAAGGTGTCTGTTAGTTTGGGATGAGAAGCCCCATATCTGGGTGATTAAAAGGGCTCTCGGTATCCTTACTCCACTGAAAGTACTGATTTCTGGGGTAGATGCTTAGCAGCTAATGCTAAATACAGCATGTTGCACAAAGCAGAAAAAGAAAGAAGGCTCTGCTCTTTAAGTGCTACTGTGGGATCCTTAAATGTCTGTGGATCTCTCTCCCCTTGTAAATTATCACCCACAGCTACATTAAAGCCCAGTCTAAGATCCAAATCCTGTAGCAAGTTCTAGCTAGGTTGAGAGGTAAATTGCCATGGCTTTTCTTCCCCTTCTTGATTGGTGATGGTCCAGCGTGGAATAGGGCGGAACTAGTGCTGCTTGCAGAAGTGTTAAAAAGCTAAATGAAAGCAATTGGCTTGTCCTTTATCTTAAGGGAATTTTCTGCCAATATCTGACACTTCCTCTGTGCTCTCAGCTTTCTGGAACCAGCAGATACTTCTGTGAATTCCCCAAAATTATTTCAGTGGCAAGACTCTTAATACGAGTCTTGCTAATTTACTTGGGTTGGGAAATAAATTAATAAACTGAGGAGGAAGAAACTGTGGCCTGCATCCCTGAGAACAATGCAAAGCAATTTAATCTGGAGATTTCATAAGAGTGATGCTTTAGGGCAGTTTTAACCCAGAAGAAATGAACATATAAATTGTTTACAAATCGCTGAATTTAAATATAGTGATTTAGAAGTCCTCTTTGCTTTTCATTTAACAGATGGGTCAAATTAAAACAAATACGTGTGCATTCCCAACATATTTCACTTTTAATGTGAAATGTAAATGACAGTATATAGCATGATGTCTTTGAACATCTAACAGCAATAAAAACAATTTAGCATTTTCTTCTTCTAGTTGTTAAAAGTGGTAAGTTCTATAAAATGGAGATTAAATTCATAAATCTCCTGACGATGAGAAAAAGCTAAGTAGAAGACACAAGAAGGAACTGATGCTTTTTTAGTGTCACGTTATTGTATGGCACCCAAGAAAATTCATGAAAATGAACTGTAAATGTTGAAAGTGAAAGACTACTTGCCATAGGTAGTATTGACGCTTGCAGGACGGGCTCCAGATGGGGTGATACCACTGCTGTGATGGAGGAGGAAGGTGACAAGGGGCCAAGTGAGGAGAGCACCACCGTGCTGGGGAGGCTGAGCTCATGTGGGGAAGAGCTTTTGTCCAAGGAAGGTGGCTGCAAGGTTCAAATCTTTCGGCTTAAAGCCCAAACGATCTGGTTGGGGATTTAAAGTCCTTGATGTAGAGATGTCAGTTCCTTCTGTTTCGGGCTACCTTGCTACGCTCATGGTCGAGAGGAGAGACTGGCCCAACAGCTACAATAGCAACTCTATGCCTGGTGTTGGGGAGGGGGTACTTCCAGGGGCCGTTCAGCTTGAATTTTGGTGGATTTGCCCCAGTGGAGGAATGCAAATTTGTCCCAGTATTTTGGAGAAAATAAATTCTGTTTTTATAAAGTAGGCTGTGCAGTGCTGTTCCTTCCAACTTCCTTCCCACTATTGCTGTTGGCTTCAAGAAAAACATGATAGCACATGTAAGTCTCTGCTTAATGCTCCTGCTCCTGAAATTAAGCATTTTGTGCTTTTGGATAGACTGGAGCATACTTCCCGCAATCTCTGTGTGTGTGACTTATTTAATCATCTTCTGAGTCATGCGGTAAAACTCCACTGCCTCCAGTGGGTCAGCCCATCCATATGAGCAGCGTAGATCAGGCTGGTTGACACTGTGTGGGTTACCTATGTTTGTTGTTGTTAAAGCAGCTTTGCTCATGTTGTGACAGCAGATCTTTCTTCTAGTGAAGGTCTACTTGGGTCTGTTTGAGTGTGGCTTGTCATGAATTGCAGGGAAAATATAGCTGAACTTAATTTTTTTAGTGGTTCATAGCAGCATTTGTTAATAAAAGTTTCTCCACCCCCAGCAGCAGAAACTGGATAGCTGTAGTGCTTATGAAAATACTTGGCTGATGACACTTTGATGAAATGCAAGCTTTTAACAGTATTCAAAACCTCCTAATGCTTGACCCACCCCGACAGGGATTGATTCAGTCTTTGTGGCTACTCAATCTTGTCTTTCTCCTGTGGCTGTAAAGGGCAGGGCAGTGATCAGAGGGCTACCTAAATGGTCACGAGGTGCCGCTGGGGAACGCTTGCTGCTCCAGCGCCCGAGCTGAGGCCCCTGCCACCGTAGCAGTGAGCTCTTAGAAAGGGTGAGTTTGGAGACTTATATGTATTATTATATATAACTGGGTTATAGCAAACAAAGAAGGAGAATGTAACGGAAGGATCCTGTACAAGAGAGATCCAGCTAGTGCAATAATTATAAATGTTACAAAAAGAAAGCACTGTCATAGCTGAAACTATGTAAGTTAAAAATCTTTAGGAAATGTTAACAGGTGGCCTGCTCACTGGGAAAGGGGAGCAGTCGGGACAAGCTTCCACACAAGCTGCTGGTGGGGTTGGCCTCGGCACCAGCTGCTCCCTGCCAGCAGTGCCTGCTCGCTGGCCATGGCTACATCCTTCTTAATCTGGTCAATAATATAAAGCCACATTTATACAAAAGCAGCTGTATGGTTTGTCATTAGACTAGATCTGACTGACCTGAACTTGTACTCTACAATGAAGTGAGTTTTGACTATCCCAGATGAAAAATGTATTGCTTCTAAAGCTTCTGTGATATTTCCCTTGGCAGCTTCAGTTTTGCGCTTCTGCTAAAAGCCTTAATTATTTTGTATAAAGCAGCCTCAAGCCTACCACAGTAAATACATTGAAATAAAAAAGTCCTTTAGTGTTGCTACATCCTCTGCTTTTCTTTGTATACACTTCCAATTTGCCCTTTGGAGCAATACTCTCCTGTTTGCACAGCAGAGGGGTCCCACTGCATGGGGCTGCTAGGCACTGTGGGTGCTTTCCCGTTTGCCAGCCGGCATCTGGGCAGCACTTTTCTGTCTCTTGACCATGATGAAACATCTATCCATCCTGAGCTCTTCCTTCCAGAAAAGAGAAGTATCAAAGTAATCTGACTGCTACGAAAGTGTTGAGGTGGATACATTAAAGCACTGCTGTAGCTGCAGCAGTTGGCAAGAGCCAGAGCTGCAGCTGGACCTACCTAACTGGAGACTCTGCTGGTACCAGCCTGGCACCGTCAGCTCCCCCATGCCAAGCGGGGCAGATAATTCTCTCTGCTGTCTCTTTCCCATCACTACAGAACTGCAGCTTTTCTGCTTTGGGACCTTGTGATGTAAGATGAGTTTTACCTACATGCCTAGACAGCAAATATCCTACAGCTTCTTTAATGAGCAGGGAAGGGAATTGCTTATCATAATCTATGGCAGTGCCTCCATCTGAGAACGACAGTCTGGTGGTGGGGTTTTTTTTATTTTTCTTTGGTCTAACGCTTAAGTATGTCAAATACACTGAGTGTCAACCTGAAGGCAGTAGCAGTGGTGGTTTCATGTGATGTGGTATGGTACAGGTAGCTTCAGGTCTGGTCTGCTTTATAGAGCAATAGCAGCTAGGGGCTTTACTGAGACTCTGGTAAGTGCCACAGAAGGCAAGAGAGTCCCTGTCTCTAAATCCAAATAAAATGGGCAAAAGGGAAGGGCTGGAAAAGCTAGACAGAAAGAGGTCAGTGACCTGACCAAGGCCACAAATGCTATGGAGATTCACAAATGCATCTCCTGAATCTTGTGCTAGTGCTCTATCTGCCTGGCCTCTCTCCTGCCACTTTTTTGGTGGTGACTGTTAAAACAATGCCAGGCTATTCTATAAGAATACCAGTGCCACTGTAAGCACCATGAACAGAGCTGTACCTAGCCATAAGCTAAAGCTAGATAAAACTTTGAGTCGAAAATTAAAAAGACCTCTTAGAACTGAAGATGGAGCGCCATTTTTTTCCCCATATACTAGTGCTGGCAGATTAATGTTTTGCTCAGAATAAAGGTATTGTGTGTAGAAATAGCCTTTCCAAAGATCACTAAGGAAATGTATTCTGTAAGGCACTTGGCAAATGGGTTTTCAGGAGGCAGATTACTTCAAGTAGTTGTGAAAAATACGTGGTTGTCATCTAGAGATGACTCAGGCACAGAATAACTTGACAATGGTAGGACTTATGTTACAGGAAAATTAGATGCTTCTTCATAGGCTGGAAATTGGCTGGGGTTTTTCCGTACTGAAAAAGGTAAAGCTTAGGGATAGAACAAAAATTGAAAGAATAACCTAATTGATTAGATTCCAGAACACAGCTCCAGCCCATGTTCTTTAAACTGGGCTTCATTGACTCCTCTTGGTTCATTTCTTTAATCATTCCACTCAGCTGCCTTTCTTCAGAGACTTTGTTGGAGAGGTGCCTGAAGATAAATATGTTGTAGGCTTGATATGATTTTCATCTCTGTGTTTTATACAGTGTCTCCATTCATATATTTCCCTGAGCAGGGCTTCGAATTACACAAGACAAGTAGGAGACTGAATGCACTGAAATGGGTAGCAGAGGCTGAGCAGGGAACGTGAAACACTTAGACCAACAGACGGGGGTCTGGCCATTCAACTGAATAGGACACCCACCCTCTGTCACTAGTAAGATTTTTCTTTTAGGTGCTGCTTTCTGGAAAAGAGATAAAAGCAAAGGATTTACCTACTGGTGTTCAGTAAAATTTGCTTTCCTCTTCTCTGCAGAAGTATTAACCTGGTGTCAATGGCAAAACTGATCAATGCTACTGAATGCTGGTAGCACAAAACCGAAGCTCAGCTATTCAACAGGTGACAATGGAAATGCTGCATTCAGGGATCATGGCTTCTCGGGGCAATTGTGTGCAAACAACCTCCTCTGAAGAGCTGTGGGACTTCTGTTGGTTTTAAAAAAAATACATACCCACAGTAAAATAGAATCAAGGCAAACTTCCAAAATCCAGATATCTGTATGTTCAGTTTTCCCACACTGTAATTTAAAAATGAACATAAGCAGAAACCAGCATAATTTTCCTCCCTATTGTACAGAAAGCAATTTATCTACTCCTGCTTTTAACTGAACTCATGTAATAGAAGATTGTGCTTTTGGCTTAAGTAGACAGTCTTCCTTTCCTCCTACGCCGAGGGATGGCAAAATGGTACAGAGAGAAAAAGAACGGAAGAATAGGGACTAATTGAGGCCAGCACCCCCAGGGTATTTAAGACTTTTGTAGTTTTAATGGAAAAATCAATGTGTGATTACACTTTGCATTAGAGTACTTAAAAATTGCTTCAACATGAAAAGTCTGCAGCTTTAAAAACAACCTAACCCTGCAAATACTGTAGTCAGAGAACCAAATTAACCACTAGTGTAATCCACATAATTCTCCATATGTGATATCCTGGCAGATATGGTCTCTGTGGACACGTGACTACTGTCTTTGCTTCTGTGCACGAGAAGCCCATGAGGACAATGAGTGCTTTACTGATGCTTAGTGAAAATCGCGGCCATGCTTCTGTCTTTCACCTGATGCCTACAAGGAAACTGATATTTCACCTGGTCTGATAGTGAGCTATAGGTGTTGGCACACTGCTTCAGCTTAGCTCATCCTGTGACACACACAGCACAAGTATCTTTCCACTTCTTTATACTCTACCATTTGTGTTGTCCAGAGACTAAGTGGACAGCTGAGGTTTCGTACTTCTGCCCTATACTTGCCTCTGCCCAGAGTCTTTAAGCCTCATTAAAGACTGTTACCAGTGTTGGCCTTAAACTTAGTATTATTAATCTCTCTCTCTCTCTCTTACAAGCTGTAGATAATAAACCTATTGGCCCTTGGTTCTTCTGGCACCCCTAGGTATATGCTAAGAGAAGGAAGGAGGAAAGCGCAGGCAACGTCCCTTGCTGTGGCAGCGTGAGCCAAGAAACAGGCAGGGGGCTGCTGCCTTTGGGGAGCTGAGGTCTGTCTGTGTCACCTCAGCTTCTGAAAAACACACTCTGTATCATGGCAAACCCGCTCTAGGACATATTTTCTTACAAGTAGAAGCCTTGGACGCAGTCTCTTTCTTCAAAGAGTGGATAAGAAAGCAGGAAGATTTATTTCCATCAAAGTGGAGAAATACAGATGTTGCTCCAGGTATGAAATGAATTGAGGGAGATAGCCCTCAGATAGAGTACAGCAGGCCTACATTAAGTAACCCTGTCCCATCAATTTTGGTCTACTGCCCTCATTCTTTGGTCAAGAGACTACTGTCTTAAGCATTAATTTTCCAATTTCTCTCTGTTTTCTTGCTATCTCTTCTGAGCCAGACACCATCTCAAATGTAGATTGCTCCTGCAGCTCCCCAGTTTCAGTAGCTAGGACTCATTTGTGGCAAGTTCACAGATGATTTATTGAAGTCTTCACCTGTGAAAACTAAATGCATTATCTATTCCTCTATTGTTTCATATTCCAATTATACCACATTTCACAAAATTAAATCTTTTGTTTTCCTAGCTGATGTTAAGACCATTATCTTTAAACAATGATTGCTAGCCTGTGAATTTTAATGGAAGAGAGCTTTAATATCTGAGCATTTATTAGTAATGTGAAGCTTTCAGTTTTATCCTGCATAACTTCTTGGTTTCCTAAAGGCAACATTTGTGTTAGAAAGTGAGAACCAACCAACTGCCAACCAACAGGTTAAAGATTATTTTCTTCCCTTTCGTTGTTGCAAGTGAGTTCCTAAACCTACAATTTGACTGGATAGGTAGTACAGTTGAAAAACTAGTAAGAAGGAATTTTAAAATTATGTTTTCCACTGAAGATAAACAGTTAAGATTTCGACTTACATTTGGCACAATGTGCTGTAGCACTTTTTTAGCCTTTTTTGAGGGCATCATAAGCATGTTTATGATGCTAGATGCCAGCCCTACACTTAAGTGAGAAAGCAGTTATCCTTCTGATCTCTGTTGTGGATGCATGAGTAATATCAAGGTCAAAATATTATGGATTAAATGAGTCTGCCAAGAACCCCTTGATCATATAAATAGTGACTTACAAGGAAAGGTGAAACTGAGAAAAAGGTCTGGTATTGTTATAAACTAACTTTTCCTTGTTTCCCCTTAAGCTGTTTTTAGGCCTCTGGTTGTTGCGTTTAATTCTCTCTTAAAAGCACTTACTATGTTTGTTCTTACGACTTCTTAAAAGAAGGTGTTTAAGTTGAAAGTGCATCTTATGGGGTTAGAGTTGGGGATCTCTCTGACAGCAAGTGTATGCTTGTTACAGAAACATGCAGAGAGAGTTCTGTGAGCACTCAAAAAACGCTTGACATCCACCTGTAAACAGGTGCACATATGTAATAATTACCAAGAAACTAAACTTTACTCATGAGTATAAAGAATCCCAGACACTGAAGTGCATTAGAGAAGATAACATTGCTTAGCTATCCATCCTTGTCCTCACTCAGCGTAAATGGCTTTCTTTTCTCATGTTTTATTAGGTAGCATCTGCAGATATTGAAGAAGCCATTCTGCTCCAATCTCTAGCTGAACCCTGCAAAAGAGCTCAGATGCAGCCCCTTTCAGAGGGTAGTCTAAATATTTTGTCCCTGTTCATATAGCATTTCTGCAAATCCACCTTGCTTTGCTCCTCTATATAATATTGCCAGCTTGCTTTTTGTTGAATGCAATGATTGTCTTGCATAGCTAAAAGAGGGGCTGCCTCACACTCAGTCTTTTGTTTTAGTGGTATATCTAGCATGGTGCTGCTGAAGGTGATTTTGATTTGAAGAAATATTAGAAGACTGTCCTGATTGCTCCTTCCTAGAAAAATCCCTAGAGTTCAGCATCTATGTACCCCTTCTATTAAATTGCAATAACTACAATTATTCTAGCACTTTTTCCAGAAAGTGTAAAATTTAAATTGTGGAACTTATTGTTGTGGAGGCCAAATGTAAAAGTGGGCTCCAAAAGAGATTAAATGTAACCTTGAAGGATAGTGCTGTCAAGAACAAGCTATAATCTCTATTTTAGAAAGTCCTGATATTGCTGAGTGCCAAAACCTCTGTGAATAGTACAGGAAAATCCCTCTATGCTTGTTCCTTCTCCCTCAGATGTCTATGTGGGATCATCACAGAGAGAAATGAATGGGCAGATGAGTCCCAGGCCTGTCCCAGTATGTCTGCTCTTAATCTGAAACTTTCTGTATATGCCGAAATAGGCAAGTAATCAGAGTCTGCCTTCAGCCAGGTACAGGAACATGAGCTTTTTAAGATGGTAGAACAAAAAGGTTGATTGGACAAGAAAAAATCGATTAAAATGCTCTCCCTCAAATGTTGGTTACTTTTTTCCTACACCCCTCTGCCCCCCCAAACATAAACTTTTCAAGAAAAAAATGTATTCATTACTGGGTGTGTTTTTTATTTGTGTGTGTGTGTGCCAAAATGTGTCGCGTTTGATAAGCTCCGGTATTTGTTGATTTTTTTAATTCCTATGCCTCACATTCTGTCCCTCTAATACAGACAACTTTTGAGCTCCCTGATTTTGAAAATAAAACTGAACTTAAATTTGTCCCTTAAAGGCATTAAGAATGAAGGTCCTCACCAACTGAGTCTCTTAGTAATGCTTAAGGATATCTACAGAAGAGAAGCTCTTGAAACTGCTGTGACTGAGCCAACATTCAGAATTAAACTTTTAAGGTAACTAAAGATTGCGGTACCTCAGCAATAAGGTACACAGAGATTCAAACAGTCTTTATCGTGGACATGACTTTAACATATCAGATTTTTAACCATTAGATAAGAACTAACGTGGTACGGTGAAGGACAAACAGAAGTCAAAAGCAAGCACACTGGTCAAGTTTGCCCTTGCCCTTCAGACAGTGAAATTGTTAAAAGCCTTCTGGCTTTCTGTCACAAGTTTATTCAACAGATCTTTCTGATCGGTTGAAAGAAATGCAGGTCTAAAATGGATGGAATGGGTTGTGTCACAAGTGTTCAAAAGATGGTATTTAAGTGATCTTTTGTCTTGAAAGCTGAAATACCTAAATTCTAGTGATAGTAATGATGACATCAACTCCTGCCAAAATGTGTAAAAGCATCTGTTGCTATTTGCAGATGTACACATACCTTTGAAAATCTTGGACAATGATTCTAGGGGGTAACTTAGCTACTGATGTATAATGGGTTAAAATATATCTTTTTTTAAACTTGAACTTTTGAAAAAATGCAATGTCTAACTACCCGTGTTGAGGTTGGAGAAAAGGGCTACAAAGATGACTGGAGAATGGGGAGACAAACCTGTAACAGAAGCTAAAACAAGGTTGTATCGTTTAATGTAGCAAAATGAAGAATACAGCTGGCTTTGAGTTGTCTGTAAGGACATTGGGGCAGTGAGTACCAAGGAAAGAGGAAGATCTGGTTTATACCCTGGTTTGAAAATCTTGCAAAACTGATTCAGTAACAGCCATATGCAGAGTGCCTCCAGGTACAATCAATCTGATCTCATTGTGCAATGAGTTAAGCTTAGCAGTCTTGCCGTGCATCTTTAGAAACTGCCCAGGGAGCCCAGCCTGTTTAAGTTAGGCCTTATGGCAAGGAGTTTGCAATTGCCGTTGTTTCAGTTGTAGGGCCAAGGACCTTCCCTCTAGCATGCACAAATCTTCCTCTTCAGCTTAGAGACTTGTGTCTGAAAGTTGTAGTACCCTTGATTAACTCTGAATTTACAGTGCTTTAAATCCATGTTAAGTATGGATTCGCTGATTTGGTCTATAAAAAAAAAAAGCAATAGAAGAGCAAAATGAGAGAGTTCTTCTGAAACTGCTATCTGCTGGTCTGGTGAGTACGAAGGGCCATCACCCCTCAGCTGGAGCTGTCTGAGCAAAGGCAGAGCAGATCTGATCTCTCTGTGCCTGTGGAGGTTTTTGAGTGTATACCTCTTCTCTCTTTCAGTGCTTCTCTTGTGCCCTTTCTTAAAAGATTTTCCCCACCTAGCGTACTTGGAGGCAGCCTTGGGAATTCATTGTTAAAAGTTAATGTCTGGAGATTGAAACTTTCCATTGTCTTGATTCCTTTCCCTTTTCCTATTCCTGCTCATATACACGTCTACTGAATTCTAAAAAGCTTTTTGATAGCAACTTGAAATTCAAATGTCCCCTTTCTATTTGTCTTCTGGTCCAAGCCAACATTTAAATGCATTCTTTTCTATTATAAGGAGCATATTGACAATTTAGGAAACATTGTCCTGCAGTGCAAATGCTCTGATATTACAAAATATTGCCATGTTCTCTGCATTGATCTAAATGATGACATTGGCACAAGAACTAATAGGTCTATAGGGGCCATGAATGAGTACAGACAGAAATGAGAAAATTTCTGATCATGAGAAGGACATGTTCAGGGACAGCCTTCCAAGTGGAGAGCTGGACCAAACTAGTTCAGTTTCTGGGGTAGAGAACGTGATGAGTTCTGCAAGTCCATGATGTGGTTGCCCGTGCTGGGAGTGGAGGTGCGTCTCTGGTCATAAAGCCCAGGCCTCCACTGGGTTGGAAGGAAGAGGTTATGTTTATTGCTCCTTGGTGTGGCACTGTGTGACTCCATATCCTCCTTTGGGAGGGTGCTGAACTTGCAAAGAAGGTCCAGCAAGCTTATGCAAGCTGAACATTTTCTTGGCAAATACCTGTTGCCAAAAGGAGACTTTCAGAAAGCTGTCCTGGGACCACGCGGCTTGGTGCACACATGGGTCCCTGCCTGTAAGTGAAGGATCCATTTCCTGCGTGTTTTAGTCTCTGAATCAAGGGCAAGATATCACCTGTGCTGCTCCTCCTCTTGCTGCCGCCGATCCACTCTGCCAGCCTGCCTTGATACCCTCCTTCACAACCTACATGGCCGTCAGTCTCCTTGTGCCCGATGACTGGTGTTCAAAAGCTTGCCCCTGAGTCCCTGTCTCCAAGAAAGAATTGCTTTAACCATATCAACTGGAAGTGAAATTTATAATGACTTAATGTTTATTTGCTGACAGGCAGGAATGTCCTCTAAATTGACTGTCACAGCTCAAATGCGATGCTGGAGGACCAAATCATAACCTCTTGTTGGCCTTCAATCAAACAATGTTAAGTTTAGGGAGTGCGGATATTATTTTGGCCTCCCTGGATGTATGGATAGCATTCTCATTTTAAAGTTTTATACAATGAAGTTATATTTGATATTTGCATAATTCAAATAGATGAAATCCTCAAACAGGCACAGAAGACTTGATTTCATTAACTTGGGATGCAGCCATTCCCATCTCTCATGCAAATGGCAAATACCTTTCCTGTAAGTATACTTTAAAGATTCATTTCTTTCTCTAATCAAGTGGTGAAATCCTACCCACGGGAACCAGAATTGATTTCTTTTCCCTTCAGACTGAATAGCATAGACCTTACTTGGGTTAACTTCTGTCATGAAATGTAAGGTTAACCTTTCTGTGTGCTGCGAATCAGCTAAATGTGTTCCTGTTTGCTGCTCCAACATACTGAAAATGTACACAGTGTAGTCGTCCTGCAAATGTAGCCGTCAGCTCAGGGAAGCTCTGCCTATTGTCAACAAGGATCTATTTCCACTGAAACCCTGACCTTGAAAGCTCGTTTTTAAATTTCCTCCTGGGCCTTGAAGGCTGTAATTGATTATGGTTGTTTTGGTTTTAGTCTTTAACAATCAAGGTGAAGAATTGCTCCCAAATTTGTTAAAGTGTCAGGAGGAAGGCAGCTTCCCCACACCGCATGGACAGTGTCAAGGAGCCACAACGGGCTCTCGCAAGCCTTTGACGAAGCACTGACCTTTCTGGTTGGAAATGGGAATTGGACCGAAATGGTCCTCTCAGAGGTCCACCTGTGCCTTGCTCTCTATGGGGGACCTCCTGGGGCATGAGAGAGCTCCACTGCATTAATGCAATTTAATAGGGATCAGCGGAGAATTAAAGGTATCTGATGTTGGTCCAAGTAGTCTTAGGGAATAGTCCCTCACACTATGTAGCCTGAGCCCATGGCTGGGACTCCTGTCCATAGCAGTGCTTAGGTGAATTTCCCCCTCTCCTTACTACTGAATTGTCCACATATCTTTGTATGCTATTTTCTGGTTCACCTTCTTGGTATTAAAGCTCTGCATTTTATTTTCTGTCTTTCAGATATATCACTTTTCACTTCAGTTGTCTTCTATTAGTTGAAACTGATAGCCTGACCCCTTGGCCACTGTGCTTCTCCGAAACATTTCCCAGTGCTTTCATCAAAAGCAGGATGCTCTGCTACATTCTAATGAAGAGCTGCTTTAAAAACAACAACAAACAACAAAAAAAAGAAGGAAAAAATGTATTTTTCTTGGTAATTTGGGATGCTTAGTTTTCTGGTTCTCTTTGTCTTAGAACACAAAGTAGTCATTGGGGAGGGTTTTTTCCTTTGCACTGAAAGTGAATTTATGGTGTGCTCTGCCTCTACTGCCTGCTAGCCTGCCCTGTAGAAGAAAGCAGTAGGAGGTCAGCTGCATTGAATGGCTCAAGAAAAGTCAAGATGTCCTGAGTTTTCCTCTTGTATTAAAGGAATATTTGGCACTAATTGGCACTAATTAGTAAAACCTCCCTTAAGTGTATACACATTGTGGTATTTCACCTCTCAAATTCTTGGTGTGGGGATGCACGCTGGGTAGCAAGCACTGAGCTTGCTCTGGTGTTTTGGTTCCTACATCACATGTCAGCTGCCTTTCACAAATGAGTTTAAACGTTCAGCACTGTGGTTCCTGAGAGATTTTGATCAGTCTGGCTTTACTGCTTCATTTAGTTAAACTTTGCACTGCCCCTTTAAACCTCTGAGTTGCCTGCACCGCTGGGGCTTGCAAGGCCCAATACCTGGTATCAGCTCAAACAAAGGAAGCAGCAGACTGAGAGATACTCTGTCTCCGCTTTTCTGGCGGTTCATGTGACACCAAAAAATGTGGCTTTTTGATACCAGGGAATGTTGAAATGGTCTATATCTATATAGGTCCACAGACGTGTGTATATATACATACATATATAGGAGTATTGACTAATTAGGAGTAGCCATTCTCACCAAACCATTTGTTGTATCTCAAGGCACATCCATCACGCTGAGCAGCTTCCTCACACTTTGTAGTTACAGCGCCCAGAGCCTTCTTGGTTGGCAACATGTTGCATTTTGCAAGAAAAGCAGCCCAAAATAATAGGGCCTGAAACAATTGCTTCCTCTTTGTGTAGCTGGAACACTTGGAGGTTTCTTTTCAGTTTTGGGGTGGGTTTTTGGTTGGTTGGTTGGTTTGTTTGTTTGTTTTAGTCTTTAAGCAGGCTCAGCTCAGGGGGCCCCAGCTCCCATCCTGAGCAGCCACATTTTGGAGAGAGCCTCATTCAGCAAAAGCCCCAAGAGCCTAGAAAGTGAGGCAAATGCCATGCTTGTCGGGGTGCATTGGAGATTAATGCACTGAATTCAGTAACAGCTAGAAGCATTTCAGACTTCTGGTGACAAAAATCTTGTTGACTGAACTCTACTGAACTCTACTTTCAAGTCGTTTCAGGTCAGGAATAATTGCCAACTTTACATCACCATTTTAAAATTCTTTATCCCTTGAAGCAACACTGAGAAAGTCAGTGTCCCTAAGGTTCAAATCTTCTTTATTTCATTTTCCTACTATTTTAATATATCAATGGTTCTGATCATTTATGCCCAATATGGTTTTGAGGAGAAAATTCTGAGGCGTGAAAAAATCTATTTGAAGTAAAACATCATGCTTTTGATCCAAGGACTGATGTTCTATAGGAGCAATAGAAACAAAAATCTCATGATAACCCCTCTGCTTTCCTAAAATAGAAAACCTGCCTAGTTAATGAATATAAATGAATGTACATTCACTTCCTTTTTTTGAGGTTACTAAAGCTGATTAACATCAGGTACCACAATTTATTTAAAGCAGTTGAGTAATTATTCTGCTTCCTATCCCATGAACATGCAACTTATTTATTAGTGAGGGATTGGGGTTTTTTTAAAGTATATCCTTGAAATCACATTGGGGACATATCTTTGTCATCATCAGAGTTTTAAAATAAGTATTTTACAATAAGTAATTCTGGTATACAAGCAAAGAAGAAAAATTGGGCAATGCTATAGAAATTCAATAAACTGTGATGCATCGTCTTACAGGAAAGGACCTGAAATCCTTAGGAGTGAAATAATGTATTGACAATTTGGGGTTACACAAGTAGAATTCAATATTCAGCATAATTAAATTAGAAATTGATAGCTTCAGCAAAACAAAACAGTTTTTCATATAAAATTTAAAACGGGTGAAGCTACTTTGCTTTATTGTGACACTGGGTGGATCAAGGTGCTTTGGCTGAGAGTTATTCTCCAGCAGATCATCATAAAGTGACTTGTATGTGTTGGCCTTTCCTGTTATGTTAGTCTAATGAGAATTTATTCTCTGCTTGCTAATAGAGGCTGCCATAGCTTCTGCCGTGTTGTTAGTTATGCCAAGCAGGTTAAGTTACTCTGTCTAGGTCCATCTTTGCTAAAATTGCATCTTCCTTTCTCTCCAACCATCCATCCTCAGGACTGAGAAAGACAGAGAGAGAAGTGAGCAGATACTGGCTGCAGTCTGAGGTGGCTAGGAGCTGTGCAGTTGTGGAGATTTTGCAGACTTGTTCCTTGCTGTCCCTTTTGTTAATGTTAATAATCTGGCTGTTGAACAGTAATCCCTTTAACCTGGTTAAAAGTTGTTCTCTAAGGCTGCATAGTTTGAGATATTATTGGAGTCTTCTTTGGGCTGGGAACACTTTAATTCTTCATGCTTGGTAATCGTCTATAAGGGCATGTAGAATTGTGTGTGAAGGAAAAGAAACACTGAGATTCTTAAACATAATATTATTATTATTTTCAATGTAGTAACACTGTTTTATATTAACTATCACTTCAGTATGAAAATTCTATTTCAGGATTAATGACTAAATCATAGGCACTTCTGGCCAAAATAAATGAAACTGTTGATGTGAGCACCGTAACAGAGCAGAGTTTCAGTATTAGGTCTGCCTTCCCACAGGAACACATGCATAGCCCTCATTAGTATGTGCAAGTTCTGTGTATGTACCCGTAAAGGAACATACACCACTTAAAAGCTGGGGGAAAATCAAAAAGAATCTGCTCTGGAAGTTTCCCCACCAAAGCACTTGAACCTCATCTAAGGAGTATTATGGGACAGAAGAAAGTTCTGCAACTGGTGAACTTCATGGCAAAGTTGCATTTCATCCTCAGACCAGTTGTAAAAAGACAAGTTAAAATAAATCTACATTCTGTAGATGTGCAGACAATTCATGAATAAAATGTAATTCTGCAAGCAATGTATTATGGCTATAATAACAAGTTAAAAAAAATTCAAAGCAGGTGGATGCTGCTCATTTAGAATTACCAACTTCTGAAAACAATGATATCCGGTAGCCTATCCTGACTTAGCAAAAGCAGTACTGATTTATACAGATGTAGGTACTTCAGTGATGTAATTTATCTATTACATAGTAGTATTTTGGAGCCCAGTCTGAGACCAAGGACCCACTGTATATGCACTGTACAGACAAGAAGAAAGAATCTCTATGTCAAAACATACACAATCTACATAGAACCAGAAAGAATAGTAAAAAGAAAATTCAATGTATGCAGTTGATCTTCTCTAGCTTTTATTAACACAGCTGTTGCATATTAAGTACATGTATTAAATATTTTGAAACTAGATAAGAAATGTTTATTTACTGAAGAAAACTGGCCCAGCTACTTCTGAGAACCACAAGCTACGTGACAACTGTGTAGCATGTTTTAGGTAATTCAGTTTTGCATTTCCTGAAAATGCACATGCAAGAATCTTCATTGTAAAAACAATTCTTTTTCTTTGAAGAGATCATCATTGCCAGGAGCTCCAACATATGTTGCATTTTTTTAAGATATTCATCATGGGTTAGTAGATGAAAATGAACTGCAGTCAGCGGTCAAGGGGAGATGGATTTGAGTAGCAAGAAATGTTGCTAGTAGACTTTCATTGTCAGCCACCTCTGATGCTGGTGTTGGAAGATGAAGAGGATTATTTGCACCAGCTTGTAGCTGCTCAGAGGAAAAATAACTTCTGTGTATTTGCGGATTAGGCTAGACATAGACTTTGCTTCTCTGAAGAAAACTCCTTAATATAACTTGTGTGGAGGCTCTGAAATGCAGCCTGTTTGTATTTCTCCCTTGGCAGTGTTAGAAAACCTCATCTCTCCCTGATCTGCATTTGAACAGTCTTCATTTTTCTCTCTTTTAGATAAGGGACTTCTCTGCTTTAAACACTTCCTCTCTTTCTCTCTCATTTGAGCATGGAAATGTTGGGAGTTGGTTTTTTTTTCATCTTGAGCCTGTGTAATAGTCCAACTATTTGCTTTACAGTGTCTCTGGTTTGTCATTGATGGGCAGTCATATTTCCAAATGGACTGACTACAGCTCTCCTGAGTGAGTCTGTTTTGTCTGATTGTGTCTTGGCGTAACACAGGGACAGCCTGCAGGCTTGTTTGTTCATAGTCCTGCACATTCAGACACATTCGTGCATTAAATGTCTGTGCTTTATGCATTTAGGATGGCAGGCTTCCCGTGACACGCAGGGTGTAGGCTTATAATTTCTCATATGCAGTTTCATGTGCAAAAGAACTATATGGAGTGTAGAAAAATTAAGAGAGCAATGAAACTGTACAGTTTAATTCAGGCACACATCACTCCACAGAAATAGCCATTTGTGTGAGTGATGTGGGTGTCACTTTAATGCTGGCTGCACAACCAAATATTTTGGACTTTTGAAAAGACCATCTGATGCTAATAGTGCAGGTTTTCTGAGCCCATGATATCAAGATGTCAAGAAATGAAGCTGAAACCTCTCCTTCCTTTCTCCTTTTTCCTCCACATCTTCCACCAATATGCCAATTCTAGGTCAATCAGCAATGAACAAACATGCGGGATCTCTAAATGGGATAAATGCGTACAGTTTACTACTGGCACTTGATTTGAGACCAAACATGAGTAATTAACCAGTTTTTGGAGACTGATCTTTTTGCCCTACCTGCAATCCCTTTCTCCTCAGCTGGCTGAGCAGCAGTCTGTGAGTATGTACCTGCAGATAACACAAGAAATTGCTTTGAAGCCGTCTCTCCCTGAGTATCTTCCCTGCCTTTAATTTGGTAGTTTATATGTGGAAAATATGATTATATAGGCTGTGATTTGACAGAGGGTGTTTTCCCCTTGAATGCCCCTAAGACCAAAAGTGATTGCGAAGTGTCCACCACTTTGTGCTTCAAAGTCAACTTCCTCTTTGTAGCTTATAAAATCCTGTAAGCCAGGAATGTCTCATGTTCATAAAACCTATGGCTCCCTCTTACATCCCAGACATAATAGTTTTTTACAGCTCTTGTGCTCTTCCTCAAGCGGGCAGGACAGTTGCCTGAAAACAAGCACCAAATCTGTTGACCAGAGATAT
The DNA here is from genome assembly GCF_018139145.2 of Gymnogyps californianus. Lineage (NCBI taxonomy): Eukaryota > Metazoa > Chordata > Aves > Accipitriformes > Cathartidae > Gymnogyps > Gymnogyps californianus. The sequence continues at coordinate 35,709,737 of NC_059477.1, forward strand.
ATGCATAGTCTGATTGAAGAAGAGCTAATATTGTCTGCTCTCTTGTTTTGGAGCCTAGCCTAAGAGGACTTTTTAATTCTCTGGTTGGAGAAAGAGATGGCAGCTTCATAAAGCCATATTACTTGTTAACTGTTACAGATGAAGATAATCTGAAACACAGGAACTATTAATAACAGAAAGCACTGGACAGAAGATTTTCTATATGGGAAATTGCCCATCCACAGCATACTAAAGATTTTATTCCTTTCATAAGTCAGGATTCCGACTTTAACTAAAGCTTTTACAGCTTCAAATTTTTATCCTACTGTCCAGCTGCCTCTTTGTTTCTTTTGGAGAACCAGTTAAGACTTTTCTGTTTAAAAAACCCCACCTTTTCCATGCGCCAGCACCGTACACCAATGTATATGCATATACTTTGCTTACAGTCTGGCCAGGGTTATTTATTATTTAACCTGCTTGCAATTAGGGTTCTAAAACAGAAACTAGTTTTACCCCTTCACAGTTATGGAGCAAACAGCAATTTTCTCGGTGCCAAGTAGTAGCAAACTCTCTTCCTCATTCTCCCCTTCTTCCCTTAAATCAAAAGTATACAGGATTTAATTTCATTCCCCCAGCCCCTACCTTAAGTTGTTCTGTCTCAATGGCACCATCACCGTGATTTTATTTAACAAGTTTCATTCTTTACACCTTTTGAAATAAACATGTTTCCTAGCAATAACTTTGCTAAATTTGTAACCCTTACTCTCAGGGACTATGCCCTCAGGTCCTCTGTGGTTTTGCTATAGGAAGATTGGACAAGAACTTCAAATGGTGTAGCTGGAAGAACAAGAACCTTCCCATTATCCTTTCCTTTTCTTTTAAAAAGCAGCAGAAATTATGTCAATGACACACAAAAAGATTTGTGTTGCAGAATAGCTGGAAAGAGGGTTTCCCTCCATTTGTATCATGACAGCTTCTACATATCCAACTATCAAAACCTATTATGAAGAGCTATATTGTAGTGTAGATAGATTTTTATGCTTGTCATAATACATATCTATAGGTAAATTTGTCAATGATACATCCACTGTCATATTGCCACATTTCTTGTAGAAAATATTCATAATGATAACTACCAAGTTAAATATCCTTACTGTGTAAATCTGAGTTTATTTGGTTGCTCGGTTTTAAGAAGAATGTTTTAAATTATCAAGGTTTTTTCAGTTTGGAGCAAATTTAGAAACACAACATTTAAACCAAAAGTAATTTACTGGGCTAGTTATTTTCTACATCCTGTTTTTTAATAAGGTATACATGGTCCAACAAGCTTCTTTCTATGACTTCCAGTGCTAGAGATTTCCTTCTTCCCATTTATATGTGACTTGTCCAGCACATGTTAGCAGCGTATTCTGGAATGAATTTTGACAGGTTGATGAAAAATCAACCCTCCTTGATTCCAACTTAGAAGCTAGGGTTTGTTTGAGCTCTAGGGCGGTCTTTAAAACCTAAAAAAGAAAAATCCTCTGTGTGCTTTTGTTAGAAAATCTCCCAATGAAAGGAGTAACTTCCTCCATTTCTTCAGTGTTTTAGTTCTCATCCTGTCCTCGCTCCCATGTTTCTCCGTTCCCTGTTATTAGCTCAAATGAGGCTGAGAGTTACAGGGAGGGAACGTGAGGGGAAGGGGGGGGGGATATGGGGAAAAAAAGGTCACCCATTTGTTTCAGAACTGAAGCTCAGGGGGTTTTTCTCATCAAACGAGATATTTAGAACAACAATTTTGTTGTTTAAAAATCTTTAAAGATTAAAATAAAAGTTCTTGGTCTCTTTAGCTCAGCACTTAGGAATATGAAGCACCTAATATATCAAGAAGATAAAGCCAAAAGGCATTGCCGTGATGGTTTGGTCTGATCTGCAAAATCAACAGTTGAGGTGTCCCCTGTTCCTCCCACCCCATAAATAGCAAACCCATCTGGGGCAGGGGAGAAGGAAGAACCGAGGGCACGGCCTGGTTTTGGGGCTCTCCAGGTTGTATCACATCCGTGGTGACACCTCCTAACACCCACTAATACACACTAACGTCACTTCTCACATGCACAAGCCCAGACACGTACGCCTGCTGCGGTACCAGAAATCACTGCTGTTATCCTTGAGCTCTGACTAATTTCCTTTCCAGACATAAAAACGACATCAGCCATTGACTGAACGACAAACTAGGTGATGCCAAGAGGAAAAAGAAATCCAAGTTAAAAGATGCCCTCCCCCCCCTGAGGAAAAGTCCAGGAGAGTGCTGGGAGCGCTGGGAGTGCCCTGTTACAGGTGCCCTGGGGAAGTGACAGGGCCCAGCCACACCAGGAAAACTCGGTATGTGCGAATGGGACGGCTCAGCATGTTGACTTGTCCCATGGGCCATTGGAGAGCCACCCAAAAAGTGCCTCTGTGTGAGAGGTGTGAAACAAAGGACAACTGCTATTCCCCTCACACAGTGCTTTCCCAGAGTCAGGAGCCGAACAGCGTGACCTTTCTCTGCAGTGATTTGCAAGGCCTGGTTTTCAAATCAACACGTATTTGTCTGCTTGAAACCAGAGCTTATGTATGGGCACTGCACGATGCATGTACAAACAGCCAGTGAGGTACCTATGCAATATGGTTTGGCAGTATTGAGTTGGATCTGCCCCAACTATAAGCCTGCTGCACGTGAGATTTTTGTTAGATCTCTGCATCTGTTTCTGGGTTCATTCGCCTCTCCCAATCACTCCCTGTCTTTGCAGGCTCCATCATAGCTTCTGGTTTGGGTTGTAAGCACATGCAAAAATCTGCAAATTAGCTAATTTTTGAGACACAATGCATAGTTTCCCTGCTGAAGGACTTGCGCTCCGAAGAAAAAGGTATAAATCTAGTCAGAGGAACTGTTCTGACTCCATTTTACTGGGCTTCTTTTGTTTCTTTTCCCAAATTGCCCCGCAGGTTAAACTACTACTGCATGTCCCCTGTCGTTCAGCCCCAAGTACAGTACATACTATGGCAACAGCGTTCAAGACAAACCCAAATTAGGTCTGTGTCTGCAAGGGAGACAAAATAAAAAGAGCAAACTACTTTAATTACTCCCCATTCAGATGTAATTCAGTTGCATTGCACTAAGAAAAATAAATGCTGCTGGGATGTTATGAGACAATTAGTAAGATAATGGAAAACAGTTAATACCCCTCATGTCTGTGAAAGAATGCTCTCCCCTCAGCTTCAGAGTAGTCTTGAAAGAGTTTTCTGAATTGTGTTTCCAAGCAAGAATATCTTTTCCCTTTGGAAATATAACAAAATCCTGTCACAGTCCGAAATGGTTATTTACAGTTTGGAAATCATACAGTTCAAAGAAATCACCTTGGTCCTGAGCCAGTCACAGGGCGCAGATCCAGGCACTGTGAGAATACTTGTCCTTTGGGAACGAGGAGTGATAGGTACACTTTCTCACCCAACAGTTTTCATTGCGCCCTGTGTTTCCTAGCAGGCACATCTAAATGCATCCTTGGGCCTTTCACAGTAGCCATTCAAAACATTTCACGAATATCTCAGGCACTCAAAATGTGTCACAAGTATCTTCCTTTATTATGTTCAAGATGGAGGACTTTTTCCTCTTCCACTGTGACAGCAAAGTTAGAACAGCAGATTTGCCAATAACTTGTCAGCTTATCTTCCCAGCACCCGTCAGCTGTAAATGCACTTGCCTCTTGCCTATGGGGTCTGAGACTTGGGGTCTGATCCCAGCTCCTCTATGATCCCACTGAGTGACCTTATTCAAGCTGTACATTGTCCCTGTGCCTTGGACACTTCTGCACTGTAGGGATAATAATTTCTGACTCCTTTGTAAGTGTGTTTTATTTGCTACAGTAGAGTCCAATTATCCCGGCTTTTGCCACTGCATGAATTACCAGCTACCAGCACCTGTGGGCACAGCAGGGTGAGCCTGAGCACATGTGGGCATTAACGCAGATTTCCTCACTTCCCTTGTTTTGAAGTTCTTCCCTTGGGGTAAGGAGTTTGGGGATTTTTTTCTGTGTGTTAGTCTCTCAGCTACGCAACTTCCATTAAAAGTCAACCTCCCTGTGCAACTTGATAAAAAAAAAAAAAATCCCGTTTAATGTGAGATTAGTTTAGGCTTTTGTACTTGGTTTCCTTGGAACTCTAATGGCAGTCTGAAAAAGAAAATCACCCTTGAGAACGTCTAGCACTTTGGGTTTCACATAAACGTAATCCAATTACCCCAGTCTAGGCCATGCAGAACTATTTGGTCTGAGGTATACATCAATCTAGGAGAAGTACAATATACTGAACTGAAAAGAAGGCAGATTGGGCATATTTCTTAATAGCATAACACAATGCAATTGCCAAAGGAAAGGCATATGCTTCTGTCCTGTATTACGCAGTGCTTGAACTGAGTAATTTGGGGGGGAGAGGGAGTGAAGTCCTTGCAGGAAGGGATTTTAGAGGTATCTTCCCTGGAGGCCAGTTTTGTAAAGGCATACCATCTGGTGCATTCAAAATGCAAAAAGATTTGTTCTTCAGAAGTCTGAGCCAGGGATAAAAGTCCATCCCTGCCAGGGATGGCTTAGCAGTATCCAGAGAGAGGGATGAGTTTTATCACAAACAGCGAAATTCTCCTTTTCCTCCGCCCTTAACCTCTAATTCAAACATCAAATAGACTGATCTTCCTGTAGCTGCTGGTTTCTGTAATGAAAGTTTCTGATGTCCTTGCTTACTGTGAACTGAGCAATGAACTGTTTCATTACTATTTCTGCTTTGCTTCCAGGCACCTTCATTTTACACAGAGGTCAGAAAGGGGTTAAACACAAACGCTGACATTATCCCAAGCAAAGCCTGTACTGGGACTCAAACTGTCTGCTCCTCCCTCGCATGCCTTCAGCAGCAGTCAGATGACTACTGTGGTGCAGGAGCTTATGGCTGCTCTCAGTATCAGCCTCAATATTGGCACCTCTCAGGCCTGAGCTGTAATGATTGAGTCTCTTTGCAGAATTAAGCATTTTTTGCCCCGTGCCTTGCAGGGTATTTCGAATTGCCTTTTAGAGGAATGGTTGGATGTTTAGCTTGCCTTGGAGACACCACTGGCTCTAGTGATGGAAGCCCTCAGTGCATCACTGTCACAACTGAAGCTCTCTGCAGAGGCTGGCTCATGCTTTCACCAACCACAAGCTATTCGGGGTATACAGTGTGCTTAATGCTCCTATTGGATGGGCTCAGGCTATTCACAAACTGACCAACAGAATATGTTTTCTAAGTAGAAGTTAAGATTTTACAACAAAAGATGGTGTAACCACTGAATAAGAAGACATTATTGCATCGTGCCTGAATACTGAGGAATGTGATCACAGCCCTGTGGCTCCTGGCATAGCTCATGACTGCGGGGTGAGTTTCCCTCTGGAAGCTGGGTCTGGGAGCCGTAAGACAGGAATCTTGAAATACTGAAAAATTATGCTAATCTCTAGCTATTAGTGCCGTGTATATCTGCACCTGCACAAAAGCAGCAGGACAAGCGCTGTGGGCTGCGCCTGTTTTAGCTCAGCGGAGCATAACGCTCCTGTGGCTCCCCAGGTCTCAGGTATGCTGCGTGCACAGTGATGTGGTCCCCCTGGACTACTCTCCTGTAGCTGGTGTCCTGGCAGCCCTGCTCCTCGCTATTCATGTCCACAGAGCTTCAAACTTGTCTTTGTTAACTTGAACTTCTCTTTAACATGCAGCAAATGGATGCGCTAGTGAGATCTGAGTGCTGTCGAACCTCTTTCAGATGTGGCTTTTTGGTCTAATCAGATAGAAAAGAAAAGCTAACCTTAATCAATTACTTTATTTAAAAACATGTCTTACACAGGCTTTTCTCATACTAGGAAAAAAAAACATGTCTGCTAAGTAGAAGCAGCCTGTACAACCTCATCTTCCACAGGTACTTCTGCAAGTGAGAAACTGGTAGAAAATAACTTCTGGTCTATTCCTTTTAATTTCTTCTGCTCTTCCTCCAGATTTGTGGATAGACTTTACTGTGTCTCTGAAGCTTGATAGCTTTAATCTCATTTCAGACTTCCTTCAATTTGGGCACCTAATGTGTAATATCATGGACCTCAGAAGGTAGTAACTCACTGAAAAGTTATTGGGCATCAAGGCTGATGCTTCAGCCTTGAGGAAGCAAGCTGGGTCCTAGTGGTGATGCTTTGTGTTCCCTCTATTTGTTCCTTATTGATCTCTGAAATCCATTTGCTGCAATATTGTTGAGTTCTAACAACTCCCACATGAAATCTGTTTTTTGTTACTAATTTTGTGATGTTTGCTTGGTTAAGTGCTTACCTGGGTATAACTACACCTTTTAACATTGGCCACAGCTTCTGCCCTGCCCATCTTATTCCTGCCAGTTGAAGGAGAAGAGACAGTACAAGGGCAAAATCTGTTTTCTTGTTATGATAACTTATGTGATCAGGCAAATAAATGCAAAATAAATGTATTACGGAGGAGCAGCGACAACAGAGCCCTTGCATTGTCCTTTGTGTGGCCATGGTAGGACTGGCTATTATGAATAAATCAAATTATTTGAACTGGGGCTTTTTCCTGGTAAGTTTTCCTTTCCTACATTCTCTGTCCTTTCTCTTGCTTGGAGGATCTTTGTGAACTTGACAGAGCTCGAGAGCTGAGGAAAGCTTGTACGGTAGGGTTAAACACTGCTCTTTGCTTTCCCCGTGTATATGTTCCCCTTCACACCTACCTCCACTGATAGAGCACCACGTCAGTGAGGCCAAAGGAGCGTAGTCACTATCAAACTTGAGAGAAGGTATTAAAGCCCTCTGAAAACCTATTAAAGGTCGTTAGAAGCAGTATTATTCTTCACCCGCCTGTATTCCTTTTAAGCTCTTTTCTAACCATCCATGTTGTAAATATCTCTGACCCAGAAGAGTGTTTCAGGTGGAAGGCAGAGCAAAACAAAAAATGTGGCTTAATTTAAAAGTCTTCCTGGGAAGAAATGTGTTGACCGTTACAGCAAAATGCCAAAGCATCATTAAGTGCTGTAAATATCCTGTTAATAAAACACCATTATTTAGAGTAGTTAGCCCTAATTTGCCATGCTGTGCAAAGGACATGTGATTTAAAACTTTTTTTTCCCCATCATCTTGAGTAAGGAGGACCTTGCGGATTAATGGTGAGATGGTGAAGGGGAGAACTAGCGAGAGAGGCTGTTGCTAGAATAAATTACCCTGAACTTCCCACTTTAAAAGTCAGTACTGCTGCTCTTCACCTTCCTTTTGTGGCACCCTTTCCTCCTTAGCACTAAGAAGCCCTCCAGAGGCTCGTTGAGGGCTCAGCGAGAAGGGTAAGCTGCTTTTTGCTCTTTATGTGTCCGGGCTCCTTTTGAGCGATACAGGGCCTTGAGTCATTTCAGCTGTGAGGGTCAAATTTCCCTTCTATCCCTGGGGGTGTAATACTTCTGGAAGTCACTGTTGGCAATGAGCAGGAAAGGTGTATGATGTTGACGTGAGTAAATGCCAAGGCTGTAATGATACAGCTGTCCTCTGTCTCGTTCCTCCCTGGAAATGCTCGAGACAGGCAGGGCATTTCAAGTGTCTGTAATTGAAGGCATTAAGGTTTTACTCGGCTCTGCTTAAATCGGTGGTCTCAAGCATATAGTCCACTGCAATTATATATTGCTCCATGCTTGATTTTATGGTTCTGCTCACATAAACTTCTGCTGGAGCTTTTTCAGGCATAAGTAAATCTGAAATGTACAGATCATTAGAGG